>NC_137047.1:23242423-23294923 GCF_032717465.1 Coenobita brevimanus | reverse complement strand
AGAAAGACTTGGAAACAAGGGTGGAGGAAAAAAGCATTAAAAAGGAAATGAAAAGAATAATCCAAAACAATCCAGAGTTAGTCAGAGATTCAGTAGAAATAAATAAATCAATAGTAATCACTGGTATAGATGAGGAAGAAATTAAAAACAAAATCACTAGAGACAAAAAGGAGATGGCAAATGTAATGAACTTACTGAAAGAAGTATCAGAGGAAATCTGTAGTAAAGACATAGAGGAACACAAAAGGTTAGGGAAATACGAGAAAAGCAAGACAAGACCTCTAAAGGTGACTTTCCAGAGTGTAAACACTGTGGAAGAGATACTAAAAAATGCAAAGAATCTTATGGAAAAAGAGGAGTTCAAAAATGTATGGATAAAAAGATGTCTAACACAAGAGGAACTGGAATTACTGAAAGAGAAAAGGGAGGAAGCAAAAACAAAAAATGAGGGAAGATCAGAAGAGGACAAGAAGAAATTTTTTTACAAAGTAATAGGATTGCAGGTACGAAAGTGGTACACAAACAGGATGGAAGAAAAAGGAGGAAGTTAGTAGAACCATGTCATGACAAGTATATAAACAAAATGATAAAGTTGATGTACTCAAATGTGGATGGAATGGTATCTAAATTACTAGAGATGAATGATTATGTCAGAGAAAATGAACCACAAATAATATGCCTAACTGAGACAAAATTAACACCAAGGATATCCAATGACATACTAAACTTAGAGGAATACAATATATGGAGAAGAGACAGAAATTTAAAAAAAGGAGGAGGAATTATAATATTAACTAAGAAAAATCTAAAAGTCAAGGAAATAAACCTAGATATACCATCACAAGTAGAACTGATTGCAGTAGAGATCGACACATCTGAAGGTAAAGTAATTGTAGCCAATTTGTATATGCCACCCAAATCAAACACATGGGAAAGAGACGAATATGAGGACCTAGCAGAGAGTACAATTCATAGTATAAGATCCTTGCTACATGAAATGGAAGAGAAATCGGAAAGAATTATACTAACTGGGGATTTCAACACAAATATAAATTGGAATACTCTAGATATAAATAGCCAAGAAAGCTGCTGGGACCAAAAGCTCCTGGATCTCGTACAAGAGTTTTTCTTAACGCAACATGTGAGGGAAACCACTAGAAAAAGAGGACTTGATGTACCTTCAGTGCTAGATCTAATATTTACTAGGCAAGAAAATGACATTGACAGTTTAATATATCACCCTCCATTCGGCAAAAGCGATCATGCAGTACTAAATTATAACTTCAGGATAGCATATGACATAGTAAACAGCACTGACAGTTACAAAAAGAGACTAAACTATAAAAAGGGAAATTGTCAAGACCTAAAGAAGTATTTCTTAGAAGTTGATTGGGAAAATGAGCTTAGAGGACAAGATTTAAATGCTGTATATAAAAAATTTTTGTGAATTTTATGAAATAGGAGTCCAGAATTACATCCCACAGCACAAAGAAGCAGATAAGAAAATACAGAAATGGTTCAATACAGAATGTAAAAAATCTAAAGAAAGAAGAGATTTGTTGTGGAATAGATACAGAAGACACAATAGTGAAAGGGCATATAATAATTACAAACAGGCAAGAAACGACTATACAAGAATAAGGAGGAAGCCCAAAAACAGTTTGAGGAGGATATAATAAATAAAAGTAGTGATCAACCAAAGCTGTTTTACAGCTATATCAGAAGCAAAACCAAAGTAAAAGATATAATACAATCCATCACGGACGAGGGAATCACTTATACACAAGAGAAAGATATTTGTGAAGCACTAAATAAGAATTTCCAATTAGTTTTTACAGAAGAAAAAAATTTTGAGAGAGACTATGTGGAACACGCATGTCCACACATACTACCAGATATACAAATAGCAGAAAAAGTAATACAAGAGGAGTTAAGTGGATTAGACAGAGGAAAAGCAAGTGGTCCTGATGAAATTTCATGTTGGGTGTTACGAGAATGTGCAAATGAGTTAAGTAAACCATTATTTTTAATTTTCAAGAAATCTTTGAGTCAAGGGAAACTACCTGATATTTGGAAAAAAGCAAATATAGTCCCCTTATTCAAGAAAGGAAATAGACAAAATCCTCTCAACTACCGACCAGTATCACTGACTAGTGTTGTAAGCAAGGTATTAGAAAAACTTATAAGAAAAGCTTGGGTAAATCATCTAGAAAAACACAGTATGATAACAGAAAGACAGTTTGGTTTCAGAAAAGGAAAATCATGTGTTACTAATCTGTTGAGCTACTATGACAGAGTAACAAACACAATACAGGAAAGGGAAGGATGGGTGGACAGTATCTATTTAGATTTCAAGAAAGCTTTTGACACAGTACCACACCAAAGACTTTTATGGAAGCTGTACCATCAAGAAGGAATTCGAGGCAAACTGTTTTGTTGGATGCAAGACTTTCTCATAAAAAGAGAAATGAGGACAGTACTAAGAGGAAACTACTCATCATGGAAAGAAGTGACTAGTGGAGTACCACAGGGTTCGGTGCTGGCACCAATCATGTTTTTAGTGTACATAAATGACAGTAACACTGGAAATGAGAGCTATCTGAATATGTTTGCAGATGATGCAAAAATACAAAGGAGAATTACTAGCACAGACTCTTGTAGGGAGCTACAAGAAGAATTAAATAAACTTCATGAATGGAGTAGTACATGGCAAATGGAATTCAATGTGGACAAGTGTCATGTAATCAAGTTTGGTAAAAGTGGAAAAAGACCTGATTGGGATTATAAGTTAGGAAATAAAACCCTATACACATCAGAAAGAAAGACCTAGGTGTGATTATCAATAACAGACTATCTCCGGCTGACCACATCAGCGAGAAGGTACGGAACATGTATACACTGCTTGCAAATATGAGAATAGCATTCACATACATAAATGAAGACATGCTAAAAAGGATAATAACATCATTCATTAGACCAACCCTGGAATATGCATCAGTAGTCTGGAGTCCTCATCTCAAAAAGCATATAGACAAGATTGAAAAAGTTCAAAGGGCCGCTACAAGATGGATACCAAGCTTAAGGGACCTAAGCTATGAAGAAAGACTAAATAAACTGAATCTACCAACACTACAGGAGAGAAGGAAAAGAGGTGACATGATAATGCTATATAAGTGCATATCAGGAAAGGAGAAAATAGACATAAATGATTACTTAACATATGGAGAAGCATCAGCAAGAGGACACTGCAAAAAACTGCATAAGGAGAGGTGATAAAGACGTAAGGAAATTCAGTTTCCCAAACAGAGCAATTGATCAATGGAATGCACTACCGAATGAAATAGTGTGTGCCAAAACAATTCACAAATTTAAGGATATGTACGATAAATATGATCTAAGACACGGGACAATACGAGCTTGACTCATTCCTGTAAAGATACAATTAGGTAAGTACAATTAGGTAAGAACAAACGCTAACATTCAACCCACTATACCCCTCTCGGTCTCAGGAGGGTCCAAGGCGTAATAATAAAAAAAAATGTATAAGACATTATGTTTACTATGCTAGAAAAAATAATTAACCCCTTTTGAGCGATGAAGGCTTCTGTTTCTTTCTTTTTTTTTTTTTTTTTTTTTATTCTTCCTATCTGCAGACGATTTCATTCTGCTTCGGAGACTGTTTGCTAACTAAAAGGGATTAGAATTCATAGACTTAAATAGCCTTTTCATTAGGATTTTTTACAGGAATTCGAGAGGGAACAATAGGTGTATACACACACACACACACACACACACACACACCAATCCACATCCCGTCTCCTCTACCCACACACACACGAAATCGAGATGATACATAATTCCTCCAGGCGATTTCCAATGACACGAGAAAGTCATTTAATTTTCAGACATTTTAAAAAGGAATTTCACCATACCATGACGAGGAGGGAGGACGCTTGTAATATCAGGCATGGGAGGTCGATATTCCATCTCTCTCTCTCTCTCTCTCTCAACCTAAGACTGTATACTTAACCATACCATGCCTAACCAAATGCAACCCTATCCTACTCATTCTCTCTCTCTCTCTCTCTCTCTCTCTCTCTCTCTCTCTCTCTCTCTCTCTCGTAAGGGACGGATCTCCTAGAACAGTAAATTATCATCTGAAGAACAATTACGTGCTTTATCTTCATTTATCAGCCGGACTGTGAATTATAAAGTGAGAGAGAGAGAGAGAGAGAGAGTAAAAAAAAAAACACACATTAGTATATGAATAAATTATCGTACCGTAGGTGGGGGCTCTCACCATCCACTCACTCTGCTCTCGGGTGACTGCCCTTTCTTCTCTTCCCTCCTTCTTTCCTTCCTTCCTCTTCTGTCTTTCTTTCCTTCATTCCTTCCTCTTCCTTCTGTCTACGGGTTACTCTGCACTGAGTGACAAGCCAGTTACTTTCCTGTACACCAGGAAACCATTTACTACAATGGGCGGTAACCATATAAGCAAATTATGGCGCCTAGTGGTTTGGTGGGTAATTAAGGCACTTCATTCGGATTGACCCGGTGCAGGTTTATATCCAAGGGGTGGTTGGGGTTTATTGCTCATGTAATGCCACTCATGGATGAGAGAGGTTGGTCACTCTCATCTTAAATGTTAGGACCAACCTGCGTAGCCCAGGGTTCCTACGCTCCTTATGGGGGCAACACAGGATTCGACGATGAATGAATGAATCAATCAATCAATCAACAATTCACAAAGAACAAAATCACGGAACACTGAAGAAAAGTAACAACGGTAACAAATGAAAACAACAGCCAGAGTCAACAGCACAAAACAACGACCGTGGCCTACCCTTATCGTGAAGGGGGAGAAGACAGCAAAGGCTCTGTTCTTCTCCTGGGGCGCGTTGGAAACCAGGATAGTAGACTCCATGTAGTAGGGAATCGTGAAGTCAACTACCGTCTCTCGCAGGCCTGGTGGGGTGGAGGGTGAGGTTCAAGGTTTAGGTTTGAGGGTGAAGGTTGAAGTTGGAGGGTGAGGTTGGATGGGCAGAAGTTGATGGTTGCAGTTAAGTTAGAAACTGAAGGTCAAATTAGGGTTATGGGCTGACAGTTGCCAGTTACAGGATGATATGTGGTGGTTAACTATTCAGCGTAAATAAATGTGGCATGTGAAGGTGAATAACGCCTTCCGTTGAGTATATGCCAGGTCTCGGAAACGCTTACAGAGGTGCAATATGGGACTGGCTCTTACCGTTTACGTCTCAGATCATCCTTTCTACGGTATCTTTACTTGTTCTAACCGCCCTCTTCCCCTAGGACACTTAATCACATTTTCTGCGGTAATTTTAACTCCTCTAGCAATCCGTTCACCTCAGGCTCACCTACCACTTTCACTATGTTCTACCTCATCTAGCTGTCTACTCACCCCCATATTAACCCTCTTGCTGTACAGTATATTCAACCGTCTTAACCACTTCTTCGCCCTAAATGCACCAAAATTACCTTCACTATGCCAAGTTACGCTTACTTGTCGCATTCTACCCATTCCTGGCCTTCAGTGGCATTGTTCCATAATGTTGAGGCTTGTGGTGAATGGTATATCAAGGAACTAAACAAATTCTATCGTATTTTCAATTGTCCTAGCCATCCCTTACCCCAGACTGGAAAAAAATATATTTATATACTGTATATATATAAACGTCCCCGTACTTGTGATGGAGAGTTCGCAGAGGGTGAAATGCGCCTCATGCCTGGCCACCTGACCCACCATGCCCGGAATGGTCCCATCTGGTTCAGGTACTCCCCACTTCCCGTCTGGAGGCCGCGTCAGACGGTACCTGTACGAGGGGAAGAAGGAAAATTATTAGTAAATTTAAAAAAAATAAGATACTAATACTTCTACCACCACTACTACTACCATCACCACAAATAATAATAATAATAATAATAATAATGGTCCATCAAGTTGCTCTTGGCCTACACCTCATTTCCTGTCTGAAGGCCGCGTCAGACGGTACTTGTGGAAGGGAAGATGATAGGGAAGCAAATATGAAAAAAAGGATTAATTTTAGTAATCAACATTTGTTATTTATTTATCAATTTATTCATAGTTTTGTGGATGAACTGAGGAGTAAAGTCGCCCTGCTTTATCTTCACTCACGTGTGTCTGAGGGTGACCTGAACATTACCGTCTATCCCAGTTACAGGTGGAAATTCTCTCTCTCTCTCTCTCTCTCTCTCTCTCTCTCTCTCTCTCTCTCTCTCTCTTTCCGATTACTCACGTGAAATTTAGAGTCTGACTAAGCGTGGCCACAACACTAAGATCAATCCCAGTCACAGGCAGAACGGTACCATTGCCAAACTCCTTAATCTTAACGAAGGGCCAGTTGTCGACGGTGGTGACGAGCAGTTCCCGCCCTTCGAAGTCTGCGTAGGATTGTCTGATGGCGCCTTTCACGCTACTCTTCTCACCAGTCCATCTCCCCATTGGTTCAAATCTGCGGTGGACGAAATTCCAGCTTGTATTGGTTAATCTGCTTACTCTGCTTTCAAAATTCAAAAGGTGTTTAGGACTATATCGCCATTTTCTCGCCCTTCAAAGTTTGTGTAAGACTGCAGGAGTCCCCACGCTGTTCTCACCCGACCACCTCCCCATTGGTTCAGATCTGCGGTGGACGAAATTCCAGCATGTTTCGTTAATCTTTTTTGTTTGCTTTCGAAATTCGAGAGTATTTTAGAGTATTTTGCCTCTGCTGTATAAATTCAAGTCGGCATACGGCTTGCTGATGGTGCCACTCTTGCTGATCTCCTGACCCGACCACCTCCCCACTGCATGGTTCAAATCTGTAGTGGACGAGATTCAAATGTTTTCGAGTTACATTGCAAGTTCTGTCAGTGTTTGTGAGATTCTGTTGCTAGATTTGTCAAAATTCAAGGGTATTTTGAGATTCTGTCGTTGCTAGTGCTGCAATATTCCAGAAGTGATTTGCAATGCTGCTCATAAAAGAGAAAGATCGACAGAGGGACAGACAGTAAAACAGAAGAAGAAAAAGAAGAATGACAACCAGATCGACACAGACGGTAAAACAGAAAAAGGAAAGGAAGGATGACAGCCAGGCCACAGACAGTAAAACAGAAAAAGAATAGGAAGGATGACAGAAAAAAGCACACAGACAGTACAGAAAAAGGAAAGGAAGAATGACAGCCAGAAGGACACAGACAGTAAAATAGAATCAAAGAGAAGGAAGATAGACAAACGGGCACAGACAGTACATCCAAGAGGTAGACTGTCAGACTAATACAAACAGCCAGACAGACAGAGACAGCCATCCAGACAGGCAGACAAGAAACAGGAATCAGTGGACACAAAAGTTGAGCTGTATGTCATGAAGTAAGTTAAATAACAGACATGCAGTTCTTCCGAATTTCCCGTTCCGTCATGCCGATACCGTGCATAGGAGTGAGGGGACAGGGGATAGGTAAGAGGGGAAGGGGTTGGAGGAGGAGACGGAAGAAGATGGAAAGGTTGGTGGGGGGAAGGGGAGGTGGGGGAGAGGAGAAGTAGGAGAGGTTGGAGGGAGAAAGGGGGGAAAGATAGTTGGGGAGAGGGAGCGGGGTAGGAGATGTTGGCAGGGGGAGAGGGAGGTGGGGGAGAGGGGAAGAGGTAGGAGAGGGAAAGGAGTGAAATAGACGAGGTTAGTGGGGGAGAGGGAGAGGGATAGAGGTAGGAGTGGGGTGAAGCAGGAGAGGCTGGTGAGGGGGAGGAAGGGTGAGGCAGGAGAGGGGGGTGAGAAAAGGCAAGGAGGAGAAAAAATGGAGAGAGAGAGAGAGAGAGAGACAGACAGACAGACAGACAAACAGACAAAGGGGGGGGGGGTAGGTGGCGGGGAAAGGGGGAAGAAGGTAAAAGGGAGAGCGAGATCATTGGTACACAAAAAGGAAAAAAAATCGGAAAAGTAAAAAAAAAAAAAAAAAAACTAACGGCACAACTGTTACCATATGGCCCGTATTGTAGGCTATTCTCGTCGGCTGAGTAAACTCCCTAACACTTTTTC
The DNA here is from genome assembly GCF_032717465.1 of Coenobita brevimanus. Taxonomy (NCBI): domain Eukaryota; kingdom Metazoa; phylum Arthropoda; class Malacostraca; order Decapoda; family Coenobitidae; genus Coenobita; species Coenobita brevimanus. The sequence goes on along the minus strand of NC_137047.1, from coordinate 23,286,875 downwards.
CTAAGAGCTTTTTTTTGGTTAGCACATCTTACTGTCCTCACTTACAGTACATAAATCCTTCCAGTATCGTCATACTCTGCATAAATAACGTACAAAAGGAATATAAACCATTCATATCCAAAAATAAATAGTTAAAGAAGAGGTGTTACGATGCTTCCTTTAAAAGTATGAACTTATGAAAGAAAACACAGGAAATATAGTACACAGAAAAATATACACCTCATTAAAAAATGGCATAGAAAAACTGAAAAACAGCGCAACCATAACATTAGAGGGAAAAATAGTACCAAACACTTCACACTTAAACTTTTGTTCTGCCTGTTCATCTCACTGTGTCCCTGTTCACTCAAGTAGTATAACTGGGGACCTGGATGTTTAATCTGACTGTTGCGGGTCGTCTTCTAGGGGGAAAGATTTGGACGCAGCATAAACCGACTGTTTCTCTTAATCCCTTCCATTCCATTACGTATGCACTGATTTCCTTCCTGCTGCCATCAAACAGTTTCATGCATTTTTGGACAGGCTTATGAAATAATTAGAATTAGTGGAATATTCAACATGGTCCTCATTAGCTGCTTCAGCAAGAGAGGCTTTAGGTGAAAAATGAGCAACAAGTTAAGAACAACAACAACAACATTACTAATAACAACAATAATACTAATAACAACAACAATCATAACTATTATAATAATAGTAATAATAAAAATAATAATATTAAATAAACTAAATTAAAATAAAATAAAAATAACCTCATGGGACTGAAGAGGTACATGAGTTTCGTAAAATCGATAGACATATGTCTGATCGTCCATCTGACCTTACTGTACCGTCCTGCTGTACCCTGGAGGTGTACAGGAAAGCCTGTTGTGACGTCACGCGCTGTACCATCACCACCTGCAGACGTAAGTAAAATCAGGTCATCTCAAATATCACCATAATTTCAATTTTTTATATGTGATTGCTGAGTTATTTTTAAGGGTAATATATGTACAGTAACATAAAAATAATAATAATAATAATGAGCACAACAACAATATTACTACTGCTACTACTACTACTACTATTACTACTACTACTACTACTACTACTACTAATAATAATAATAATAATAATAATAATAAACTGACCTGTGTGCCCTCCCTGAGTTGCCTGGCCACTGCCCTTGTGAGGTCCTGCCCCACAACCGCCACCCACTGCACCGTTGTCGACTCAAGACGGTACTCCTTCACCTAAATAAAGAAATAAAGTGGTGATATAAGACGCGAGTTTTGATACTGGCTCATGACATTTTCTCATCGAAAAATTAAATCATCTATGAATATTAAACCATTTATTATTACCCTCCTCAAGAGATATTTTCAACATAAATCGAGGTAACTAATAAAATCATAATGAGCTATTAAAAAAGAAAAAAATCCAAAACCAAAATTATAAACTAGGTGGTGTACGGGGACATAATATGGTGAAAACTTCGAGGGTCCCATGCCCCATTTTACACCTTGACTAATAAGAATGATGCTTAAAAAAACAAAAAACAAAACAAAACAAATGTGAACTGGAGACGGGGCTCAAGGAACTCTAAGCTTGTAACTTGCCAGGTTTCACCTATTGCCCCTTCTGCTACTACTATTACGGCTGCGCTGCTGCAACTACTACTACTACTACTACTACTACTACTACTGCTGCTGCTGCTAATAATAATAATAATAATAATAAATACCCACCTGATTGAATATGCTAAAGAGTGTGTTGGGAGCGCAGAGTGTTAGGACGGTCCTAGGGGGGCGTGCGTGAGAGCCCCACATCAGCACACGGCGAAGCAGGGCAAAGGCAGGAGTAGACGTAGTAGGGGAAGCGGCAAGGGTAGGCAGCAGGGTCACCGCCACACCTGCCTCAACACACGCAGACACGGCACCATCCACACCTACACACACACACACACACACACACACAGAAAAAAAAAAAACATTAAGTATTCTCTTTGACACAAAAATTGGTAAAGATCTATGTATACTCGTTGTTCATCATACTGTACTGTATATTCGCATCTGAACTTAAACACACACACATACATACATACACACACACACACACACACACACACACACACATGCATATAAAACCATTTATTACTGCCTATGCTTAAAATTGCACCAGATATCGCATGTTAAATTTTCTGCCTCCTTTTTTTTTTTTTTTTTGCATTAACGGGTAGATACTTATAAGAGAGAGAGAGAGGGGGGGGTATGCTGGGGGGAGGGCAGCGAAATGGCAGGGGACAGGGCGACATGGAGGCAATTTGTTTGTGACCACTCCTTACGGGATTAAGGCGCCTGACTAATAGACAGATAGATAGATAGACAGATATTTTTATAATGGCAAGAGTCTGGTGTAAAAAGAAAATTACAGTAGTAACCATAAAAACCCAACAGTTCCCCACTCTCTCATAAAAATTACAGTGTAAACGTCAAGGTACGGACGCCATTGCACGAAACAGTAATTTACCAACTATATTTATACGGCCTTGCATCACCGAAATTCTAACTACAGCTAAATCCATGCACATTAAAATGGCAAAATAGACACTCATGTACGGGAAACAATAAACAAATAACTCGTAAAAGCACCGCTGTATATAAAAAAAATAATGAGTATACACCTGATTCATCTAAAAAAAAAATGGAACGATGAATATTTAAGTGACTAACCCTAAAGAAAAGAAAATCATGAGTATACACCTAGTTCATATTTTACAACATGGAAGGAGGAATACTTAAGCAGTGACTGACCTTGGGCAATGTTATCGTAGACGAGGTAGATGTGTGGTGCGGAGGTGAGCGTGAGGAGGAAGCTTACTAGAGCCTTGGTACCGCTTTCCCTGCTGCTCCTGTAGGGGTATACATAAATTCTCTCTTTCTCTCTCTCTCTCTCTCTCTCTCTCTCTCTCTCTCTCTCTCTCTCTCTCTCTCTCTCTCTCTCTCTCTCTCTCCTGCTTAGAAACAAAGGTTGATGAATCTGAAGCACCCTACACTGAGGACATAGACCTGTAGCCAATAAATTCACCAATGTCCGTCACTGCGGATTCAGATAATGTAAAGGGACGCCTTCACGTGATGGCACTAATATAACTGGATGGCTCCATTGCCTGGTTATACATACGCCCCTAATGTACCTCCTTATCGCCCGACAGGAGGATAGTGAATTTCCGAGGGCCAACTTTAGCTTACAGTCCACTGGGTTCACGTCGAGATAAGCTTGGGGTTGCAACTACTGATACTACCACTACTACTACTACTACTATTACCACAATACTACTACTACTTTCGAGAATTAATCAGATTTATTTCACAAGCCCTTTGAGAAAGACGCTGAAGAGAGATGAATTTTAGCATCTGACTCTACCTTCGCTGACGACGCGTATGTTACCTGTTGTTTATGGGGATGTGGAGTGTCCAAGGCAAGGCAGACAATGACGTACGTCCTCCGTCATCAGCCTTCACACCAAGCATGTCTCTCTCGGAACTCCACACTGACGGACACAACACGAGGAGAAATTAATCCCTTCAGGCCGAGGATATGTATCTTTTTATTCCTCTCACTTTCGCTACTACACACCTGTATCCAACTTTACTACAGTAGAGGGATTACTGAAGGTTCACGCATGCCCTCCAACATGTAACGCCTCTCCTAAGCTGAATGAAATTGCTTAAAGGAAGCAAGAATGAATTTTAAGACACCATCGGACTGAAATGGTAGAATGAGCGAGCTAGACACAGGTGCTGACGGATGTAGGTAAAAAAATAAAGTTCAAAATGCTCATATATATATATATATATATATATATATATATATATATATATATATATATATATATATACAGTATATAAAAACATGTCACTCACAACTTACACAGCGCTAATAGCAAGACAGTTGGCAGGCTCATGACTGGACGAAAATTATGGGTATATATCTTAAGCAAGTGACCTGTTCGTATTTGTTCATATATTTGCACATTTCCTGACACACTTCATTTTGTTCGTTTGTTGGATCACTATTTAGTCCACCCACTCCAGATGTAATCCATCTTTTCATTTCCACATTCCATACTGACCTCCACTTTCATTTAGCTAACAGACATTAAAACTTTACCATGGAGCTGACGCGGAACTACTTAGCTTTAAATCTTAGTAGTATTATCTTCCTTTATCGAGAATAAATATTAGACCAGGAACATGTAATGCAAACAAGAGAGAATGTTGCGTTGTTAGGCCAGGCCACGTTAGGTCAGATTTGGTAAGCTTGGATAGATTGGGTCAGGTATCATCCACACTAAAGGTTAGATTAAGTTAGGCTCGATTAGCTCGAAAGGTAAGATTAGGCTAGGTTAGGTTAGGTCAGATTAGGTTAGGTTATGTGTAATCCACGCTAAAGGTCAGATTGCTAGGTTAGGTCAGGCCAAATTACTTCAGGTTCAGCATGGCTGAGCTAAGTAAAAGTTAGGTTACGTGTAAATCCACCATGATAGTCAGATGAAGTTGGGTCAGGTCATGTACAGTATAATCCACTCCAGTAGTTATGTTAGGGCTCGGTTATGTATAGGATTTATCTCCATGGTCTCTATTCACACACTGCACTCTCTAAGAACCACTGGCTAGAAAGGAAGAATGTTATGATCCCCTTTGCTCCCTTTCCCTTCCCTGACGTGGGTTCCAACGCCTTACAGTCAAGTGGTATGGCGTTGCATTCTTACCGGCTTTATACTGGTACGCTGACAAGGCTTTTGGGAGTCTGCGCGCTAAATCGGGATTCGCGAAATAGCTCGGTTCATTCACGTCACTAAAATTCAGGAATCTGCGCGGGGCCGAGATTCACGCAAAATAACAACTTTTTTTTTCTTTTAAAAAGGAAAAAGAAATACAAGATTTCTCCTTATTTCCTTGTCCTTCCTACAGGGGGGAAAAAAATGACGGCAGGGAACTGTTTGAGCACCAACGTCCTGGATGACCCTTTCGGCACCATGACGCCATTTCTTCGTACTTGTTACTCCAGACGATTTTATTCAGCTTACAAAAGGCCTCTCGTACTGGAAGGGCTAACAAACTATTTACCCTCCCCCCCCCCCGTTCAGCACAATAATGTCAAATATTTTACTCTTGCTATCTCCAGACGATTGCATTCAGCTTGAGGGAGCTAAAAAGTCTCTATTAATCCCTTCAGTAGGACAGCTTCATTTGATATATTCTTGCTACAACCAGACGATTTTACTAGCCTTAAGAAGCAAATCCTCGTACTCAAGAGACTAAACCTATATCTAGTTACAGAAGTACCGACAAGAGATGGCCTCGTTAAAATATAATGATTCCAAGATGTGGCGTTGAGTGGTATTGGATTGTGACTGATGGGAAGACATACCTTGCGATAATACAACTTAATTGAAGATTGATATGGATCTCTGCTCAGCTCAATCTCAGTATGTTTAGTCATGATTAAATAGCCTAGCTCACGGGATTTGCTGACGGAAAACTAGCGATGAAAACATGACAAACTGGGCTGAATGAAAAGGAGGGTTTTTGGCGCGCACTTTCGCTCGGGTGTCTCTACTGTGCTGGAGTGGATCAATGTGACCCACTTAAACGATCCAGGAGCCTCACCAAGCCCTTCCTTCTCCCATTATCTGCGAGTCGTATTCATAAATGATCCTAATAATTTTTTACGATAAGCAAGTCTCCATCTTGTTTTTCGCACTGTGTCACTCCATTCATCATTTTATTATGAATATGAATTGTTTGGTAGCTCTATGAGTGGCGATAAACGTAAACAAAAATCTTTTACACAAGTTAATCGTGAGTCCGTAAATACACGACCGGGATTCTATCGTGGCTAAGACATTTCGAGGAATGTGGTGGATGTGAAATGTATGAATACGCAGGCGAGGGTGATTTTAGTCCTTTTACACACGCAAAACAAATAACTCAAAATCAAATGGCCACCCCCTACGGGGTTATGGCGTCTGGCAATAGATAGATAGACTGACACTCGTAATTCCACTTTTGTTAATTTGGTAGTACTGACTCGGGTTCTTCAACTTGTTAACTTGCAAAGGGATTAATCCCCGAGCTAGATCTCATCAGATCATATAGCCCTGCTAGGGTTACAGGAGAGCGCTACCCCTCCCAGCACGGCAACCACCGGGCGGGGCGCGAACTTGCAACCTCACGATTACGAGCCCGACACCCTACCTCCGAGCTACCGCACTCCCCTGATAACTTGCAAGAAAGCACATTAATGGAGATTGCCTTTAGTCCCTTCCCAGCAAAGAGGTCTACCCAAAGCTGAATACTCGTAAACTGGTATGTCGGTGGCAAGAATGAAATTGTTCGTTCCTAAATGCTGCCAGTGATGGTACCTGTATGTGCTTGGTTAACGAACGACCGTAGAAAATGCTTGTAAAACATTCTGCCGGGAAAGCTTGCTTTCATGCAAGAGTTCAGCATGTCTTTTACAGACCCATAGCCAGGTAGGGGGGTCGAGAGGATCGGACGATCCCCCCCACCCCACCTGATCGAGGGTTCACTTTCTCACGGTTAGTTTTTTTAATATCAGTGCAATGAGTCACTCTCCGTTGTTTGGAACTTTGGTGATGCTTCACAACTTCGCTAATGCATATTACCCAGACCCCCATATCAAAGCATGCAGCAGACCTTTGACCACGCGGCTGCTATGTAAGTCCAGATTCAGCAGAAAAAACTCCCCCTCCCTTCGAAAAATCTGGCCACGGGCCTGTTTTAAAGGTTAGCTATAGCTCTGGTGTACAGTACATCGTTCCAACCGAGTGCCCAGGCAGGCTACATATACGGGTAAAAGAAAAATCAGACACCGCGCATCTACTTAATGACTACAGCATATTTTTTGTTAACTATCAAAATTATTCCTTAAGTTATAATAGTGGTCACGAAAATAAATAAATCACTTGAAACTTAATAAATCTATACAGAATTATAATCTGAAAGCTATTAACTCGAAGTATACTACTCCCTACAAAATTTTATTTCATTACCCAATCGTATGCTTTCATGGCATTTCACACACACACACACACACACACACACACACACACACAAATCTACCTCCCACAACACTCGCTCGTTATTATAAATCCACTCCAACATACTGCAAGCTCCCTGATAGCAGCCCATACACAAATACACCCTTCTACACCTATCTCATACACCGACACACAATCACTGCCTGTCCCTCCCCAACACACATTTTATTGCTCCTACTCAACCCACTTACCCTCTATGCATATACTTCATTCTTCCCACTACCCACCCAAACCCACCCCATTCTCTCTCCCATCACCCACCTACCCCCATTTATTAACTCATTCTATCCCTCCCACTCTCGACCTACATCCATTCACTGACTTCCTTCCACTATCCACCTACACCCATCAATCCATATATCTTTCCATTTTCCCCATCCTACTATCATTCATTCATTTCCCACCTACACCCATCCACCAACTTTATCCCTTCCACTCCCCAACTACATCCACCCACTGTCTCTCTCCTACACCCATCCACATATTTATCCACCTACAACTGTATATTCCTTCTTACCTACACCCACCCACTGTCTCCCTCCCTCTCCCCATGTAGACCCAACCATAACTAACATCCACCTACTCTAACTCGCACTTCCCACCCATATACAGCCAGTCACTTAGTTCCTCTGACTCCACATCTGCACCAACTATGTCTCCCTCCAATTATTCTCTTCTTAGTGCTTTCCACATCCTCTCTACCACATATGCTCATTCTTCCCTAGTTCACCCTCGCATCTCTTTCCCACATACGGTACAGCCCCTCCTATTCTGCACATTTACTCTCCATTCTCTATTCCATTCTACATCCCTCTTCACGTTTATATCTTACCCCATCCCCCTCACATACACGAGTATATCCACGTTTCTCCCTCCTCCCACATCTCTCCTCCTTTCCTCTCATCTCAGTTATTCCACATCCTCTCCTCTCACAATGAGCCCCTCCCTTTCATCTCAAACTCACCACTGATCCTTCCTTTTTATGAACTGCTTCAGGAGATAGATCATTACTCTCTAACGGGAACTTAATATCTTAATATATCATATTTACCTAATGATTCTAATGATAAAACTAAGTAACAGAAGGTAATGTACAATTCTGGAAGATTTATGTCCATACATGAGATTAATGCTGAATTGCTGTTTCTCAGAGAATAAGAAATATTATGTATGAAAATATTCTTACATACACAACTTATCTTCATCACAAACATCCATCAGATGGTTTCTCCCTCTCGCCAGTTCATCATTACACACACAATCTATCCCAGGTCTAGTTCATCCATCCACCATGCAGTCCTATGTTACCATATCTGGAGTGTAGAGGCCCTGAGCTAGGCTACTGCGTACAAATATTTATGGCAAGAGCAACCAGTCACTCATCCCTGAGAGAAAGTAGGTAAGCAATAAACCCCAGCCACACTACAGATGCAAACCATTATGGGCAACATCCAGGTGGAGTGCCTTAACCCACTAGACCACAGACATCCAACTGCTGGTTAAACAAACTGGTCAAAAGCATTAATGATTTAAGTTCCGAATATACTGCAAACATACACATTCTTAACAATATATGCAAAGATTTTTATGCACATATTCTTACTATCTACCAGCAACATTACACAGAACATCCACAGATCTCTTGTAAATACTGTATTTGAATTGGCATGTGTGGAGGGGTTAGGAATATGCATGTACTGTATGTTTTGTCCAGGTGCTACAATACAAACTACCACTTAATTTAACATTTCTAGTTTCAGTTACTCTGTATCACAACAGACAGGTTTTATTGGGTTTCGTAACCCCGACACTAGAAAAGATAGAACTTCCAACTCCTCTGCCTGCTGTTCTGCTAGAGATCATAACCTCCTGGATGGATTTCAGGAGAGGTTGTTAGTAACTGCAACCACAAGTTAACCCTTTTTGTACTTTCTCCTTTATTTTTTGATCAATTTCTACCGTTCAAACGCCATTTTGTTCAGTATTTAAAGGACAACAAATTGTTGGAAAGCGTTTTTCTTACAACCCTTTATTTTAGGGGGAAACTAAGGAAATCTCTAAGTGTAAACAACAATTATATTTATAGAAATAGGCCAAAAAGTATAGTATATATCCAACATACATTTCCAACAAATTATCCAGCATAAAATTCTGAACAAATCGCTTTTTTACCGATCAAAATCCGTCCAGAAACAAGCGAGAAAGTACTTAAAAAAAAAAAAAAATCGTAATTGTTTACAATGTGGAACTTTGAAAGCCGGGATAATTCGCGGACCTGTAACTTTTGATCCACTTGTCACAGGTAGCCAAAATTTTGTCCGAAATTTCACTAACATATGACCAGGATCTTCAGAAAGTTTCAAAGCTCTTGACACAGAATTACCCCAGGTTTTTCCCAAAAACTGCATCCCTTATGTAGCTGTTCTGAGTATCGGAATACAGCTAAAATTTTGACAAGAATGATTAAAATGTATAAAAATTCATAACAATCCATTACTGCAGGTACAGAGCCTTTAGAAATTCCATGCCGCTGGTCGCACGCAGCTGAAATTTTGTATAAATTATAAAAACGCAGAAAAAAAAAAAATCGCCTGTTGACAGTTTTCTCTTACTCATGTGTCAAAGAGAACGGCAAAGGGCTAACTAAGGGAAATACTGAATAGCTGAAACAAAAGATTTATTCCATCCCACCCCCCATGGCATATGGCTCTATATGTTCGCCCCCCCCCCCCCGCGACTCGGGTATGAAATTGAGCCAAAAACACCTGCTTATAAATGAAATAATGACAGTAATATGTATCACATATGTGGGGCAGCCACAGACTAATCAATTGGAAAAAAAAAAAAAAAAAAAAAAAAATCGAATTTTGGTCGAAAACTCGCAAACAACCTTGGGTACTACCATAAACATTAGGGAAGCTAAACCAGTCAGGTGCAACCATACTATACATTCACTGGTAAGAATCAGACAAAAGGTAATCCTCAACAAACTGTTATAAGCCAGTATGTATGATGGGTGAGATAATCCTCCATGCAAAGCACCATGATAAATCCAACTAATCTGCAGCTTCAACATACTGAGGTGTGGAGTCAGGCAACAGATAAAACATACTACTGTCAAGATGAGAACAGTTACTATCATGTTCAACAACCAGTACTTTTTTAAGTGTTTCAAGAAGACTTGCAACAGAATACCTACAGTGCTCAACATGCTTGAGATACTTATTAGTTTTCTTCCATATCATGAGCCTCATTATAGCATTTATTATCAATCACTATGATTATTCAATAAAATGAAGCTGTTTTTATTATGTCTTCCAACCACTACATGAAACCCCACACCTATGGACAGACCCTCATAATAAATAGGTTAGAAGCAATTTCCATTAATCCCAGTGACACAATGTTGTTTTTTATTTGTTGGTCATTTTTTTTTTCTTTTTAGGGAACACCTCTCATAGTGAAGGAACTAAATCTGACTGACAAAGCCTTAAAAAAAAAAAAAAAAAAAAATCGATTACATTAATGAAAAATACAACAGTCACTTACTAGGTGGTCAGAGAATATATTTTTTGCTGAAAGGATATTATGGTGGAATGATTTCTCTCAGAAATTCCTGCACAGCTTATGAACAAAGAAACAGCTGCATATAAAAATCTTTGACTTTTGTACTTTTCCTTTTCCATGTGTTTGGACCCTATCTTACCCCATCTTTAGGTGGGAATAAGAGTTATGATGATGATGATTAATATAACATCTGAAAACAATATATTATAGTTCTGTATATTTCTGGGATGTCATTATATTTCAAAAAAAAAAAAAAAAAAAAAAAACTAATCCACTTTCTGTTACTACCACTAACTTCATTCCCTTCATTCAATATTAAAGGGGGTATGAAGACACAGTTACACAAATCATAATTATTCCTTTAGTAATAAACTCACCCTCATGATCCAATAAAGTAACTGGCATTATGCAGTGGTACATAAAGATCTGCCAATAAGCACAAAAAGTACAATAAAGTCAGACAATTACTCCCTAAGGTCTGATGATATACACTGTATATATATATATATATATATATATATATATCCCATCAGTGCCCAGTGTCCTCTATATAGGACAGAACTGGGCATTTTCAAAATTTAATGAAGCAGGGAACCCCGGGGTAGGGACCTATGAGCTTTGCGACTATGGGCCGACAGGCAAAGGGTGGTATGCCTAGCATCTCTCCAGCAAAATCCCTTGCACAGGAGATTTGGGAGCCAATGGGTTAAACACTGGCGAATCTATAAGTTTCTTTAACCCATTAGCACCCAATGTCCTCAATATAGGACGGAACTGAGCATTTTCAAAACTCAATAAAGCAGGGAACCCCGGGGTTGGGACCTATGAGCTTCGTGACTATGAGCCGACAGCCGGAGGGCAGTAAGCCTAGCACCCTTCCAGCAAAACCCCTCACACAGGAGATCTGGAAGCCAATGGGGTATACATATGTACAGTCAAACCTCACTATAACAGACAAATTGGGGCCCAAGCCATTCCAAAAAAGCCAAAATTCCAATAAATGCAACATCTGGACTTCTCCCTGCTAACCCGGACTTTTTGCAATATATCAGACATTAGTCCGGATCACAACAACGATTTTTAAATTGTTTTCACTACTACTGCAGTACTGTACTGTATTATATTCACTACAATAATCAAATGGTATAATAAACAGTGTACCCGTATAATGATACTGTACTGTACACTGATAAACATGTCTTTAATTTACCTTATCGTGGTGAACACAGCTGAAGTGGTCAAGCAGTCCGGACTGCTTCTGGCTTTATCAGACTTTTTCCGATATACAGTGTCAGAATTTTGTCCAGTAGCTCCTCGATTCTGATAAAAGTGAATTCCAGTCTCTTGAAGTCCGTTATATTGAGGTTTTACTGTATTTTTCAACTATCTCTTGATAATTCTCTTCAGCTCAGGAGAGTACCCTAGCAGTGAAAGGGTTATTGAAATCTATATCCAACTTCTCCAGTCTGAAAATTCTCTCCTTATCTGAATAAAATAATCTGGAGATAGTACAAATAAATTTTAAAATATAATACTGTACTTCATTGCTGTATGGTAACAAAAATACATACAGCTACTTACTGAGCTTCCACTAAAAAAAAATATATATATATATACCATAGTAACTGAGCATAATATATATATGTACTGTATATAAAAAGAATCAACAAGAAACAAAAAGTCTTTATATTCCCAGCTTATTGGAAAATAATCTAAGATTAACAATATTTTATAAAGCTTGCACATACTTTGGTTTGAAAATTGGAATGTATATACAATATAGTCAGATACTATACTGAAAAAATACATAAAGTCCTAGATATTTTCACCACTATGTTAGACAACTTCCTAATGATGCCTACAGATCTATCAGAAACAAGTCATGAGCTATTCAGCAGGAACATTCCGTGATTCACACAGATTAGTACACTTTTAGTTTCATAATTGTATTCCCAACCTTTCAAGAGACAAGTTATTATACAAGCTATCTTTGTTGTTGTGATGTTGCTGATGTCTTTGTTGTAGTTGTGACCTTAAAAGTCTTAAACATATACCAACTTGCCTGTAATGCACAGTTTTTAAAGCACTGATACTGCTATTTTGAACCTCTATGTGCCGTATCTCTACAATTAACCCCTTCAATCTGAGGAGGTCAAAATCATTTTATTCTTGATACCTCCAGACAATTTTACTTAATTTTAAGGGGAACTTATATCAATGAAAGGGTTAAAAATCAGTCTTCATTATAGTCTTAATATGAAAGGTCTCCCCAAAGCTAAATAAATCATCAGCTGGTAACAATTATAAAAAAATAAAAAATAAAAATTCACCATCCCCAAGTTGAAAATGCCAAAACTTGAGAAACCAAATAACAAGTCATAAAACAGAAGTGGCAGTAACCACTCTAGTATAATGATCCTTCTTTGTTCATGGCAACATCTTTACTCATGGGAACATATTCTTATGGTAATGTCTTCTATACAGTACGGTACAGTATTCAATTCCCACTACTGCCAGATGATTTTATTCAACTCAAGGGAGACTGGATAATGAAATTTGTTTTTGATCTCCTCCCTATCAGATGCCTCACCTCAACTCAGTAAATATTAATTTTCTGGTATGGCAAGAACAAAATGGAGAAGACATCACTGCACTGAAGAAATTACGTGTATAGGGAAATATGCTATGCATATTGCCAGTATACCAAACCTATCCATTTTAGAATGACTTTACACTGACAGGTACAGTACTGTATATATAAACTGAGTTATATGATTTGAAATTACGGGGGTGACAAGGATAAGGAGCTCTGAAAGCAAAAATAGAGCTGCAAGCATGATTAAGGAGGTGAAGAAGTCATTACAGTATATGACAATGGAGCCTTGGAATGAATTTGGCAGCAACTCTCTGCATGCCCAAATCATCCGTTAAAATTCCGTGTGCTGATCCACTGCTGATTCCAGTTTCATTAGTAATTTCTCTGAGAGTTGGCCAACCATTTCCCATGACCAAATTGCAGATTTTCTTCACATTTTCTGCAATACTGCTTGTTGATGCTACTGATACTGATATATGGCAGTGAAATGCAGTTTAATTATATGGCTGGGGTACAAGTTACAAGTGATAGCTGCTGCAATGGTCTACCACCAAAGTGCATTCAGGTATATTATGCTATACTTGGAATGGAAACTGGACAGATCATGTGTATGATATTGATGTGGAAGCACCCAATCTATTAAGAGCTCTGTAATGATTTTGTCATATGGAAAGTATGGAGAATAGGTAGATGACAATATGGGCTTACTAGACTAACATCAACAGCAGAAGGAACATACTTGGTAAGCTACATGGAAGAATAAAGTTGCAGAGTGTAAGTGGGAATGTTGGCTGGGATGGAATGAAAGCCTGTAGTCGAGTCATGAGGCGACTGTGTGGAGGTTTCTCTTGTGGCCACCATCAGTGAGATACCATACTGCACTTGACTGGTATTCAGATATACAGTGAACTGACAAAAAAAAAAAAAAAAAAAAAAATGATTATAGTGAAAGTTAACAGTCAGACATCAGTCTCACAGGTAAACTACGATAAAAGTTTATGTGTGCTATCTTGATTTCAGTGTACTGTACAGTGCCCCAAAAGCACAAACACACCAGTAAGACTTCTGCAGTGCAGTCCTCAGCAACAAACACTGAAAGAATTGGCATTACACCTATCTCCTGCAGTTTCTTACCATCAACTATCTCAGCCAATATAAGCCATACAGTACACACTAAGAGGCAGAAGGCTGAACAATAATCTAAATACAGTAAAACCTCACTATAACAGACTAATTGGACCCAAGCCATACTGAAAAAAGCAAAATTCCGATAAAAGTGACATCCAGACTTTCCCCTGCTAACCCACACTTTTTCTGATGTATCAGACATTAGTCCAGACTGCACCAGTGGTTTTTAAACTGTTTTCAGTATCATTGCAGTACTGTACTGTACACTGATAAACATGTCTTTCATTTGCCTTAGTGTGACGAACATAGCTGAAGTGGTCTGGCAGTCTGGACTGCTTCTGGCATTATCAGAAATTTTCCGATATATAAGAATTTAGTCCGGTAGCTCCTCAATTCCAATAAAAGCAAATTCCGGTTTATTGAAGTCCATTAAACTGAGGCTATACTGTAGTGAAAAAAAAAAAATCAAAAGTAACTGAACTCTGTCACTACTTACACAACAAGAAACTTACTCATAATCACAAAAATTTTTTAACATTATGAGATTCATGTATGGAAGAGATAATAATACAGGCACACATCCTGTGGAAATGCAGTGACAGGTACCAGCTTTTTTGTGAATACATTTGTGCTACTTAATTTGACGTATCTCAGCATTTGGTCTATCAACTAAAAAAATATGAACTGAAAATTTTTTCAACAAATACAGCAATGCATAATGATGTGGTATTGCCTTGAAAGATTCACACAAAATATACAAAAATAGCACACTTCAGACTGAAAAAAAAAATAATAATAATAAATAAATAAATAAATAATGAGGTATGCAATTAGGGCACTGAGGATTCTTTAAAGTTTTGGGGTGAGTGTAGTAAAGTTTTAGTTGGAAGTTTTGGTCTGAATGAGCATAGCAGCTGCAGTTCAAGGTGCTGACGAGAGAACATTCAACAACTGACATACCACAAGAGTCTTGATCATGAAACAGTTTGTTTTACACTACTGGCAATGGGAACAGCCAATCTTACTATATATTACCACCCCAAGGTGTAGGATCTGAGACTAGGTTACTACTGTCCAACATGTTTTTTATCATTTCTCCATGATATCTTATTTTACAGTTTCTATGATAAGATCTTTCATATCAAAGGGGTTGATGAGGGCTATATCAAAATCATTCAGTTCAAAACTCTCTTCCAAGCTGAAAGAAAATCATCTGTAACTAGTAGAAATAAAAATCAGATGTCACTATAATGAAGGCATCAACATCTTGAACTCAAGGATTATTTTTTTCCCCTATGCAGGTACCATCAAATTATTTAATTCAGCTCAGGATGGAAATCTAATTGTTAATGGGGTAGAAAATTAAATAAAAAAATGTCACCATACTGAAGAGAATCCTCAGACATCCTTGACAATGCAGACAGGCTGGTCAGGAGGACAGCCAGGGTACCCCTCCAGGTTGGGATTGTCTAGGTCACCCCGGTTCTTGTGATCAGTCCGTGTAGGATCATGGGAGGGGGGTCCAGTGTCTTTGACACATGCACAACGAGGCTGACCCTTCCCTGGATTGAAGAGCTTCCGAGGCACTCCAACCCAGTCACGCTCCACTCCACCACTGCAGTGTCAAATAGCTTTCAGGAAGATCCATCCTGTGTAATTCTGTCCCTAATAACCTAAACCAATCTAACCAAACCCAACTTAATCTGCCCCAACATAATCTAACCTGACTTAATCTAAACTAACTTAAAATATTCTTCTGTCACTGGAATGACTTAGGGATAGTTAGGTTTGGAGGAAATGCTGACTTTAAACTGTCAAACAAAAACTAGATGAAGATCAATTTATAAAGCTATGGTATTCTCACTGGAGATTAACATTGAATATATTAAAGCACTGTAATACATCTTAGGCTAAAAAACAAATAAAAATAAGCAAATAATTAGGTAACTTTTTCTCTTAGGCTAAGAACCAAATAAAAATAAGCAAATAATTAGGTAACCTTTGAGCACTTATGATTTTTTTACATCTACAGAGAGAGGGTATCAATGCCTCTACCAGCATCTAGAGCAATAATCATATCTGTTCTGCTATTCAAATATACTGTATTTAAGTTTCTGTACCTTAAATTGAATAAATTCATGGCAAATTCAAGCTTGCGAATTTCATGGACTGTTGGCTTTTATTTAACTTCTTTTACATATCAGACTTAGGTCTCCTCAGCCAGACTGGAGTAAAATAACAATATTTCAGATACCGGTATCTATCTACCTATGGCTAAATGCAATAATCCCGTAAACGGTGGTCATTTGACTTGAGTTAGTTGTTTTATGGGAAGGGGCATTAGCCCTCCGCCAACCCACTTGTTGACATGTAGGGAACCTGTCTGGGGTGGTTATATGGTTACCACCCAGTACTGTAAATGGTTTCCTGGCTTACAGGAAACCATTAGGCTTGTCACTCAATGTCAAGTCAGCAGGAAAAGAAAGAAGAGTACCATAATAAAGAGTGACAGGAAAGATGGGAGAAATAGGAAGAGTGAAGGGCAGACACAAAAAAAGAATGAGAAAGGTAAAGGAAGAAGTAGGCAGCACTGCATCAAGTAAGTGGATGACGGTTGCCACCACCTACCACCATATTTCAGATATGATTGTTACATATCAACCTTACAAGAATAGACAATGCTGACATAACAAAAACATTACAACAATCTTTATGCAATGCTGACATAACAGAAACATTAAAACACTGCTGGTGCTCACCTCCTTGTGGTACACCAGAGTCGTGCACCTGTTTCGTGGTGCCACTCGGAGTTGCAAGGAGGAAACATTTTCTTTTCCTGACTGTCACTTTCTCTCTTACTGTAGGCATCAGCAATCCATTTCTGTGCATCAACATAATATGCTGTAGGGTTGCCGCTTTTGTCATAGTAACGACCAATCAGTTTTCCTGAGAATAAAAAATGAATTATAATTAGGATGGAAATACAGTACACCGAACTGAACCTCAGCAGATTACTGATGTTAAAACAGTATTTTATTTTCTAGAACCCTGGCAGACCATAACAAATGTTAATCTACTTTCAATTTCCATTCTTCACATATGTTGCTGCCAGGGCCGGTTTTAGAGGAGGGCACAGAGGGGCAATGCCCCACCAAATTTTGCAATTACCCCCCCAAATGCAAATTATCAGTATATGATATGCCCCCTTGCTAAGCCATTGTGTCCCAACAATATGTGTAGCTGACCCTCCAAGTGGAGCAATCTAGAACCAGCAATGGTTACTGCTCAAGTTTATATGAAATTCAGAACCAAATAACAGTAGTCTCCATTACTTGACTGCATATGTTACTGTTAAAATTTTTAAAACTACTGCTAATGTGCATACACATTGCTTAAACTCTCAGTTAGCTTTGCACTATTCACAAAAAAAAAAAAAAAAAAAAAAATCATACATTGTTACAGTGTTGCACAGCACTTCAAACTACTGTTCAATACAATATTGTACTTACCAACATATTTGTAGTCAGCATCATAGAATTTTACCCATTCATCCAAGCTTACATAATCACCTGGTGTTAGCCCAGTTATGTCATCAATTAGTCCTTCTCCAGTAAAGTCTCCAGTTATGAAAGCTCTGCTGGCATCACGACCTGAAAATAATAGACATAGGCTAACTTGTTATACATAAATAGTAGCCACTATGAAGTGGCACAATGCCATACAAAACTGTCACACTGTATTACGGTACCTTAACTACTTCAACATGAATGTTCAGCAGTGAACACAAAAACAGCCATGTGTAAGATGGTTAATTTTTATACTGAAGGTAGATGTTATTATAAAGCATATACACATATACTGTATGATTTACATCATAGGCCTATACAAAATTGTATGGAAAGCAGTTAATAGCTACCATTTGTAAATTTATGGAAATAAACATTCCCTGAAATGAAATTAATAAACAACACCAACTAGAATAATCATCCCCACACTTCTAATGAGCATACCTAAAAATAAAAAAATGCTTAATATATACTGCAGCCAACCTATAAACAAAAACCTTACAAAGATTCATGTCCAGAGAAAATTTGAAATGATCACACAGTCCTGAAATATTAAAAAAAAAAGCCACATCCTTCATACCTCACCTTAGCACCATTTGGATTTAACCTTGGCATCCTTGAGACCTAACCATGGCAAATTTTCTTATGAATTACTTTCTTAAAAAGAATACTTTCCAAAAACTGAAAGTTAGTAGACTGCATATATCATTAAAATAGCAAAAATCAATTCTTCCCATGAAAATAGCTTGTCAGTTAAAATGAATCTTACCTAAACTCTTTTTTACAATAGGCTACTCACACCATATTTACCACGGAAAGTTCTGAAACATATGTAACTACAAAACAAGTTTCCTTAAAGTTCATACTATTTTAAATTACTTGCACAAACTTTCACTAAAGTGGGAACTACACACACACACACACACACACACACACACACACACACACACACACACAAAAGACAAATAAACATACCAGAAAAGAATTCATATCCACCACCCGGTCCATAATGTTTGAGGCCTTTCTTTACATTGTACACACGGCCAAGAATAGCCAAATATGGTCCTTTATTTCCCTCTTTCCCATCGTACTTCTTTAGTTCCTCTACCGTGAAGAGCTTTTCCTTCTTGACCTTCGATTTCTTGACTTTAGGTGCATCTTGAGTTGCATATATACCTAAACCCCGTATGAAGTTGTGGATGGATGCGGTAACAGCTCGGGCAGTGGGATTGCTCATTAACGCAGTCATGTACTGCGGTGATACTTCATGCATGACTACTCCCAGCAGAGCCACGCACACTGAAGTTATCACTATAAATGATAAACACTTATACATTTTATAACACGTCCAGATGTGCACAGCTCAACAACTACATTCACAACCGAAAGTTTTGTTTACATCATGATGACAGATCAACTTATGTGAGAACTCGCATCAGGGACGGTCATCATATAAATGATATTACATTTATGCTTCATTACAACATGTGGAAAAACTTATATTTACATAAGTAGTAAACATCTTCCTACATGTCTGACAGCAAAGCAATGCCGATCCACTGCAACACACTGGCATTGGTTTCTCCTAGTTCAACCTTTTATCTTCCCTCCCCTTTTTAACTTTTGTTTCCTTAATTTTCTCTCGTTTATTTTTCACATTAGCTTTTAGGGAACGAGAAACCACTCCAGAGTTTAATGAAATTGTAATATCTCTAAAATACTGCTCATGTTACTATGCAAAAACTAATAATGAATGACGACAGGAAAAGTTCATAGAATAACCAGTGGTAAAAGCATGACTTCACTCTTCAGAGAAAGTAAACGATGACATACTGATGTCTCAGTGACTGAGAAGGCAAGGATTCAGATTTCACGTGAGAACTCTCACTGCAAAACACCTTTATGAAGGGTTCTCGCAACTGATTCCACCGTTGTATGGCATAAAAAAAATAAAAATAAAAGTTTTAAGCCATTCCCTGAATAGCCTAAATCAAAATTGTACCTCAACGGACATGCTTCTTGAATGACTGACAATAATAATAGCGACCTTTTCTGAAAGCTCAGAATGAGATTTTGTCTCTTATCCTTTATTAGACAGTGCGCATTCCCCCACAAGTCCACTTCCCAAGGTATTCTTCATAACTTTCCCTCCCCAACAATTGGCAGTCTACGAGCTGCCTTATGAGAACCCATTCAAAATTATCCTGTATGACAAGTGACTGTGTAGAGGTACTGTGTGTACTGTAGTTTAGGTCGTACCGTGTTTATGCCAAATAAGGGAATGGTGTAATGCCTCTTCATTGCCGCTTGTGACTGGAAAACTGACATTCGAATGGACACGGGACATTCTCATAGAACACTCAGAGGGGAAAGCGTGCCTTCAAATGTGGTACTGTTCAATATACCTGTCAAATACCAGGTGACCTGTCTGATTAAAGTAACCACATTTCGGGGGGAATGAACGGGTTGGGTCACAGAAAGGTCAAGTAAAAACAATGGCAAGACCATGGATGTTAGAGAGTTAGCGAGATCGATTACGCCGACGTGAATAACTCCCTCAAATATCTATCTATCTATTGCCAGACGCCTCAATCCCGTTTGGGGTGGCCACACACAAAACGCCTCCACGTCGCCCTGTCCCCCGCCATTTCACTGCCCTGCTCCCAACTCACACACCCCTCTCTCATATACCTCTCCATCCAATCCCTCCATCTCATCCTCGGCCTCCCCCTCCCTCTTCCCCCCTCCACCTCACTCACATACACTCTCTTCGTCAGTCTTTCACCCTCCATCCTCTCCACATGGCCAAACCACCTCAGTGTGTTCCTCATAACGCTTCCTATCACATCCACATCCACACCACAACGCTCCTTTATATCCTCATTCGTCAGCCTGTCTCTCCATGTGACTCCACAGGCTCCTCTTAAATAACTCATTTCCACTGCTCTCACTCTGGACTTGTGTCTTTCCAACAACGTCCAAGCTTCACTTCCATACGTTAGAGTTGGTATCACAATACTGTCATGTAGTAACTTTTTCACTTCCATGCTCACTTCCCTGTTTCTTATCACTGCTTTCAAAGAACCAGCAACCTTTCTTCCCTGCTGTACCCTTTCAAGCACTTCACCTTCCAAACCTCCATCCTTACTCATCACATTACCCAAGTACTTAAACGTACTCACATTTTCCAATTCCTCACCATCCAACCTCGCTGTACATTCACTGACTTCACCTCTCTCAAAGACCATCACTTTACTCTTCCCTACATTCACCTATAGATTCCGTTTCTTATACTCCCAAACTCATCCACCAAGCCTTGCAGCTCCCCTTCGTCTTCACTCAACAACACAATATCATCTGCAAACAACAGTACAGAGAGTTTCCAAACTATATCCTCTCTCACCAGGGCCACTCCAACATCCACTACCCTACCTTGTACCTCTTTTATTACCCCATCCATGTACAGATTGAACAACCATGGAGACATGACACATCCCTGTTTCAACCCAACTTTCAACGAGAAAAATTCACTTAGTTCACCATCCACACGCACTGCAGCCTTAACACCATCGTACATACTCTTCACAGCATTCAACAACTTCCCATCTGCTCCATATATTCTTAATACTTTCCACAATCCTTGTCTATCCACCCCGTCATATGCTTTCTCCACTTCCATGAAAGCCGCATACAACTTCTTTCCCTTCTCTAGAAACTTTTCCACTAAAGATCTAAGAATGAATATCTGATCTACACAACCTCTTCCCTTCCTAAAGCCTCTCTGTTCTTCTCCAACTACTTCCTCTGTTCTTTCTCTAACTCTGTCAATAAGTATCCTACCATACACTTTTCCTATTATACTAAGAAGACAAATGCCCCTCAGATGCTAAGGATTATTCAGGGTATAGAAGAGATTTCTGGTAACAATACTAATACGTTTCAATTTTCTGCATAGCTTGAAAAATTATGATAAAGCAACGAAAAAAAAATCAGTTCTTAAATCTGTGTGCTGGTACTCTGCAGCATAGTTTCCCAAACCCGTATTCTCGTTCGGTAAGGAAGCTCCCTAACACCTCTTCCGTTGCGATTTATTTTCCATACCACCTTTTAATATACTTTTTCCTCTTATATCTTTCTAACATCCATATAGATTGCATAAATTAAACAAAGGAATACAGTAACCGAGCAAAATCAGAAATAAACCGGTAAGGAAGAGGTGTTATAAGCTTCCTAACCGCACAAGAATGTCGGTTCCAGTCCTATCAGCAGTCAACCATAGCTCCCTCCACCTAGCTCTCTATCGCCTACACGCGCATAACTCTACTTAATGGTACTTTGAGGCGACGCGGCCATACCTATACAAATGTTAGACACAGCATGTTCTGGTGAGGTGCACAAAAACAAGGGAGGCCTGATGATTGATGGGAACCCCGTAAATATGGAAACAAAGAAGCTGATGTGTGTGTGTGTGTGTGTGTGTGTGTGTGTGTGTGTGTGTGTGTGTGGCCACAGAAATTGACCTCTCGGTAAAGTCTTCTTTATCCCTGTTTGTTTACATCTAGAACTGTAACACGACATATACTGCAAAAGAACAGCTGCGTGTGGTAGTAGGGAAGGCGGGGGAGGGTGTTGTCTGTATTCTTAGACAGTAACCTATGATACCAGAAGTGTAGCTGGCGCCTCCCATCCCTCGGAAGACACTACGCCCTCACCGGGTTAATTGTTTCAGTATGGGAAGTAATCGAGTCACCTGGACCGCTTTTGAAGGCAGCATTCTATAAAACGATGTGACACAGGGGACTGAAGCCTGTGCTGTAGTCATGGGGTTGCAGGAGAGCTCAACCACCTCCCCTGTTAGATGACAGACCCTTGACTCCCCCATTGCCCCGTCGTTTGAAATTTCAGATCATTTGATGTGTGCACACTCTCCAACAGTGCCAGCCCCCCCTCCCCCCCGCCCCCAGAATAGGGCTGGGCCTCACATTGGTCCCTCATTTGTGGAGACCTGGCTACGGTACTGTTCGTGGCATCCTTTTCTTAGTGAGGTATTACGAGTACGTGTATCACAGCTTGATGTTCTCTTATATGTTAATAAAACATTTCTAATATCGAAATAGTTTGCCTTAGTGGCGCACAAGAGGATAATAAAAGACATAATATAAACAAAAAATCGCCGAATAGAAGGTGCTACAAAGCCTCTAATCTTTAAGTTCCGCCGGTATTTTTTGATAGGCCTAATGACAGATGAAGAGACAGTACGTACCTTCACAAGACAGACCTTCCCCTTTAGGTAGCCCGTTTTTTTTTCCCCGTCAGGCTAACATCATCCTTTTCACTTTTACTCAAAGTATGTCCCGTAGGCCTATGTGTCTTTATTTTAGCTTATTATTTTTATAGTGAAGGATATAGGTCAGTTTAGTTGAGAATGTCGGTTGGAAAAGATGAAGAGTGTCTTGTTTGGTGTGTGTGTGTGTGTGTGTGTGTGTGTGTGTGTGTGTGTGTGAGGGGGGTGTATGCGTAAAACTTATCTATTTATCTATCTATCTATCGTCAGACGCCTTAATCACGAAAAAAATGGCCACGACTGAATCACCTCCATCTCACAATGTCCACTCCCATCAGGCTGCCTTCTCTCCAGTTCAACCGTCTCCCACACATAGCTTACCACTTCATCCCTCCATCTCATCCTCGGTCTTCCCTTCCCTCTCCTCCTCCAAGCATTACACACGATATATAAATGTGGTCCGTTAAAATCGTACGTTTATTTGTATATCTACTAAACAAAATGCGACAAAAAGAGAGAAAAAACTTTCAACATTTTTTTCTATCAGTCGAAAGTACAAAGTCAAATTACGAAGTTTGTTTTATGTTTTTCTTATTCTTGTGGACAGTTTTTGTTTTACTACCGATCTCGGTACTATTTCTGTACACTATTAATTATTATTATTATTATCTTAAACTCCCACATGACGTCAGAGGCCAGTGATGAGGCAAGGAGTAAGGCAATAAGGTTTAGAAATTACAATGCTTGTCTGAGAGTCGAACACTTATACTCTGAATTTCCCCGTTTTCACTTTCACTGAGAGGAGTTGGTCTGTGTTTAACTGCTCGCCAATAATGCGCAATCTCTTCCTGATTTAAATATTTAGTTTGTACAATAATTTTAGTTCGTGCAAGAATTTTGGTACACTGCAGAGCGTGTTGTTTATTTATTTATTTATCTTTTTATTATCTTGCAAGTTTTCCAGCCCCTGTTACAATTTTCATGAAAGAGTTTGGACGTCAAAGCGTTTGGACATGGTGTATGAGCTACTGAGAGAGAGAGAGGGGGGGGGGAGAGGTAGGCCACATATAAGGTTGTCCTATATTCACGTGAGGGAAGCAATTTCTCCACTGTGACCTGAGTGATATATATAGTGAAGTGACAACACTATTCAATGCTGCCTCCTTCCTCACACTACCACACCATTACCACACCACTACCACATCACTCACACTCCCACACTACCTCTCACGCTACCACATCACTCACATTACCACTCACACTACCGCACCACTCACCATCACAACACTCACAACCATACCATTACCACACTACCACACTAATAACACCACAGCACACCACTACAACACCACAGCACACCACACCACTACCACAGCACACCACTAACCCTACCACACCACCACGCCACACCACCGTTACATTATTCATTCCTACTGATATTTCACACGCCCAGCATATCGAGTGACCGTATCTGTTTTCGCCATACACCAAACGTAGATTTATTTATTTATTCAGTTATGTATTTATTTATTTTGAAAGTACCCACAACGAGATTTAGGCTATGTGGACAAATGAAATAGTATCCGATCTAAAGAGAAATTCTTCAGTGTAATTCGGTCATAAGAAGTGAATCGATGGTGTGAGACTGACTAGGAGAGAAGGAGGACGACGGCGAGAAGAAAGTACCAGACGCGGGAGCTTCTGGGCCCTCCTGTCAATGCCCTTGGTGTGGTGTGGTGTGGAATGGTGTCGTTAAAGTTTATGGGAGTGAACTAGCCTACTTCGCAGCAGAAAATCTTTAGTGGGAGCCAAACGGACAAGGCCGTTCCTGGCGATGCCACCGTATCTTATCAAGAAAAAAAAAAAAAGAAAGAAATAGAAAAGGGGACAAATTTGCCAGTTTCATAAAGACAGATGGGTAGCGTCGAAGGAGAGGCGGTGGAGGGGTGGGGGGTGATGAGAGGGACAACGCGCGCACACACACACACACACACACACACAGCTCCTCTTTACGGTCGAGTCTCACAAAACGCAGCCTCAGGGAACAGACGGGCAGATTTGTAAACGAGGGAACTGAAGGTAAAAGAGAACCATTATGAGGAACCGTCCGGATATCAGGTAAGTCTGGGCCGGCAGGAAGGAACTGACGACACCTGATTTCACCTGTAAATGTCAAGGTGAAGAGGGGGAGAGGGAGGGGACAGGGGGAATGGGAGGAAAGGGAGAGAAGAAATGGATGGAGAGAGGAAGAAAAAAGAAAGGAGTGAAAGAGGAAGGAGAGAGACAAATCGGAAGGGGAGGGAAAGAAGGAGAGAGACAGAAGAGGAAGGGAGGGGAAAGAGAGAGGGGAAAGAGGGAGAAATGATGGAGGTAAGGGTTGAAGAAGTGGGAGGTAAGACAGGGATAAAAGGGAAGGGGAGGGTAAGGAGGGAGAGAGGGGGGAGGGGAGGAAGTGGGAGGAAATGAGAGAAGGGAAGAGAAGAAGAGGAAAGGAAGGGGAGACGAAAGAGAAAGACAGAAAGCAAAGCGGAAACAGAGGGAGGGGGACAGGGACAGGGAAAGGGAAGTGGGAAGGAAGACGAAGAAAGCGCGGAACGGGAGAAAGACTCTATCAACATCAAATACATCATCGAACTGAAGTGTTATGCATAAAGTGTTAGGTGATCGTAATTTTGGCAGTGAAACTAGGAGTGTAAATGCCTTAGACTTTGCCCATCAGCCTGGATGTTGCTGCTCAAGTATACCCACTTCAGTCCAGTAACCTATTTTTTCCATTATTCTTGCCAATTCCAGACGATTTTACTCAGCTTAGGGGTGGTTTCTTGCAATTATGGGGTTGGTAAGGGTTGTACATATCCCCAGGAACAAAAAAAAATATCTAAAAATGAAGTAAAACGTCCGTAGATAACAGAGACATGATACAAAAATAAAGTTATCAGTTTAGAGGAACTTACGTTTGACTTGCGGAATTTTAAGGACTGAATAAAACTGCTCGTCCAAAGCTGGGATAAAAGACGATTTTTGTAATGCCTGGTCAAAGGGTTAGTCACAATTGGATTTTATTAAGCTTGGGTGGGGTAAATTGTCTGGAGGTATACAGTAATAAGAGAGATAGGTATTTGGCATGAAGAGGTTGAAACTTTCCCGTCTTTGCAATCTGGTCTTAAGTTTACCTGCTGTTGAAATCTCAGGTGGGGAAATTGTGTGTGTGTGTGTGTGTGTGTGTGTGTGTGTGTGTGAATGCAAGTAGTGGTACCCTACAACGTATTCGGCATGGACGGTGTGTATTGGTGCCTAAATGGTGACATGTGAAGGTGTGACGTCACCTGTTGGAAGCCATAGGACTCCTGGGCCTTGTAAATGGACGGTATCCTATGCCCTGAGTCAGAAATACTCGTATAAGTAAACATTTTGCTTAAGTCTTTGGGTTAAAGGAAAATTGATGAAATAACAGGTAGAACAGGTGTTATATGCTTGGCAGGTGTGTGTGTGTGTGTGTGTGTGTGTGTGTGTGTGTGTGTGTGTGTGTGTGTGTGTGTGTGTGTGTGTGTGTGTGTGTGTGTGTGTTTAAGGCGGGGTTAACCTGTCCTTGGCCAGCCAACCAGTAACGCCTTAGCCATTCTCCCTCCCCCCCCATCAAATACCCTCCCTACCCCTGCACCCCCCCCAACCCCTCGTCACCCCTCCCATCCCAGATTACCTGGCTAAACACACCCCTCCCCCTCCTGGCACACCCCACTTTCTCTCACCTCCACTTCAGATTCTCAGATTCCTTAACAGGAGACCTTTTTTTTTTTTCTTCTTTTTCAAGTTAAGAAAGGGTGGAAACGGAAGACAATAATTATATATGTATGTATGCTGTCAAATGAAAGGACATACTACCAACACACACTATAAATGTCAACTGTCAGATAAGGCTTAGGTGTCGAATATAACACCTCAGGACACGCGCATCGGGAGGCGAACACGGTAACCACAAGGCAATCGTGGCTCCCAAAACACCTACATCAAAGTCATAAATTGGCATAACATCGCGCTGAACGAAAAATGAAAAGGAAATGTCTTATATTTTACTTTGACTCTGCACACGATTATTATTATTTCTATTTATTTATTTTTATTTATTTATTTAACTATTTAGTTATTTAGTCATTCATATAGATTTTTGCCGGAACTACTGCCAAAATTTTTCTCAAACCTTTTAGCGCTGGAGTTTTTTTTCCTCTGAACTAAATGAAATCGTCCTCAGGTAAAATAATAATAATAATAATAATAATAATAAAACATACTGTAGGTCATCTCAGTAGAGGGCTTCGAAGAATTAATAGATCAATTAGAAAAGTATGGAAAAAAAGGAATAAGTAGGAAAAGAAAGGATGATAGGGAGTCAGGTGGTACGTGTGAATCATATATTGCCAGTGATGTAAAGGTGTGTAACTTGCTGCATGAAATACTGAATGAGGAAATTATAGTACGGTGAAAGTCTCTCTCTCTCTCTCTCTCTCTCTCTCTCTCTCTCTCTCTCCAATATGAAGCGAAAAAAACATCACGCCGCATTTAAAAAAAAAAAAAAAAAAAAAAGTATTTGCTCGAACTAGTTTTAACCGCTTCGCTGCTGTGTTTTTCTCTGACCTCAGCAAAAACAGCTTGATGTTAGCGAGATTAAAACGTAGAATTCATATTTCAGAGAGAGAGAGAGAGAGAGAGAGAGAGAGAGAGAGAGAGAGAATTAGAATGCAACACCTGCGCCCACCAATCTAATGATCGAATATATGACCTTCCCCTGTGACCCCGACCTTCGACAGACTCCTCTCAAATTCGAACTACTTCATCCTTCCCTGTGCCTTAACACTTCCACCAACATTGTTTCAAACCAAATCAACCTGTTAATGTTGACGTTGCCCAGTGACCTTGACCTTTGATGATTCTCAAACCTGAATCACTTCGTTCCTGCCTCACTCTCAACACTTCCCCTATATTTGGCCTAAACTAGATAAAAAAAAAACTTTTAAATGAGTTTAAGGCAAAACTTTGATCTAGCCCTGCGACTCGTGTGTGTGTGTGTGTGTGTGTGTGTGTGTGTGTGTGTATATATATATATATATATATATATATATATATATATATATATATATATTTATTTATTTGTATATCATAGGTTTACTCACTGGCTGACACTCAATCCTTCCACCAAGTTTGGTTAAAACACGATTAGAATTACTTACGCTATTTTGGTTATTTTGTTCTCACACACACACACACACACACACACACACACATCGATCAAAACACAACACCTGTTTCCGCCTGGGGAGTCGCGGGTGCAAAATACAAGAGAAAACAAAAGCCGAAACCAAACTAAAACTATTCTGCCATGGCAACACCGACCCCATGCCCAGACAACCATTTAATCTCTCGTCCACAGGTTTTCCACATCACGTCATCCACACAACCGGTTCCCAATCCTTCCCGATGTGGAAAAACCAGTATGAAAAAAAAAAAAAAATTGCTCGGACATGTCGGACAGTTTTTACTACGCACTTCTTTCCCGGCGACTTATTTTGTATCGTACATTTACTTACATCTTTCGCCAGGGACGTATTTTTGTTTTATTCTTGCTAGACTCAGGCGATATTAATTTGACAGTTTCTTTTCAAACTATCCATAAGTCAGTATTTGGACATTTTGGATATTTGACGAAGCACTTTCTCCTTGGCGATTTATTAATTTATTTATCTTATTTATTTATTTACATACATATCGTATATACACTATAACCCTCAGATTATTATTATTATTATTATTATTTTTATTATTATTATTATTATTATTATTATTGTTACTACGACTACTACTACTACTACCACTACTACTACTACTACTATTATTATTATTATTATTATTATTATTATTATTATTAGTGGAAAGTAAAATCGTGCCGAGTTTTAGGGTCAATAATTCTGACTATCGACACTTTGAAATTTTTACGATTAGCATTTACTTATTGGATTGTTTTATTTTTTATTTTATTTTATTTTTTTGTCTGCAGTGGCAAAAACAACGCTCTTCCCGTTTTTGTCCGATAAAAATGTACAACTGGCGAAACAGAGTGAAAATCCTATCTCTTACCAGTGTGTTTTTCATACCGTTCGCTTTTTCCGCTATGTTTTCGTCAGACCTGGGAAAATGCTCGTTTTTGGTCTGTTAGGTGATGTTTTATAGTGTTAGTTGGTGTTAGGTGATGTTGGTTGGTGTTACGTGATGTTAATTGATGTTAGGTGGTGTTAGTTGGTGTTGGGCGATGTTTGTTGGTGACAGGGGGTGTTAGATGGTGTTAGGTGGTATTACACGGTGCTAATTGGTGTTAGGAGATGTTAGTTGATGTTAGGTGGTGTTGGTGTAAGGTGGTGTTAGCTGGAATAGAACGCAAGAGTTGTATCTACCACGAAGGTGTTAATGTATTTATCTGTGCCTGTGGAATTTGCTCATTTTATTATCTGTCAAACTCCAAGGGCATCCTCTCTTTTTCTTTTTTTTCTTTTTCGAGCGTACGCACTTCCTAACGCACTTCCGGTCAAACAACTGCTACCACAGCCTTCCTCTCTCTCTCTCTCTCTCTCTCTCTCTCTCTCCATTCCTTTCCCCTCTACTCCCTCGTTTCTCTCTCTCCTCACATTTCCCCTCTCTTCTTTTTTTTTTCCTACCTCTATCTTACTCCTCCCTTATCTTTTTCTCCCCCTTCCCCCCTCCCCCCTCCCCCCAGCCGGCCTTCAC
Source organism: Coenobita brevimanus (assembly GCF_032717465.1). Lineage (NCBI taxonomy): Eukaryota > Metazoa > Arthropoda > Malacostraca > Decapoda > Coenobitidae > Coenobita > Coenobita brevimanus. The sequence goes on along the minus strand of NC_137047.1, from coordinate 23,256,855 downwards.
CTCGCAATCCAAAGCAGAGGGGGAAGAGGGAGACAGGGAGGGGGAGGGGGGAAGAGGGAGACAGGGAGGGGGAGGGGGGAAGAGGGAGACAGGGAGGAGGGGAAAGTCAGGGGGAGGATAAAAACGAAAAGGGGAGGGGAAGGAAACCTACATACATAAATTTATATTACACACCCATACACCCAGACCATACATTCATTCACCCATACACCGACACCATACATTTATACACTAATACACCGAGACTATGCATTTATACACATACACTGAGGCCATACATTTATATATTTATACACTGTGACCATACATTTATACATTTATAAACCGAAACCATACTTTTATACACTTGTACACTGACATACATTTACATACTTATACACTCAGATCATACATTCATACACTTATACACCTCGACCACGCATTCATACACCTATACAGCTAGACCATACACTTATACATCCACACCATATACTCATACACCCATACACCCAGACCAAACATTCATACATTTATACACCTAGATCATACACTTATACACCTAGATCATACATTCATACATTTATACAGCTAGATCATACATTCATACACTTATACACCTAGATCATACATTCATACAGCTAGATCATACATTCATACACTTATACACCTAGATCATACATTCATACACTTATACACCTAGATCATACATTCATACAAGTCATCCATACTCCTACATTCCTAGACATAATCACTGAAGATTTAATACACGAAAGTACTTGTTATCTCTACTTTTCTTTCTCCTGTGGTTAATATGCATTCCTAAAAAATACATTCATACACCTATACACCTTAACCATACACTATACACCTATCCTTAAATAACATATATTTTTTCTCATCTCTGACTTTTTTTTTTTTTCTCAAACTTCGCTTTTCCTACGCAATTCAAATTCAAACAATACGGTGTGGTTAGGTCTGCTGCGTACACACACACACACACACACACACACACACACATCCTGGTTGACCATGAGAGAGGCTGTGCGAATCAAAGCCAGTTTATGAGAGAGAGAGAGAGAGAGAGAGAGAGAGAGAGAGAGAGAGAGAGAGAGAGAGAGAGAGAGAGAATGATAGTCCGAGATTAATCAAGTGAGCATAATTTCTCCATTTAGAAACACCAGAAACATTCGGAACATGACAACAGATGTTTTGAATGCTGATCAGTGTTGCAAAGACGCTGAAAGAGAGACATATATGCAATAATTCGCTATCAAATCCTTTTACTGCTTATCCTGTGGCGTCTTTGTGGCCTCTCTTCTGTTCTCTCGTACTCCCTCTCTCCTGGAAATTCATCTAGAGTTATCTTATGTGTTGTGGCGACGGCTCAGTCTGCTGGTGTGGGTGTCCAGTGGGAGTGGGAAATAAATTCATGATGCAGGGTAGACAATGATCACACAAAAAACAGCCCTATGGAGTGGAAGAGGAGAGATATTATGTGGACCTCCCTGTATTAGGCAATTATAATTTAACATCTTTTATTTTTCTATCGGCTTAAAATTGATATAATTCCCAACAATAACATAAACAAGCATGACAATGTATAACGTACAGAATAAACAGCCAAGAATGAGATGCTACGAATCCTCCCAAGCCACTCAAAATTCGGACCTGTACCCGACGGATATGGCTGCCGGGGTTGTGTAACTGCCAAATATGATTCACTGCGAACCGTATTCTCATTGGTTAAGGAAGCTCCCTAGCACCTCTTCCTAAGTGATTTATTTTTTGATATGGATGATTAATATCTTTCTGTATGATATTTATGGAGAGTATGTCGATGCTAGATGGGTTTAGGTAATGCAGAAGAGGACAGTAAAGTGTAATAAGCAAAATACTGTAAATCACTTAAGAAAAGGCGTTAGGAATTTAAATAACTCTCCTCTTCCACTCTGCCAGCTGTTTTCTTGTGTGCTGCGGGGACGGCTCAGTCGGCGTTACCACTGTATATCCTGCATCGTTTATTTCTAACCCCACGGCAATATACACGCCCACACCAGCAGACTGTGCCGTGAATATCTATTGAAGTGCTATGAATGGACCATCTTGTATTCATTACATTTTTAAATCTCACACAATCTCTCACAGATGACAAATAAAACGATAAACGTGAAAATGAGGACAATAAAATCATCCCGTCTTTTTAGTCGAATAATTATGATACTATTATAAAATATTCAGAAGTGCGTCTTGGGCTCCGAAGACCGCATCAGCGAACTCTCTCTCTCTCTCTCTCTCTCTCTCTCTCTCTCTCTACAACGCCGTAGTAAGAATAGCTGCAACTCCAGACTCATCTGGACTGGAATCCAGTGGACTGCAGGTTTACGATATCCTTCTCCTGCAGGCCACCATCCTCCTTTGAGGGGGTAGAGGGAGGCCAGGGGAGGCATCTGGCCATATCAGTGCCACCACGTGAAGGTGTCCATCTTCAGCACCGTACTGAAGTGAATCGATATGAATGTCCTCAACTGTACGTCGTTTCTTAAAAGCTTTGCTTGTGTGTAATCGCTCAGACAGCCTGTATATCCATCCATCCATCCATCATCCAGTCCTACGTTGCCCCATGAGAAGCGTAGGAGCCCGGGTCTAGGCAGTTGGTCCTGACATTTCAGATGAGTGACCAACCTCACTCATCCCTGAGTGGCATTACGTGAGGAATAAACCCCAACCAACCCTTGGATATAAACCTTCACCGGCTCAATCCGATTGGAGCACAATAATTATCCACTAAACCACCAGGCGCCAAAATTTGGTTATATGGTTACCACCCAGCGTTGTAAATAGTTTCCTGGTGTACAGGAAACCATTTGGCTTGTCACTCAGTGTAGAGTCACCCATAAGCAGAAGGAAGAAGAAAGAATGAAGGAATGAAAGACAGAAGAGGGAGTGTAAAGTCACCCGCAGGCAGAAGGACGAGGAAAGAATGAAGGAAAGATAGAAGATGGAAGGAAAGAAGGACGGAGGAGAGGACAGGGCAGACACCCGAGAGCAGCACTACATTGAGTGAGTGGATGGTGAGCGCCCCCACCTACCACAAAATACACTCGATTAAAAAAAAAAAAAAAAAAAATCTCTACAACCTTCACCTTTACATTCTGAGACAGTGGACGTAACGTATGAAATTATTCTCTAATCAATATTCATAGCTGTATGTGGATAATAATTTTTTCAGTACCATTTGAGGAAAGAACGTTACACAACTGTGAAGGAAACAGTTCATTCAGAAATACTCGTTCAAAACAAAACAAACAAACAAACAAACGCGATAAGCAACAGAGCTCAATGTGACACTGTCGATCACAAGTGTAAAGATAGTTTCTTGATAGAGTATACATTCTATTATAAATGACGTCACGGAACGGAGAAATTACTGACGTTTTGCATCACCGCGCTGGATGTTTGGGATGTTACTCACGGTGATGTCAGGACGCGACAAGAAACAAAATTACACGGTATTTCTTAGGAAACTTACTGTACCTCCAAGGCCTCGTGTTGGACTTAAATCCTTCAGTACGGGAGCTGTACTGACTCTATGAATAAGAATGCAGTATTGAAAAGATTAAGGAGGACTGTTTTTTAACCTCCGCTTTAATCGGTATGTTTTTACTTGACGGACCTGCACCCTTCCCACACCTTGAAACCTACGTCGTTGGTGTATCAGTAGCGTAGCCAGACCTTCACAAATGGAGGGAGGAGGGGGGGCAAGGTGGGGCCATGTCCAATTCTGAGGGGGCGGGTGGGTGGGTGGGGGGGTTTGCTGCACTGTGTACACATTATATAATAAAAAATCTCATATGGGGGAGAGGGCGCAGTGGAGGGGGAGATCTAATTGGAGGGACCCGGATCCCCCAGCCCCCCCTCCCCCCATTACGCCACTGATGTGCATACGAAAAGCTATAGTTATGAGGATGGACTGAGTCTCCTTGGTTAATAGTCAAATCGCGCCTCCAATCCGACTATATCTGGTCATCATCTGAGTTGAAGGGGTTAAAATAAACACGCTACAGGAAGCAGATGCCTGAGCTGAACAGTTAGTGCATTGCGAGAATAGCCTGAAAAGAAAAGCAGAAAAGAAAGGAAGAAAAAGGTAACTGAATCAAAGAGAATACTAGTAACTGTCTGAATTTCGATGTCTCTCTCCTAAGCTGCATAATATCGCCTGACAAGAAAAAAGAATATAATGTAACTTGTGCTTGTTTGCAAAAATTTGCGGCACTAAGTAACAACCTTTCCTTCACAAAATGTTTGCAAATACCATTATCTTTGTTTCCATACCGTTATTGAGTCCACAATGGCCAATTCTGACCAAAAAGTCGAAAAAGTGATTTTTGCATATTTTCGCGTCGCGACAGACATACACATCTTGACTTTATTACTTAGCTATAATAATAAACTGCGTCTTAAACCACAACACTGGATGACTGGACTACTAAACACAGTGAAGTACAAGAAACATTCATATTTTCATGTTTGATCACCGAGACGATCATTCTTAGGATTTAACTGTACCTTCAAGGCCTCCTCCTGGGATAAAGTCTTTCAGTAGGAGAGATCTTAGTTGAGCTGAAGAAAATTGTCTTGCGGTAGCAGGAATACAGTACCTATACGAGTATCTTAATGGTTAATCAATAAAAATTCTCTCGGTCTGATCCCTTCACTACTACAGGTTTCGCGCTGAATAAAAGAAGCTTAGAAACAGCAACACAAAATTTTATGACTAAAATAAATAAAAGAATAAATTAATCAAATAATAAAGGCACAGAGTTTGCTTCCACTTCTCTTAATACTTCCTTTACCACCACAGGTTTCGTGCTGAATAGAAGAAGCTTACCAATACCAAGACGAAAATTTATAACTACCTAACCAACTAAATAAGTCACAGAGTAAATGACATTATCGTAATGAAAGGTATCATTATTGACGTCATAACGGTCAGTTCCATTACGTCGCAACGTTTTGGAAATATTCTAGGAAATGCCGACCAATTAGCCGTGTGTGTGTGTGTGTGTGTGTGTAATTCACCGGGTCGGTCAGGATCACATGATGGTCGTGATCGTCAGCTTTTACCCTCCCGGAAGGGAGCTGAGAGCTCATATAGTTCGATCTAAGGGCAAGGCTGTGACCTTCACACACGCACACACCCGTTCCCTTGCTCAAGGGGGACAGTAACCACCCACTTCGTCAGTGAAACTTTTCGCAACCTGAGCGAGACGCGAACTCCCGTCCACCAGTTGGCAAGCGGGAACGTTACTACTGCACCAGCGAGCGGTGTGTGTGTGTGTGTGTGTGTGCTTTAATGAAGATGTAAAAAAAAAAATCAATACGGACGCAATTACAGTATGCAGTAAACTGAGGTGCTTAGCAGTAGTAAGAAAAATTCAAATTAATAACTTTTTTGATTATGCAAGGTTGAATTTCGAAAATCATCATAAGAGTGAAATTAGTCATCCCCTGACCATTGAAGGCCTACCGGATAGTCATCAGAATAACAAATTTTGATTGTTAAAAACCAGTAAAGATGTGTTTTTACGCTTTAAATGATACTTTGTTGCACGAAGAATGAGTAATATTAACAAGTTACCCCATGTTGACCCAATGACCCAGCAAGCGTAATAAAATGGTCGTTTTTAAAAAGTGAATCTGGCACCTTCCGTGACGTCACCAGCTCTGAGGGTTACTTTCACTCTCAGACCATTTTCTCCCAGGCAACTCCGCAGTTCCCGCCATTCATATTCCAAACTCTGTACCCGCATTATCTTCTTCCCCTGTAGACCCATCCAATACGCAGTGAAAACAGGAAATACTGTAGTGTTTTTGTGTACGTCAAGGATATTATTTTTACGTCAGCATCCCCTACAGTACCGCCGCCATCATGAAGACTTGGGTGAGTCGATGCGCTATTGTCGTCTCCCGCCTTTTAGGAGAGAGGGAGCAAGAGGAAATTACTTTCCAGTCGCACGTATATATAAAAATTTGTCTTAACACTTGTAGAATGTATGAAATTTCACATGCTCTGCTTCAGCTTAGGCCCAGTGGTTTTATGGGACTATGAAGTGACTTATCGACTTCTGAGAATTCAAATTTCAGTAACTTTTTCATAGGATTTTGTTTACTTAAGTAGTAGTTTCCCGCCTTACAATGGCCTGGAATATTTTGACCGAACTGTAAAGCGTTTCTGTAATGGAGGGTGGCTTTCTGTGTCATACAGCTTGATGTTTGATTGAGAATACTGGAAATTGTAAAACAGAAACTGCCAAAACAGTTACTGTCACAGAGCATATTTTCCTTGAGACAGTAATATTTCTTACTTCTTCAGTACGATGGCCTCTTTTTAAGCTACTTTTCTCAGCGCTCCAAGCAATTCCATTTCCTATCGTCTGGTGGTAGCAAAAGATTGATTAAAAAGGGCATCAGTGTGAATCAAAATGATGAAGGAAATAATTATGTACGCAGAGTGACGGTAAGAATATCATAAAATAAGGTCAGACGTCAATGAGCAGACAAACGAGAAAAAGCAGACAGACAGCATTATAAAGAACACACGCAGGGTGACAGAGAGAGAGAGAGAGAGAGAGAGAGAGAGAGAGAACAACCATTCAGGGTGACAAACGAGTTAATCAATTGACGAGGCAGGCTTAGGCCAAGACTCGTGGGGAGAAAGGTCAGGTCATGCAGGGTCGTATTTTAAGTGTTTTTTTAGATTCCGTAACACCTCTTCTTTAGCGATTTATCCCACACAATACACCCCAACATCCTCTTTCACGTTACGGATGCAAACTACTTCAGAATGATTTAAATAACACTCTAGACGACGTTATGCTGCAAAATAAAATAAATCGCTAAGGATAATGTGCTACGAAGCTATTAGAACATGCTAGAGAGAAGGGAAAGGCAAGGTTTGAGGAAGACAGGTGTAAATCGAAGGTGGAATGTGGGGAGGGAAAGGGTGGGGTGGGGGGAGTAGGGTATGGTTAGGGGAGGAGGGAAGGTAAGGGGGAGAATAGGGAAAGGGTGGGGTGGGGGGAGTAGGGTATGGTTAGGGGAGGAGGGAAGGTAAGGGGGAGAATAGGGTAAGGCAAGCTTCAGGGATAGGAAGGGCAAAGCAAGGTTAGGGTAGAGCAGGGAAGGACAGGTTGAAAGCCATATTCTGGAAAGCACTGTCGGCTCCGTAGCACCCTTGTCTTGGCGATTTATTATGTCTGCTATACGAACAAGAGAAATAAAATGTATGCAGAATAAATCGCTAAAGGAGAGGTGCTACTAAGCCTCCTATGCTACATGAAATACGGCCCGGAAGGTGGATAGGGGGATAGGGGATCGAGGAGTGGCATGGAGTGATGGAGGGGAGGGGAATGGTGGGGGGAGGACAGGGCAAGACTGGTTTTAAGGACAGGGAGGGTAAGTCAAGGTTAGGGACAGGGTAGGGAAAAGTAGGGAAAGGTAGGAGGGGCGAGAAGAAGATGGCACATGACAGGGTACGGAAGAATGGAACACGTGTGAGAAGGGCAGGTTCTAAGATAGGATAGGATAGGGTAGGGTGGGGTAAGGTAGAGTAGGAAGAGTACAGATGAGCGTTAGGAGTAAAGTAAGATTAGAGTAGGGTATAGTAGGGTAAGGTGAGGTAGGGTAGGGAAGGGTAGGGCGGGAAGAAAAGTACAGACGAGGGTTGGCAGTAGGGAAGCTTAGGGTAGGGTAGGACAGGGTAGGGTAGGGTAGGGAGGAAGAGTACAGACAAGGATGGGAGTAAGGTAGGGTAAGAGAGGCAGTGGATGATGGAAGGACAAGCTGTAAAGATGGTGTAGAATATTAATAGGTACAGAAGTAGGGAACAGGTAAGGGTTGGAGGTTGAATATGATAGGGACGGAAATTGTACGTCAGGGTATATATGAGCAGGAAATGAAAGGGTTGGAGGTAGGGTATGGTAGAGTATGACAGGGTCGGGACAAGGGAACCTGGCCAGGGATGAAGGGCAGGTAAGGCGGGGTAACAATAAGGTAAAGAAGGAAGAAACAAGACAAGAGTTGCTGCAGGGCAAGGTATGGCAGACGGACAGGGCAGAGCAGGGTTGGAGGTAAGCCACAGCAGGGAAGAGTAAGACAGAGAGACAAGGCAGGGTAGGGCAAGGTAAGGAATGACAGATGAGCAGGACAGGGCAAAGCAGGGAAGGATATGCAAGAGTAGAGCAGGGCAGGCAAGGCAAGGGAGGACAGGGCAGGGTAGGACAGACAGACAAGGCAGGGAAAAGCAAGGCAGGGCAGGGTACATCAGGGTAGGGGAGGGTGGTGGAGTGTGATGGTCACCTGCCAACATAATGCCTTTTGGGGACGTCTGAATGTATCACCTCTGTCTGACCCATATTGACTCTCTCTCTCTCTCTCTCTCTCTCTCTCTCTCTCAACGTATTTGTGAATGATAATCAATTCATGTCTGCGTGTCTCCTAACTACAAATAATTTTCTTTCTTAAATTCTGGACCCTATCTAATCCCATCTTTCAAGGTGGGAATATGGACTGGGATGAAGTATGTATGTATGTATGTATGTATGTATGGAAAAGGCAAGAAAACATACTACCCACGTATTCTCCTGCGTGTCATGAAAGGAAACACACACACACACACACACACACACACACACACACACACACACACACACACACACACACACACACACACACACACACACACACCAGAAATTCACCCTCCCTCCCTCTAACAGCGTGGGGATGTAACGATTCCACCTCCCAGCACTTGTATTGCAAACAGCCTCGTAACTCCTACAGGCTAAGGAAGGATATTTATGTAGGTGTTCCTGTCAGTTTGCCCTTTATCCATTTTCCTAGAGACTGAATGGCCTTGTTCTGAATCTTTCCTTCCAGTTGACCATGGCAAACCAAAACAAGATTATATTTAGTGTGACTGTTTATCTTCTCCTTGCCTGTCTGTTTTTTTCTCTGTCTGGTCCTCCTGTTTATGTGTTTGTTCTTACTATCTACCTCTTGTTTATATTTGTCTGTTACTATCTGGCTCTTATCTATGTGTGTATGTTCCTACGTTCTTCATGTCGATGTGTGTGTGTTGCTATCGAACTCCTCTCTCTCTCTCTCTCTCCATCAGTCTATGCGCTGCCTCCTACTGTCTCTCCTTATCTGTCTATCTTCTATCTCTGTCTCTTTCGGCATCAGTCTCTGTGGTGCCTCTTTCTGTCCATCCTTATATGTCTGCCAGTCTCATATTTCTCACTTTTCATTCATTTGTTTCTGTCTGCCTTCTTCTGCCTCTGTCTCTCATATAATCGTAGTCTGTCTCCTGTCTGTCAACCTCTCAGTCTGTTTCTCCTGAAGTTCTTCAATATAACAAAGCTTCTCTCTCTCTCTCTCTCTCTCTCTCTCTCTCTCTCTCTCTCTCTCTCTCTCTCTCTCTCTCTCCACAGATTTTCCTTCGTTTAGGGGAACCTTTTGAGCTGGAGAGTTTTGTTTTTGCTTTCAGTAACTCCAACGCTACTAGGGCTCTCCTCTGCGAAATAAAATCGTCTAGAGGCACCAAAAATAAACCTAAAAAGGGCGTCTCTGGATTAAAGAATGTAGGGAACCAGCAGCAGCGGGAGGAGAGGGAAGGCTGAGAAGTCACGATATGTATGAAAAAAACATAATAATAATAATAATAATAATAATGATAATGATAATAATCCATCCACCCATCCATCATCCAATCCTAAGTTGCCCCATGAGGAACGTATGAGCCCGGGGCTAGGCAAGTTGGTCCTGACATTTAAGATGAGAGTGAAATAATAATACTAATAATAATAAGAAGAATAAAAATCCCTCTTACCAGGATGCTCCCAGAAAGACGAAGGTAAGGGTCGCACTGCGGTGGGTTGGACATATTTCATTATAACCAGTACAATATATCCTTCATTACCCGAATCCCTCCTGAATAACAGAATTACAGAAGTGTACAAAAAGAAAGCAAACAAAAACAGATCCTCCTACATTACAGTACAAAGGAGTTCACATGAAAGCAAACAAACACAAATACTACCAAAGTCAGGATTACAAAGGAGTACAAAGGAAAGAATACAAAAACAGACCTCGTGGACCTTTCGAGGCTGTTAAGGAGACACTACGACTAAGATATCTAATTCTGTGAGCTGAGGACAACACTAGTAAAGCAACAAGACACCAGGAATACAGTATAAAGGACATCCTGGCAATAAAAGGGATAATCTTTGGATGACGGGGGGGGGGGGATTTCCCTGTCGAGCAAAATCGTCTTGCATTAATTACTAAACAGATCCTGGTGGTGGAAGGGATGAATGTAGCTTAACCCAAGGCACGTACACATCAATGCCACGCTGGGTAAGCTGATGTAAAGGACAGGTGAGAAAGATAGGTGAGGAGATAGGCGTGGACATGTGGGAACGACAGATGTGGAGGCAGGAGTGAAAGATAAGGGTGGAAGACAGGTGTGAAGGTAACTATGGTGGGTAGGTGTATATTTGAAGGTAACTGTGGTGGGCAGGTGTATATTTGAAGGTAACTGTGGTGGGCAGGTGTAGATTTGAAGGTACTTGTGGGAGGTAGATGTGAAAAGGTATGGAAGGAAGATGTGGGTATTTGTGAAGGGCAGGTGTAGGGTACAGGTGCGGGGGAAAATGTGGAAAGAGTAGGGCAGATGTGGGAGCCAATGATGGAGGACAGGTGTAAAAGGTAACTGTAGAGGGCAAGTGTACAGAACTGACGTGGAGTGCAGGTGTGGGAACAAGGTGTGGAGTGGCGTGATAGAGACAATGGAGAAGGATTTACAACGCGGATTCTCTCAGATGTTTTGTGATATTGCTCATTGTGGAGGCAAGCGTGACCAGGGTACCAATCTGACTCACAAGAATTTAAAAAAAAAAAGTGTGAGTATATCTGCAAGGTGAAGATGTGGATGTGGATGTGTGTGGGTGTTGATGTGAGTATAACTGTGTGAGTAGTGTGGGTGTGGGTGAGTTTATGTGTGGGTGTGAGTTAATGTGAGTGTAAGTTTATGTGTGGGTGTGAAATAACGTGTGAGCTCATACTTGGGTGTGAGTTTATGTGTGGGTGTGAGTTAATGTGAGTGTGAGTTTATATGTGAGTTAATGTGAGTGTGAGTTTGTGTGTGGGTGTGAGCTAATGTGAGTGAGAGTTTATATGTGGGTGTAAATATAACTGTGAGAGGTAGATTTAAGGGTAAGGGCAAGTGTGGATGTAGGTGTGGGATGTGGATTTGAGTATGAGTGTGACTAAAGACGTGAGTGTATCTTGAAAGTTTAGGGATACGAGTAGGTGTACATATGAGTGTGAGTGAGTGTAGAACAGTGTGGAGACAGGTGTATGCATGCGGTATAATTCAGTGGCCTAGTCGGTAAGCAAACACCTCATCATTACAAAGTCAAAAGTTCAATAATCCTGGAATACCTGAATGTGCGAGTCTACGTTCTCTCTCGTAAATGTCAGACGATATATAAACAGCTTAGGGAAGAAATCTCGAGGTCAGGAGGTCAAGACACAAGTACTACCACACACACACACACACACACACACACACACACACACACACACACACACACACACACTCCTCCCCCGCCCACAACCCCCTCATCCTTTACGTCTGACCTCCCTGACCTCATCCCGGGTCACCTTGTGGGATGGGGGGCTTTTCACGGTCACTATGGTCACGATTCAGGCTCCTCACAGTCACACCCTAAACCGTACATGTGTTGCAGGCTAGAAAAGAAGAATTCAGAAAAATCACTGGGAACGTGATGCCAAATACTCCCACACACCTCACACGACGCACTGACGCATCCCCTATAAGAAGGAACCTTATAATAATCCTTGTTTATATACATTCGCTTAAAGGCCGCCTTCGTCGTCCTCCGCTCGATGTCAAATCAGTTTCTATTTTCAGTCGAAAGGTAACAGAAATTTTAATTACTCATGCCGTGAGCGAGACGGAGCGAGGAATTTTCCCTTACTTCTATCCTGCTCGGACACCCGTAGAGAGAGAGGGGGGGGGGGATAGTAGTGTTTGCATTTACACTAAATTATTGGATTATAGTATACAATTTTCGGAGTACAAAGAGGGAGGAAGGAGAGGCGAGAGAGTGATAATACAACAAACACGTCACTCTTCTTTCTTGTCATGTTGGTAATTTCATTGCCAGACCAAGGACGAATCCATCCCCTCCACTAAAAGCAAATACTAAATCTGAAGCAAAAGGCCAGAAATGAGTCATAACTCGGGAACCGGTGGCCCGATTGGATTGGAAATTGTTTTACTCTTCAACTTGGGGCATTTGAACGATCCTTTAACAAAAATTGCGCTACGTTTCGCCGTTTTTGCCATGTTATGGTACAAAACAAACAAACATACAGAAATCGGATGATTATAATATAGATAAATCTCTTCACTACAAGGTGCCGCTTTTTCTAATCTAAATAAAAGTATCTTGGGGTCAGCAAGAATAAAATATGTATAACAGACGCCATAGTGCTGAAGGGGTTAATGGAGATTCAAATCTCCTTTAGCATAAAAATCCTACCCCTAAACTGAAAATCGTCTCCTTGGTCAAAAAAAAAAAAAAAAAAAAAAAAAAGTCTTCATCGTATATGCTGCATGGATAAAAAAAACTCGCGTCGCCATGTCCCGAGTTCACGCCCAGGCCAGGGAAAAAGGACACTTGCTCCCCTTTTACGGCAGTCTTATGTGGTCGAGTTCACATGGGGCGTGGGAAAACTTAGGCGGTTTTCATTATGACAACGCCCCATTCCTATCGGCGCGTGATGGGTGTGGTGGTGTGTTTGTGAGGTTCTGGTGGTGTTGATGAAGTTCTGTTTGTTTCCTTTTTGCCTCTACATCTCTCCTTCCCCTACCTTTCCTCCGCAAATTCATTCGCCATCCCCCTTCCTCACTACTATTCACTTCCCGGCCCCATCCTCTCTCTGTCCTGTCTCCCTTACCCTTATCCCTCCCACCTTTCCTTTCCTCTCCTTCCCCCTCCAATCCCCGTCCCTTCTTACCTTTCTCATCCCCTCCCCTTCTCCTCCCTATCCTTTCCCCCATGCCCCTTCCACCTCACCACTTTCCTCATGCACTTCTTAATAACCTTGCCTCATAACCTTCACCTCTCAGTTCCTTCTTACCTTCTCCCTCCCACCTCCCTTTTCCCCCACCCATTCCCTACCTGTCCACACCCTGTTCCTCCTTCCCCTCTTCCCTTCCTTCAGCTCCTTCCCCTCCCTCCACTTTCATGATGCATTTCTTCATAATCTTGCCTCATAACCTTCCCATCTCAGTTTCTCCTTCCCCTCCCCTTCCCAGCTTCCCCCTCTCTTTCTCTCCTCTTCTCTATCCTTACCCTTAAACTCTCCCTCCCAGACCACTTTCCCCCTTTCCTCGCATCTCTTTCCACTCATTCATATACCTTCTACCTCTTCCCTGTCATTCATCATCCCTCCTTTACCCCCTTCCTTTCTGCTTTCTCCAATTCTTCCCAGCCTCCCTTCCCCCTACCTACTATCCTCCCTAAGAACACACACACACACACACACACACACACACACCGCTCGCTGGTGCAGTGGTAACGCTCTCGCTTGCCAACTGGTGGACGAGAGTTCGCGCCTCGCTCAGGTTGCGAAAAAGTTTCACTGACGAAGTGGGTGGTTACTGTCCCTCTTGAGCAAGGGGACGGGTGTGTGCTTGTGTGAAGGTCACAGCCTTGCCCTTAGATCGGACTATATGAGCTCTCAGCTCCCTTCCGGGAGGGTAAAAGCTGACGGATCACGACCATCAAGTGATCCTGACCGACCCGGTGAATTACACACACACACACACACACACACAAAGTGACGCAACTCCACCCAACAACACTTCACCAATCTAACGGCTCTACTGCTGCCTCTTTGCCTGTTTTCTTTCACTAATACCCTGATTGAGAATGTCGTGGGTATGACTTGGTTGATTTAGAGTCTGTGTGGCGTTAGTACGGTTATGTTTGGTGGCTGGGATTGTATTTTGGAGAGGCAGCATGGTTGACTGTTGTGAGTGATGTTGATAAACTGATAATGTTTTCACTGTTACTGTTTGTGTTTTCGTTATTAAACTTATCTGTTATCATCATCATCATCATTATTGTTCTTCTTCTTCTTCTTCTTATTATTATTATTATTATTATTACTATTATTATTAGTGTTAGTGTTAGTGTTAGTGTTAGCAGTAGTAGTAGTTGTTGTAGTAGTATATGAGAAGCTGTAGTAATGGTAGTGGTGGGTCGGAAAGAAATATTTTTCGAACAGTGGTATAAGATGATTTTATCCATGTAAGGGGGAACTCTGCTAAACAAAGGGCAAAAACATGATCTCCCTTAATA
>NC_137047.1:22957423-23237423 GCF_032717465.1 Coenobita brevimanus | reverse complement strand
CACAAAAGCCAAAGAATAATTATGAATCAGGTTATGACAATGTATTTACAAGTAGTCTGGTTAGACACACGTTCTGAATAAACATAACGCATATCCGATTACTCTATTCACAGATGCATATTATTTCGTATCGTCAAGCTGCAGTCAAGCATTAACGGGACAATGAGATAAACAGAGAGAAAGGCAGACAGAGCCATTTGTACCGCAGATTTAAACATTTTTATTTGAACGAACGTAAAACACGAGTCACTTCCACATTCTCTCAGACTTTTAACTGTATATATCTTAGGTCTGGTTTCGTCAGTGTCTTCATGAGAATCCCACAGTTGTTCTTTTATGCATTAGTAACAGTCGCTGGGGACAGAAGGCTCCCTGATCTTTAATGTCTTCCACAAATGGCGGCCAAACAGCCTGATCACTGGACTCGGTAATTGTCTGGAAAAATCTGACCTTGAAGAGCCGTAAGAACACGCTCTGATGTTTGAGCTTTATATTCTCGTAATTATCCCACGTTTGCTCAAACCGTTACCTTATTTGTAAAACCACAACCACAATTTTGGTGTCAGCGGTTCGTGTTCTTCTCAACGTCCCCCTATATAGTGTAATGGTACTTCTTTATTGACTTACTCTAGTATGCTACAAGGATACAGTTATGAGGTGAAAAATTATTGTTATTAATGGACAAACGTTAAATAAACCATTCACTGGTGACGTGTGAAAAATGCATACATCAAAATTACTTATTTATTGGTGGAAAACCGAGCGATCCATCCGTGACGCAGACAGATACCGTTTCCCGTCCGCGCAATCAACAGATAAATAGTGATGGATCAATCTCGGACGTAGTATTGCATAACTGCTCACAGAATCTCGGGCGCAGCGCTGTCAATCAACAGTGCAGACCTCTCATCAGCGCATAACATATACATCACCAGGACATGCTTTTACGGACATAGTTGGCCCTAATGGTGAAGCCATAATGGAAGGCAACATGGCGAAGACGCTAATGGTAGTGCAGTGGCGGGAAATCAAACTTTAACAAAGGTACATCCAGCCAAAAAAGCATCGTGCCCTTGAGGTCCGATCACTGTTACAATGAGCAAAATTCTCGGAGTAAAATCGATATACAGTATTAACACCCTGATGGTCGCAGCCTCTATGGTGTTTATGTTTCCGCTAACGCCGGACGAATTTATTCGGCAGAGAGTTTGTCATAGGTGTGTGTGTGTGTGTGTGTGTGTGTGTGTGTGTGTGTGTGTGTGTGTGTTTTATGGAGGGAAGGGTGTACAAAAGTAGAAAGGTAATGATGACCCGGTAGTGGCTAGATGGGGTAGGGGTAGGGGTGGGGGTGGGGGTGGATTGGGTCTGGCATTGATTCCCAGTGTTGAGTGGAGCTGAGTGCCATTCCTCACTTTCAGTCAATCCTCCACAGAAAATGTCAGAGATTTTTTTTTTTCCTTACTGCCCCTTGACACGGATTGTCCTTAATTCCTTTACTGCGATATTTCTGCTTAATTCTAGCCGCCCCGAGACAGTGTTGTTAATGCTGAGTGCCGTGTCTAACTCCAAATTAGCCAGTCGAGTAAACAAGATCGCTATCAATACTGCATCTGCTTACTTGTATAAACCCTGTCCCTTTTCAAACAATGGCATCTTGTTTGTTTTTTCTTACTACCATCGCGCGATTTTACTGTGCCTTATACAGCCTTCTAAAAAAAAAAAAAAAAAAAAAATCATGTTGAGGTACGAACTGTAGCGGCCGGCTTGCACACGCCCGACATACTGTAGGTGGCCAGCTCCACTACACAGGTTCAAGCCGTACAGTAGCGGTCAATGGTTCCTTTACACTTCTACGACTTCCAGCTAATGAAGCGAGAATCCAGGCCCCCTTATTTCGCACGGATTAGCTCAGGAAGGTTTCATGACAGGGCTTGACACCGTTTCGAGTCTATGTAAACGAATTAATGACCACGACTGTGCGTATTTTGACGCCTCCACTAAAATGGCATATCTCTTTTATTGTTGCTGCCTCCAAATAATTTTGTGTGGTTTGGGAAAGTAGCCTAGTAGTGATGATAAGGATGGTGGTGGTGGTGGTGGTGGTGGTGGTGCTGGTGATGATGATGATGATGATGATGATGATGATAATGATGATGATAATAATAATAATAATAATAATAATAATAATAATAATAATAATAATAATGTCTTTCCTTCACAGATACGTTGACCCTCGCTTCAAAGTCCAAGAAATCGTGTATTACTCAGACGACGAGGTAAGACATTCATATACTTTCTTCACCTCAAACTGGCTGACACATTCACAAACTTTCTCAGCCTCAAAATGGCTGACACATCCACAAACTTTCTCAGCCTCAAACTGGCTGACAAAATCACAAACTTTCTTAACCTCAAACTGGAACAAATTCACAAACTTTCTTTATCTCAAACTGGCTGATACATTCACAAACATTCTTAACCTCAAACCCCCCCCTGCATATCAGCTCAGGAAAGGCCCCTCGCACTGTAGGGGTTTATGAAGGCTATTTCTAACCCCTTCTGTTCGAAAAGTCTGTCCTAAGCTGAGTAAAATCGTCTGGGAATGGCAAGAATACTATAAAAAATAAATAAATACACAAAAAATCGTCGCCATGGTCAAAAGGTTAGGCGGGGTATAAGACTGCCTGTATGTCATTTTCAACTCCCAAACACTTCACAACCAAAATGGGGTGAAGATTAAAGTGACAACATACGATCAATCATTATGACTTTTGAAAATAACTGATAATAATACTTCTGTTTCCCGTAAAAATAAATGAATAAATAAATAACCCATCCGTGCCCATGGTCCTTTAAAGGGGACGGAAAGTTAATAAAGGGGGGAATCCCTTGGTTCGGACCTATTACCTTTGAGACTATGAGTCGACAGGCGTAAGGCAGTACACAGGAACCCTTGGCACTAATGGGTATTGTTATGAATACTTTCCTACGACCACACAAATTGACTTTCGAAAATTAACTGCTATACAGACATTTATAATAGGCAGAGTAAAAAGAATTCAATTAAACATTATGATTTATGATAATTATATAGATATTAATATTTCTTTATAGTTTGAAATTATTGTTAAATATTGGTATTCTGTTTGGATATAATTGACTGCTAGGTGTATATCGTCAAAATGAACTAATATCCTGTACGAACCTTGGCAGGGCTTCCACGTCGACGCGTCCAACCTGCCGCAGGACACCGTGGCCGTGCAGAGCGCCAAGAACTACCACGCTGCGCTGTTCGAGAAGATTCGGCAGGAGCACGAGCGTATAGCCGCGGAGAGGGCCCTGCTGGAGGAGGCCGAGGGGGAACAGAAGTATCAGTAGGAGGAACGGAGGAAAATGGAGAGTGATGGACTAGGATGGAAGGAAGAGAGATTGGAGGACTGCGAAAAAAGAAAGTGTGATGAAGAGGAATGATGGAGGACTGAGAATGAGGAAGGTTCGATGGAGAAAAGTGATGGAGGACTGAGAAAGAAGAAACCGTGATGGAGAAGAGTGGTGGAGGACTGAGACAGAAAGAATAGTGATGAAGCAAAATCTAGATACACATTTCTACTGACAGGCACTAAATGCACAGAAAGGGGGATGGATTTCGGTTTAACGGTTCAACTGAAACACACGTCACTAGAATTTAAATATAGTTTGATACAGACCTGATCAAACTGTCAACAAGTACATTCTATCACTCACGTCAGCTTAAAGGGGATGTTAGAGTGTGGTTACCTACGATCGTCTAAAATTACTCTCTAAATGCAGGCAGTTTCGATGCAATTTAAAAACTCCGGCAATTTTGACTGTCCCCTCTAATTGGATACGATTCTGTGCGCCGTTAGGGAGAAGGGAGAACACAGGGAAACGTTATGGAGGGAGGAAATATGAAGGAAAATTGAAACAGAGGGGAAAGGGACTGGGAATGGAGCGAGGGATGTGAGGAAAAAATGATCACGGTTTGAGAGAGAGAGAGAGAGAGAGAGAGAGAGAGAGAGAGAGAGAGAGAGAGAGAGAGAGAGAGAGAGAGAGAGAGAGAGACAGACAGACAGACAGACAGACTGACAGAGAAAATTACGAACAGACCTCCGAACAAACTGCCTCTCGTACCTAAGACTGTATTCTCGATGGCACAGGAGTCGTCGGAGCACCTTTTCCTCGGCGTTTTATTTTGCATATTACACCTTTTATCCTCTCGTATGATACTGTTCCAAGCAATTTCATTAAATAAAAAGTATATATATATATATATATATATATATATATATATATATATATATATATATATATATATATATATAAACAGCATATCATTCCGTTTAGCAAAATAAATCGCTAATAAACATGTGCTATGAAGCCTCCAATGGGACTAAGAATGAGAACGTAATATGTGCGTTTTTGCAGTACGAACAAACACATGGATTTTTTTTTTTCATTCCCCTTTCATTGTCCTTATGAACACAAACATAGAAATAAACGAAAAACCTGAGTAACGAAAGACCGACCGTAAATTTGTTCGTAAATATACTATGCTAACACTAGAGTGGGATTATTATTATTATTATTATTATTATTATTATTATTATTATTATTATGATTGTTGTAGCGTATTTATGTCACTTAACCCTCTGATTGTGTACGGTAATTATATTTCTTGCATATAATCATCAGTAATTATAAAATCTAAAATCGACCACAACAATTTAAAATTATGTTTATATGAAGCCTTCACCTGCTTCATATTTATCACTTAATTAATATTCGTAGCAGCTGACCGGAACTGAATACCTTAACCCCTTCACTCCCAGGATGTGTATTTAATTTTATTCCTGCTGACTTCAGGCGATTTTATTCAGCTTGGGGGAGGGACTTTTCGAGCTGGAGGGGTTAGATACAGCCTTCAGTAAGCCCTTCACCGCTTTGAAGTCCCCCGCGGCTTAAGGAAAATCATCTGGAGAGAGAGAGAGAGAGAGAGAGAGAGAGAGAGAGATGAAAAAGGAAAAAAGTCAAATTGAAGGGGTTAAGTAATCGGACCATCGCAGTCAAAGGGTTAAAAAATAGAGTAATAATAGATAGACGTAGACTGTATTATGTAGTATTATTGTACCGTATTTATAGACCTATTGTATCGCTTTTGTTCATTATAATGGTGTCGTGTTTTATCAGTTGCATTTATTTACCCTGCACCGACTCCACTTCGGCCTATATTCTTTTTTCTTCTTCTGCTGGAGCGCCTTAAACCACTACCCACCAGGCGTTCAATTTGGTTGTATGGTTACCACCCAACGTCTGGGCTACAAGGAACTGTTTTACTTATTACCCAGTGTGGGGTTACCTAAAAGAAGCGCTGCAGCAAGTGAGTGGATGGTGGGCACCCTCACGCACCATGACTCACTATTATATTTCACCGCTATGGAAACTCATTTAGAGTTAAAAATTCTTTTAAATGCCGTTAACTCGACCTCTAATGGCTGCGGCTGCCCTCTGAATGTGAAGCTAGTCCTACTGAAAAATCTCCTGAAATTCATACTACGCTACGTGCATCTAATCATACGTGGCTGTCCTTGAGGAGAAATAAACGCATAAAATCAGATCAATCTAGTTATGGCTTCTTATCACAGTTACTAAACATCATGATTCGGTGAGCAGAAAGGGGATGGAGAAACGCGTAGATTTTCTGACCAAAGTGAGGAAACGGCCTGAAA
Organism: Coenobita brevimanus; assembly: GCF_032717465.1. Taxonomy (NCBI): domain Eukaryota; kingdom Metazoa; phylum Arthropoda; class Malacostraca; order Decapoda; family Coenobitidae; genus Coenobita; species Coenobita brevimanus. The sequence goes on along the minus strand of NC_137047.1, from coordinate 23,231,676 downwards.
GATATTGAAACGTTCTAGATCCTGCGTTTATAGAACATCAACTCTAGACTAGGCTGTTTTCTAGCTATTTTCCTTTTCCGCTGACAGACACGAATCTGAGGGAGGATGTATCCCTTATTTTTTACGGATCAATAATTACAATTAAGAAAAAAAAAAAAAAAAGGTTCTCATTTCAGGATTCCTGATTCAGTGATCAGGATTATATATTATAAACTGCATTTGCCTGTATTACTGTATTTCGTTGATTAACGCAAGTGTAATAAAAATGCATCTTGATCTCATTGTACAGATGGACCAGTGATATTATCGCAAGGAATTGCGACCTCCCTCCCTCCTTTTCTTAAGTCGATTCAGACTTGTGCTGAGTAATCAGTTTCCTGTTTGCTGCAGACGGTGAGTTTGTATCTTTTGATTAATTTTCTTTCATTATGGTCACTAGCATTACCGATTTAACCGGAGCTTTGCAGTTTCTAAGTCAAACAAACAACCTAGTAACGACATAAGATTTGATTTCTACTTTCTGCTGACGTCTCTCTCTCTCTCTCTCTCTCTCTCTTCCATATGCGAAATGAGGTACCACATCTCAAAATTACACTGTCACCGAACACTTGGCGGGTGCATTGAGACGTGCTTCCTCCACGTCCCCAGATACATCCAACCCGCGTCTCTTGGGGTGTACACCTTCATCCGCATTTATATTTACAAGAGGTGGATGCAATACTTTAATTAAGCTTTTATTATTGATTTATTGAGTATACTGTATTCTAGGGGGCATAAGAGGTTCGTAGCACCTTCACCTTAGAGATTTATTTTGCGTATTACACCATAACGTTCTCTTAAGTGTTACTGGTATGGCTAAATATCAAGAGTTTCCACCAATAACACACAGGAGGATTATTGAGGTACAAAGTGCAGAATAAATCGCTAAGAACGAAGTGTTACAACTAAAAGCAAGATCTGATAATCGACGTACTAGCTCTGTCTGTCAGGTGTATGTGAAGCGCATGAGAGAGAGAGAGAGAGAGAGAGAGAGAGAGAGAGAGAGAGAGAGAGAGAGAGAGAGAGAGAGAGAGAATTAGCTCAGGTGTGGTGGCTCAGATGGTACTGATGATGTCAGTAGCTGTAAAAATTACCAACAGTAAATGCTTATTTCACTCAAATCCTCTCCTATGTTTGCCCTCCAACACTTCTTTCATCTCCCTCTCTCTCTCTCTCTCTCTCTCTCTCTGTATGTCTATCTATCTCCGGTTCGAGATGATATACTAGTAATTTCCGTCCTAGATATCTTACTCGCGCTTTTCCGTCCTCACTAGTGTTAAAACATTTTCATTTGCAAACTACACACACACACACACACACACACACACACACACACACACACACATATATATATATATATATATATATATATATATATATATATATATATATATGGAGCCTCTGTGGTAGTGATAAAGTGTGCGTTTTCGTACACTGATGAACGAGGGTTCGCGCCCCGCCAGGGAATAAACTTTAGGAGCGTTCTTCTGGCCATATACTGCTTGGCGGACATCAGGGGTGCTGTGGTTGAACCAGTGTCGCACACTATAGAGTATGCTTGCACCCAGTCGGCTTGCGGAGGCCGATTACACTTGGTTCACAGACTACACACACATCCAAAGCCACTCCAACACTACAGTTACACTTACAAGCACTTCTCACCCTACATACTCTCTACTAGACAGCCTAAGCCACTTGGTAGAGATACATTGGCTGTATCGTCCCCACTTCGGTAGGGATAGGCCGGTCCTGCAGTGGACACTCAAACGGCTGATGACGATATATATATATATATATATATATATATATATATATATATATATATATATATATATATATATATATATACATATATATATATATATATATATATATATATATATATATATATATATATATATATATAGTATATACTTACGTTTGGCTCACGTTATCTCCCCCCTGCCCTCTTTCTCTCTGGGAATTACCAGGTGTTAGGACAGGTGGACATTTTCGCCTGTATAATGTATGACTGTCATGTTACCTCCACACAGAGGTACACCCTAGTCGTTCATACAGCCTAGACGTCAGCAATTATCAATAAATATCAGTAGGTTTAACAACAGTAAACGTCAATATCACCTGGAAATATCAGTAAACATTATCATCAGAGTTGTCGTCAGTAAAAATGAATCATTTTCACTATTAAGCATTATCAACGCCATTATCATCTGTAAATATCAGCAAAGAACGTGATCAGTAAACATCATCAACACTGTCACTGAACATAAGTAAACACAGCATAATCATCATTAAACATCCTGAAGCCCAATAAACATCAATAAACACTGTCATCATTGTCATAAAAAATTTTCAACCTATAGACTAAAGTTATCAGAATACCGAACTAAACATCACGAGCAACATTTATTTATTGCTTGTTAACCCCTTTGACTGAGATGGGAACATTATCACTACCATATCAACCTTATCACACACACACACACACACACACACACACACACACACACACACACACACACACACACAGGTAATTTGCACAGACATAAACTGAAAAACGTTACGTCTATCGATTTCTGTCAGTCTCTGTGCATGTTCTGAACACAACCTATACGTCGTATTGCAGGCCGACAAATGGACATAACCAAACAGATTTTGATTTGGCATAATAATAATAATAATAATAATAAGAAGAAGAAGAAGAAGAAGAAGAAGAACACCACCACCACCAACAACAACAACAACAACAATAATAATAATAATAATAATAATAATAATAATAATAATAAATAATAATAATAATCGTGTTGATGTATCGTGGGACGGATACTTCAGAACTACAAATATTTCATCATGGTTATTGATCCCAGTTCTTTTTTTTTTTTTTTTTTTTAACCGTTGCACGGTGAAATCTACCTTTAGGGTCAAGCATATGAAGAGGAGGCGTCATTTTCAGTCTTCCTCCTTTCTTCTATGAGCTAAGAAGCCACTTGCACAAGTTGTACCCGTATGAAATTATTAAAAGTTCCTTCGAAAAATCCTCCTCCCTGAGTTTAATTCCTTCAATCCGATGGCATATAGTTTATTTCCCCTAGCCTCAAACGATTTTATTCACAATAGGGTGAAATTTTCGACGGGGAGGGGTTAAGTAAAGCTTCCAATAACCCCTTCACAGTACACCTCTCCCCCGAGCCGAATAAAATAATCAAGAATACAACGAGAAATTTATGCTTTCGGAAGGAAGGGCTTGATGTTCCTCTCTCTATCGTCTCTCGTCTCCTAAATACCCACCCGTAAAGGCAGGAAGGAAGGGTGGCCATGCACTCCCCCCCTCCCCATAGATATAAATAAACCTTGATGCCGCATCCCCCACTCTTCAGTACAGCGGCGATGCATCTGCGAGGCCGCCATCTTGGAATGGTCAAGCGTGTAATAGTGGCGCTTGTTTTAGAGTGAATTCAGACTGAAAATGAATGTTGTTGTGGTGGTGGTGGTGGCGGTGGTCGTTATTGTTGTGGTGGTGGTTGTGGTTGTTGTTGTGGTGGTGGTGGTTGTGACTGTTGTTGTGGTTGTTGTGGATGTAGTTGTTTGGTTGTTATGGCGGTGGTGGTGGTGGTTGTTGTGGTAATGGTTGTTGTTGTTGTTGTTGTTGTTGTTGTAGTGGTGGTGGTGGTGGTTATTGTTTTTTTTTTTTTATGCATGGAAGAAGGAACCAATGGCTGTGCCAGCAAACAGTAAAACACTACAAAAGAGAGCCAAATTCAAGATCCGTTCATTTCGAGATGCCTGGACACACTGCGTTTGAAACTCTGGAGATCATATGATGTAGGAAATACAGACAAAGGGAGACAGTTCCAGAGCTGACCTGTTGCATAAATGAAGGACTGGGAGTAACGGTTAACTCTTGCATTAGACAAATGGACAGAAAAGGGATGAGAGTTTGTTGCTAGACGGGTGCTACGTACTCGTCATAGAGGTGGAGGGATGCAAGCAGACAGTTCAGAGGAGCAGTGACCATTAAAGTAGCGATAGAAAAGAGATAAAGAGGCAACAGTGCGGCAAAGAGACAGAGGTTGAAGGGACCCAGTGAGAGGAGGAGAGTTGATGAGATGAATAGCCTATGACTCCACCCTATTGAGAAGAGCTGTACGTGGGAAGCCTCCCCACACATGAGAGTTGTACTCTAAACGGGGGCAAATAAAACCCGTGTATAAAGTCAACAACTGTGCAGAGGTAAAGAAGGAACGGAGTTGGCTTAGCACACCTAATCTCTTGGAAGCAGATTTTACAAGAGATGTAATATGATCTTTCCATGATAAGTCCCGGGTGAATGAAACCCCAAGCATGTTCAAGGATGACGCAGGATTCAGTTGGATATTATTAAACAATAGTGGGTACTCCAGTGGAAGATTTTGACGGGTTGATAGGTGTAAAAACTCGAGTCTCTGATGCACTAAAAACAAGATTATTTTTGCCCCACTCAGATATACGAGCCAAGTCAGACATTAGGTGTGCCAAAGCCTCATCCCTTGTCTGTTGAAGTAACTGCTGAAATGGACGTTGCAGAAACCGAATGGAAAGGTGAAGGGTGGAATCATCAGCGTAAGAGTGGATAGGGTTAGATGTACAGCTTCGAAGATCACTGATGAATAGAAGAGAGTTGGTGATAGGACAGAGCCCTGAGGAACACCACTGTTGACAGATCTAGGAGAAGAACGATGGCCGTCTGCAACAGCAACTATAAAACGACCAGAAAGGAAGCTATAGATGAAGGCATAGATAGAAGGATAGAAACCGTAAGAGGTCAGTTTGGAAATTAAAGAGTTATGCCAGACTCGATCGAAAGCCTTTGAGATGGCGAGTGCAATGGCAAAGCTTTCGCCAAAGGCCCGAAAGGTGGATGACGAGTCTGAAAGGCAGGTGAGAAGATCTCCAGTGAAGCGTCCCTGACGGAACCCATACTGACGATCAGAAAGAAGGTGGTGGTGGTGGTGGTGGTGGTTGCTGTTGTGAATGTAGTTAAGGTTGTTGTTGCTATGATGGTGGTGGTGGGTGGTGGTTGTTGTTGTGGTGGTGGTGGTGGTTGTGGTATTTGTTGCTGTGGTGGTGGTGGTGGTGGTAGTTATTGCTGTGGTGGTGGTGGTTGCGGTAGTTGTTGCTGTGGTGGTGGTGATGGTTGTTGCTGTTGTGGTGGTGATGGTTGTTGCTGTGGTGGTGGTGATGGTTGTTGCTGTGGTGGTGATGGTGGTTGTTGTGGTGGTGGTGGTTGTGGTTCCTGGTTCATCCGAAACATGAACCCGATGGAGCGCAGGCTTAAGTTTTCCTCCTCCTGCAACCCACCATCCTCCTATTGGGGGATAGGGAAGTACCTGAGGGACACTTGCATACCAGACAGTTGAGCCACTCGTGCTATCGGTGCCACCATAGACATATTCCGACGATTTCTACACCCAAGAGCAGCACAGTGTTGCGGCATTTCTAGGTAAATAGTGGTCAACATTGCCCAGTCAGGAACACAACATCGTCTACCTTGACTGTTCCAAGATGGCGGCCGCGCAGACGCATCGAAAGTAGTGTCATGCGGCATCTAGGTTTATTTATATAATGCTCCCCCCCCCCTCCCTTTCCCAGAGGTCAGCACACCGTTACACCGGCAAACCTGCCACATGCAAGCTGCGCTATGGTTGGAGCCTTGCCAGTAAATTTGTTCACCAGAGCAATTCACAAATCAACTTATGTCCAATTCACTATAAGATTCTCTCTCTCTCTCTCTCTCTCTCTCTCTCTCTCTCTCGAACAAGATGTGATTTTGAGCTCTCCATTCGTTGTTCTTCCCACGAAAATGAAATCATCGGTTACGTTTGGGAATTAATCGCCCCGTGTCTGCTAATCAGCCAAGGCAACCACACAACCAGACTATTGTTTTTACACTTTCCCTGTTTTATTTTTCATACGAAAACAAACAAACAAATATTAGTTCCGGGGGGGAAAATAATCGCAATGTCTGTGATTTCGGAATCACATCAAAGTAAACATGCCACGAAAGATTCAACCTATTAAGATTCTTAGTGAATACGTTGATGCTCTGTTCATTCCTGCCTAGGCTACACCATTACCATTCAACACATGGGAGACCTCTGGAAAGCTGTGAATGGGTTACAAACTATCTCCACTGACATCATCTATTACGTTGGCAATTTTTCTATGTAGTTTCAGCTACAGCCAGACGATTTTATTCGTCTTAGGGCAAGAAATCTCGGCTTATATTCATTGATGATTTGTGCTTGGCGAGTTGAAATTTCATTCATCGCACGTACATATAGTAGCTTTCTTGTCAGGCATTTCGGTGGGGGCACTCACCATGCATTCACTCGATGTAGTGCTGCTCTCGGGTGTCTGCCCTTTCCTGTTCTCCCTCCATTCCTTCCTTCCTCTTCTGCCTTTCTTCATTCGTTCCACGTCCTTCAGCCTACGGGTGACTTTACACCCCCTCTTTTGTTTTTCTGTCCTTCATTCTTTCCTCTTCCTTCTGCCTGTGGGTGACTACAATGAGTGACAAGCCAAATGGTTTCCTGTACACCAGAAAAAAAATTATTACGCTGGGTGGTAACCATATAACCAAATTATGGCACCTGGTGATTTATTGGGTAATTAGGCGCTCCAATCGGATTCAGCTAATGCAGGTTTATATCCAAGAGGTGATTGGGGTTTATTGCTCACGTAATGCCACTCAGGGTGTGTGAGGCTGGTCACTCATCTTAAACTTGCCTAGCTCCAGGCTCCTACGCTCCTCATCGAGATGGATGGATGGATGGATAGATCTGAAAGCTCATCTAAAAGCCATTCAAATACTGGGGTTCACTATATCTGAATAAAATCGTCAGAGCTTGAAGAGACTAAATAAAGCTGGACATTACAGCATTCATCAAAGCAAATTCATAAACTTGAGCAACACTCTTCTGATGCATGAATATACAGTTAGAAATTTAAAACGGTGGATTTCGCATATCTATCATCAACACTTGTATTGTTCATCATGCAGTCTTTTAAATTCATCATCATTTATAAGTAAAAGGATATAATGATGGGAAATTTGTTAAGAACTGAAAAATGCAGCAATTAAGCACTCAATACTACTCACTAAATATTCAATTATGCATCTGAAAGGAAGAACAGGGGGAAAACCTCTCCTCCTACAGCACTGAGTGACCAATATGTTTGCAAAACGAAAAATGTAACAATTCTGTGCAATATAAATATTTCTCTTGACGCAATCAGCTGAGGGACCGGGTGGAGACCTCTGGCGGCTGACCCGGTAACTTCCCTGACAACAAGACAACCATGGAGCCCTAGTGATACAACCACCCACCTAGTCCACCCGGCCTCACACGTTGATATGTAGTTCAAAAATTATAGCAGCTGTGAGTATGAAATTATTAAACTATTCAAGGTAAAAGCTACGGTAAACTGTGAGTCCCGGCACTCGATTTTAATAACCCCTTAACGCCTTCGGCTCCAGTCATCTGTCATTCTTAACAGTATGTATTTTACCAGCTGGCATCATGCCCCACATTCCAACCAAAGAAATTTTGGAATTTTCTGTGTAAACTGTTAGACCAGACTCTTTACATCAGTACTGCAAAAGTACACACTACTGATGATACCTTCTTATTACCAGTCACCAGCAATATAGTTCTTAGGTCAGAATTTAATTTGCTCATATTTTAAGTTGCACCTAATGTGAATGTGGTACTGTACAACTTTAATTTAAAAAAAAATACAATTTTTATACCATTATCAAATTAATTTTCACAGCTTCATTGTATACTGGTATATGGTGCTGTACTGTATAACTTGGTGAATTTCTTAATACTGTATGTTGAAGTTGCAAGTTGGAGTGCCCTAATTTATTCTTGGTATTTAATCCTTTAAGAGTGGGAAGTTTTTGTCAACTGATTAAAGTTTTTCAGAAAATTATTAATTTTATGAGCTGAACATATTAACGTACTTATATTCCTAAACTGTACGTACTGTACATTATAAATTATAAGAAATTACTATGTAAGCCAGGAAACCATTTACAGTGCTGGGTGGTAACCATATAACCAAACCATATGTGTTCCCTACGTGTCAACAAGTGGGTTGGTGGAGGGTTAGTGCCCCTCCCCGTAAAACAACTAACTCAAAGTCAAATGGCCACCCCTTATGGGATTATGACATCTGGCAATAGATAGATAGATAGACTATTTTTCAGATCTATTAATCGTAAATAAAGTGAAGCTGTAAGTTTCATTGATTTTTATTAGCAGTAGGGCTGGTGTCAGAGCAATGTAGTCTGCAATGTATTTATAAAAAATGAAATTGCAGAAAAAAAAAAGATGGAAGAAAACCAACCTGTTACTCTGTAAAAAAATAAGTTAGTTTACATACTGAACATACAAGTGAATATCATGTAATATATACCTGGTACATGAAATACCATCCAACAACAACAAAACTGCTGTTAGTTTATACACTGAGCAAATAAGTGAATGAAGTGCAATGTATGAAGTAGCATCTTACCAGCAGATATGTGAGAGGATCTACAATGAGAAAGAAACAGGCAGTGCTGCTGAAGGTTGGTGTTGTGGTGTGGATGTGTGTACTCTATGTCCTCTTCATACACAAGCCGTCAGCACCGGCCACTTCACAGGTGGGTGTACAGTCTAGATATAGCTACAGTGGGGTCTCCCAATATGTGGGATCTCAATATGCAAAACTATCTATCTATCTATATACCTAGGCTGCTTCCCCCAAGGAAAGGGAGGTAGCCGAGACAGGACGACACACTCCCCATTTACTCATCCATTCAAACACATTCATTCGCATCTTAGCCCCAAAGGGGAGAACGGACAGATCCTCACCGCACCACACCGCACAAGGGTCAACTGCGCAATGCAATCAGTGATATCCGCAGCAGGGCCTGACAGCAGAGCTGGTTTACCCCTGCCACATCATAACAGACTCATATGCAAAACACTAAACATATATGCAAATTCGAGTATCAACTAAGGAAAAAAATACCGGTATGTTTTTAATACGGAGAATGGGATTCTAAAATGTAAATCCGTTGTCTGAAAGCAAGGGAAAAACAGTGTTCCCTCTCAAAATGGTAGTATCCAAAGCCGCCTCCAGATGGGTGATCAGTTTCCAACCCTTCATCTCCCTCATGGTGTCTCTCCAGTCAAGTCTCAAGACTCTCAGTCTGTCTGCCTGCGGTGCGCTCGCATATGCGGCATATTGTGGTGTTTTTAATATTGTACAAGACTCGCTTTTGCTCACCTGTTACATCATGGTCCCATTGCTTCACCCCATGAATAAGAGGATCACTTTGGAGCTGAAAATGAAGGTTATAGGCTTGAACATGCAAGGTAAAAGGAACTCAAACATTGGATGTGAATTTGGCTTAGGTGAACAGACAGTGAGGAACATTCTCAAGAACAAGGAGCTGATTTTACAAACTGTCAAGACTTATGAAGGCCAGCAAGTGGACAGGCACAGTAAGGTTGCTAATCCCGCAATTATACAAATGAAAGCACATTACATTCACAGTTATCTTTCTTTGAGCTGAAGTCTTTCTTAAAATGATATATAGTCAGTAATGGGGATGTACTGTAATTGACAAAGATTGGGTAAGGTGTTGACCATATACAGTACTGTACATTTATTTCCACTGATTCAGTGGTTTCTAATATGCGAAATTTTCAATACGTGGCGCATTTTGTTGACCATATTCTCGCATATTGGGAGACCCCACTGAATGTGTGTGTGTGTGTGTGTGTGTGTGTGAGAGATAAATGTGGTCTGGACATAGGTGGAGGCATGTGCTGTATGGAGGTACTTATGTGATTGGGATGTGTGGGTTATGGATGAACACTGCATGGATATGTGTGCTGGAGGTTTGTTGCGTGGGTGTGTTGTGGTGTGGATGTTTGTTCTTTACGTCCTCATCATACACAAGCTGTCATTGTCGGCTACTTCCCAGGTGGGTCACACCTGGTCTTGTGTGGTCAGTGGTGTTTAATCCCTTCAGTCCAGGATGTCTTTTTTTGATATCTTGTGCCAAAGTAAAAATACCGTACATTTATCTATCTATGTATTGCCAGTCACCTCAATGCCGTAAGAGGTGGCCACAAACAAATCGCTTCCTTGTTACCTTGTCCAACGCCATTTCACTGCCCTGCCCCCAGCTCACACCCTTCTCTTTTATATACCTCTCCGCTCTATCTCTCCATCTCGTCCTCAGCCTCCCCCCCTCCCTCTCCCATTCTCCACCTCACTCACATACATTCTCATTGTCAGTCTCTCGCTCTCCATCCTCTCCACGTGGCCAAACCACCTCAGTGTATTTCTCTTAATGTTTTCTAATACATCCACATCCACACCAAAATGCTCCTTCACTTCCTCATTTTTTCAGTCTGTCTCTCCACTTAACTCCACTTGCTCCTTTCAAATAGCTCATTTCCACTGCTCTCACTCTTGACTTGTGTCCTTCCAACAAGGTCCACTTTTCACTTCCATACGTTAGGGCTGTTATCACAATATTGTACTGTCACGCAGCGACTTTTTCTGCTTCCGTGCTCACTTCCCTGTTCCCCATCACTGCCTTCAATGAACCAACAACCTCTCTTCCCTGTTGTACCCTTTCAAGCACCTCACCCTCTAAACTTCCATTCATACTCATCACACTACCCAAGTGTAGTACTTAAATGCACTCATTCTCCACTTCCTCCTCATCCAGCCTCACATTCAGTGGCTTCATTTCTCTCGGAGACCATAACATCATTCTTCCCTACATTCACCTTTAGATTCTGTTTCTCACACTCCCCCAGACTCATTCACCAATCCTTGCAGTTCCCCTTCATCTTCACTTTACAATAGAGTATCATCTGCAAACAACAGTACAGGGAGTTTCCATTAGGAAACTCCCTGTACTCATTAGGATTGCTCCAACATCCACTGCCCTACCTTGTGCCTCTTTAATAACCCCATCCAAATACCGAATGAACAGTCATAGGGGCATGACACATAAGCACAGTAAAAAAATACAAATTTGACCCAATTCATACTTTTTAAAAATTTATACATCACTTTGTACATCTATTCCTATTGTGCAAAATCAATGACAGTAGTAAGTGCTTCCCTATAGGACTTGTACTGTGTAACTTTGACAGCAGATGCTTTCTGTGAATCATGTACCAAGGTCTTTATCAAGTACTGTACACCGTAAATGTGTATAATTTGTGGTTGTCTCAGTAAAGTTTGTGTATTGTAGATTTTTGTGCAACATTCAGAAACAAGAATATAGTAGTACCGTACTGTAGTTGAAATTTCGCCTGATAGTGTTAATCCATTCCAGAAATCACAGGACCTGAATAATCAGCTTGACAAACTAGAGGAGGAGCTGAACCAGCAGTCGGCCTTCTACAACGCCCTCCTGGGAAAGCTGCGTCTGGTCCAGCAGCACCAGGACAGCGGCCAGGGGGAGACCGATGGCTCCTCACCTCAGGTCATTTCTAGTGATAATTATTAACTTCATTAGTTTTGATATTATCAATTTATTTATCATCATCATCATCATCATATCCATAATATTCAGTTTCACATACCCTAATGTGAAAAGGTCTAGGTCAAGGCTTTCTGGTAGTTAATCAGGACCAGAATAAGGGGAGTTTTTAACATGGCAAAAAGTCTGATTATCTTTCATGCTTAATAAGCATTCTGATACTGTATTATTTACCAGATTCAGAAGATGATAAATTGTGATAGCACATCTTATTGCTAATTGTACCTGGTGTTAATTTGTTTTTTAGTGAAGTACAATACTTACTTAAAGTATATACAAAATTTCCTGTATCAAAAGTCTCCGGATGCTTGTGTTTTTCCTTGAGCATGTACAGGCATTTCTGGAATTTTAAGGTATGAGGAAATAATTAATATTAAGGTAACATTTTTTGTTGCCAAGTATTGGCAAAAGAAGTAAATACTGCTTGTGTCAGTTTCCACTCAAACTTGGCATCATTTGCAGCTGGACAGCTCTCAGATCTCCCAGCCTGTATGTGATAAGACATTGATGATGGTGGTGGGGTCACTAATATTTTGAGTCATTAGTATCACCTTCATTAATATTTAGTCATTAGTATCACCTAGGTCTACCACAATATTAGTCTGTCTTATCTAGACTTACCAAGTTAGAGGTCAGGCAATTCTCATTATGTCAGGCAGTGTGATCTGAAATATCACAACTTTTCCTTATAAATGTTAATGTAGATTTTAGGAAATGGCAAATGTAATGTTAATAGGTAATTTTTATGCTGCTTATAACAAGGACTTACTCTGCTGTGCTGGTAGTATTCATGTTCAGTGCTGTATGTTTACCATATGTTCTACTGTTTGAACTTATATGTAATATTCCCAGGACGGCCCTGTCCTGCCTGTACTGCTGATTGCATGCAACCGGGAGTCAGCAGTGCGTCGCTCTCTTGACCTGTTGCTGAAGTATAGACCCAGCCAGGACCGATTCCCCATTGTAGTCTCCCAGGACTGTGGCCACAGACCCACTAGGGAGGCCATTGAATCGTATGGAAATAAAGTTACGCTCATACAGGTATGCGGTCATTACTTGAATTCTAGAGTAGGCCAGAAATTTGTTTACTAGGATTAATTGCTAACATAATGCCACTCATGGATGAGTGACTGGTCATCCATGCCTTGCTTGAGTAGCGTAGCGTCAGGTTCCTAGACTCCCAGTAAAAGTGGACAATATACATATAAGATTAGATGAGAGTTGGATTAATTAAGTATTACCTCTTTAAGTATGGGCAGTATAAGAGTGCATATTCTTCTCCATCCATTTATTGCATGTACATAATATGGTACAGTATCATATAAGTGAATATCTGGTCATTTAGATCCTGATTACCCTTTTAATTTTGGAGAATTTCAAGGAAGTTTTTTTTTTAATCTGAAGGTATAGCATGTCAAAATAATGAATGGTAGAACTCATAGCTATTGAAGAGCCTTGTCAGCCAATGCTTATTATTTCTCTCTTTATTTTCATTGTTGTACTGTAAGTGAAGTTTTCTAGTGATGTAAGAAACCAGTGGGAATGAAGGACATACGCCAAACATGCATTGTTCTGAATTTCTAAGTGGTGATGTAAGGTTTTCAGTCATTTAGTGCTACCAAGGGTATAGGCCATTCACATGACCAAAGTCTTTCAGCTCAAGAACATCATTTATTTTTATTTACAGTATTTACTTTAAAACCTCAAGATGATTTAATTCAGGGCAAACCTGTCATAGTGAAAGGGATAGAAATGATTGCCATTAAACACTATTAAAGCTCTTCCCGTAGCTAAATGTGGTTATCTAGAAATAACAAGAATAAAATATAGAAGATATCCTGAATAACCAAGGCTGACACATGCAAGCATGTTGTAGCCTTTGCAAACAAAACAAAATTTAATGAATGTTTTTTATATTGTGGATTACAGTGAGCTTTCCCTGGGCTGAAGCTCATAGATAATGTGGAACTATTGTGATACTGTACATATAACAGTTTTCCTGCTTTGGATGATGCATGTGTCCCTACTGATTTTGTAATGTTCTGTTAATTTCTTCATCATAAATGTCTTGTTCTTCCATGCTAGGAACCCTCCAACAAAGGGACAGACATGACAGAATTGCTTTGAGACTATACTTTCACCCTACCTGTATCCATCATGCTGTCATTCCTCTTCTCCTCCCACTAATGTACCTTTTGCATTGGAAGTCATGTTGCGTCCCCTTTATTTCTCTCGATGTACTTTGAAAATCAGTCTGATGAATCTGCAGCAGCTGACATGGATGACTTTTTTGTGGCTAAATGGAATCAGTATAGTAAACTCTCAATCATCTGTTGTAATTCAGCCAAGCGCAACGTTGCTTAAAGCAAAAAGCCAGATATTGCATAGTACTCCTCCCCCTCGGTTCAATATTGGATGTTGAACCCGGATATTGCATTACTGTCCATCTTGAACTTCAGTCCAAACAACTTTGCCATGAGTAAAAGATGAATATTAACTCCTAAAGTCGTATGTCCAACAATCGTTGGTTTCTGAACTTGGTACGTTAAGTCCTATGTCTGACGATCGTACAAAGGTTACAAAAAACTGGAGATCAGTAACTCTGCCTCTTTTATAATGTAAATGGTACCTAGCCAATGGAAACTACAAGATTTGGTGGTGGGAGGTATGATCCGGTCCCCTTCTCGGGTGTGGGGAGGGACCCCCTCCCCCATGCCATCTCTCCACCTCCCTTTGTCCTGTTGGATCCTGCCCTCTGTGTCCCCTCCTGCCCAAACTACCCCCCATACCACCTGTAGACCATATTGGGTGTCTGTGTCAGCCACACTCACTCCTGCCTGAGACCCCCACACCCCCTCCACCTCCCTATACCCCCTTTGGCCATGGGGTACGGTAAAGGCCTACTACTGATGTCACAGACAAACTGAATATACAGTACCGTAAATGTATTTTTTTTTGCCCCCCCCCCCTTTTTTTTTTTACTTTAATGCTCATTCCTTCAACTTGTTTCATTCCTAGGCTCATAATTCAAATTGATTTTAGTGGTTTCTGTAAGGTTATTTGGTGAAAATAATGTATTTTCCAAAATTTTCCTGTTTTCGTTCGTACTGCAAGGGATGACTTTCTTTTATCTTTGTCAGTCGATGGCACAGTAACCATTAGATAAAGAGAGTGAAATATACATTTTCCTGCGTGTTAAGTTAAGGCTCTTGAAATCTATAAGACCAAAATTTACCATGGCGAAAGTTGAAAAATTGGATCCAAAATGTGGCTGGGGGATACTCGGGGGGAGACTTGCGATCTTTATGGGTTAAGTATAAAATACAATAAAATAATGATACAGTAGATTAATACAGTAATAAAGCACCAGTTGGCTACCATTTACAAGCCAGTTGGTACACCTCAGTGCCGGATATTGCATAGAACTGCCGGTTACATCCCGTTTCGGTGACATATTGCAGAGAACCGCCGGTTACATCCCCTTTTGGTGCCAGATATTGCATAGAACCCTCAGTTATGTCCAAGTTTGGTACCAGATATTGCATAATTTTGCCCTGGGTATTGTGTTGGGCTGGATATTGCTATGAGAGATGATTGAGAGTTTACTGTATGTCAGTTGCTGTAGAATCACTAGTTAAATTTTCAGAGTCCATAGAGATTGAAGCTGGAGAAGTAACAAGAACGTAGATATCATTTCCTTCTTCCACATCACATGCAGTCTTCCTTTGCACACATTACTTTCAGATGCGTTCTTTAGCAGTTGTTGGATATGACAGTGCAATATCAATATTTTTTCTACATCTACTTCACAACATTCATCACACTCTCAGGGCTCTCTCTTTTGTTTTGTTGATGTTTGTATGCTCATTTAATGTAGAAGGTACTGGAGTTTCTTGAAATACTTTTTACATTTACAAAAATATTAAGATCTTATGTCATTTTACCTAACTGTACAAGACCTGATTTCCTGTATTAATATTATGATCTTTCAGCCTTTGTTACATTGCCTGGAAAAACAGTATCAGCATATAGATTGTTACTTTGTTTACAGCAGCCTGATCTTAGTGAAATTGAAGTTCCACTGAAGGAGAAGAAATTCAAGGGTTACTTCCTCATTGCCCGACACTATAAATGGGCCCTAAACCAGATCTTCAAGAAATTTAACTATGAAGCTGTTATCATTGTGGAAGGTTAGTAATTAGGTTGTTGGAACTTTTATGTATGTACAGTATGCTGGGAATAGGTTGGTAAAACTTCAATCCATGTATTCCCCGCGGCATTATAAAAGGATGAGAGGGGAAGGCTGGAAACCCTGTGTCATACAGTGGTACCGTAGGAATGCAACCTCTCCATTACCCAGCACAGATGTAATGAGCATCATGCTGCTGTCTGTGGCATGGGAAAGGAAAGATTTTAGGTAGGGTTTCCCTTCCTCATAAGTATAATTTGTCACCAAAGAGAAGCTCTGGATATCCTTACCATATGTGAATATGAGAATACATGTACTGTACAGGGTTGTCCCTAATTTGAAATTATGTGCTGATACCTGTACCTTTTTTCTTTTTTTTTTAAATATTTTCCTATACTTTCTATACTTGCTTTATGGATTGGTTGAAGAACTCCTGCTAGTTAGGTAACATATTGTACTGACTGCATACATTACAGCATCTGTGCATAGTATATGAAGGTCATCAGTTAAGTCATGATGTCATGTGATTCTGGAATTCTTCAAGACCACCCTCCTACTCCTTTTATATAATACAAATGTATAGGCTATGAATTGGAAAAATATGCTTTCTCCCTGTTCCATTATGCAGGATGCATGCTGGCAGAAGACAAAGTGATGAAAGTGCTTCTTGCTCATAGTTGGTGGGTTTTAAATACATTAATCATGATTTGCTGACTTGGGAGCATCATTGTTGTGTATCAAGAACAAGTTTATGTGAACGTATGGATGTTATTCTTGTATTCACAGCTATATATCAAGTAAAAGTGATATCTCCAAGGTTAGCTGGGGATATTAGGGGAGTTGAGCAAGTGATGAATTGTAAAGATTAGAGATAGAAATGGGAGTTAGGAAGCTTACTGATTGGAGGATATTAGAGTGTGTGCTTAGATGTTATGGTCAAATAGAGGGATTAGCTATATTGTTGTCTAGGATGGTGAAAAGAATGTATGAATATGTGAGAGTGAGGAATGGGAGCTGAGGCAACAAATGAATTAACAAAGGAGAGGAATGGCTTAGGCGCCTGGTGGTTTAGTGGGTAATTAAAGCGTTCCAATTGGATTGAGCTTGTGTAGGTTTATATCCAAGAGGTGGTTGGGGTTTACTTCTCATGTAATGCCACTCAGGGATGAGTGAGGCTGGTCACTCTCATTTTAAATGTCAGGACCAACTTGCCTAGCCCCAGGTTCCTACATTCCACATGGGGCAATGTAGGATTGGATGATGGATAGATGGAGGAATGGCTGGATGATGGATGGACGGAAATGTATATGGCAAGGGTTGGACCCTTTTGATAACTTGGTACAGTACTAGTTGATATTGCTTAATCCTGTAAGTCCATCCATCCATCATCCAATCCTACGTTGCCCCATAAGGAGCGTAGGAGCCCGGGGCTAGGCAAGTTGGTCCTGACATTTAAGATGAGAGTGACCAGCCTCACTCATCTCTGAGTGGCATTACATGAACAATAAACCCCAACCACCCCTTGGATATAAATCTGCACCGGCTCAATCCAATTGGAGTGCCGTAATTACCTACTAAACCACCAGGAGCCAAAATCTGGTTATATGGTTATCACCCAGTGTAGTAAATGGTTTCCTGGTGTACAGGAAACCATTTGGCTTCCTGGTGTACAGGAAACCATTTGGCTTGTCACTCAGTGTAGAGTCGCCCACAGGCAGAACGAAGAGGAAAGAATAAAGGAGAGAAAGACAAGAGTATACAGTCACTGGTAGGCAGAAGGACAAGGAAAGCCTGAAGGAAAGAAAGACAGAAGAGAATGGAAGGAAAGAAGGATGCTGTCCGCAACAAGGAGAGGGCCTACAAAAGGTACTGGAGCCAACCCACCCCTGAATCACATCATCTTTACGTTTCTGCCCGGAATCGTGCTAAGTCTGTTCTTCGCTCTGCTAAAAATAATTTCATCCATACTAAATGCTCTCAACTCTCCAACTCGAATTCTTCCCGCTCCTTCTGGCACCTTGCCAAAAATCTTTATAACAACTTTACCTCATCATCCTTCCCTCCTCTTTTCTACTCTGATGGTTCTGTAGCTATTTCTTCTACTGATAAAGCAGATCTCTTCGCACAGACTTTCTCCTCCAATTCCACCTTAGACGATTCCGGTGCTGTTCTTCCATCACTTCCCCCCTCTGACTTCCTCATGGCTGACATTAAAATTTCTTCAGTTGATGTATTTTCTGCCATCACTGGCCTCAGTACTAACAAGGCATATGGGCCTGATGGGGTCCCTCCTGTTGTTCTCAAGAACTGTGCTTCTGTGCTTACACCCTGCCTAGGCAAACTCTTTTGCCTTTGTCTGTCAACTTGTACCTTTCCTTCTTGCTGGAAGTTTGCTCTCATTCAGCCAGTCCCAAAGAAGGGTGACCACTCCCAACCCTCCAACTATCGTCCAATTGCTTTAACATCCTGTATTTCAAAAGTTTTCGAGTCAATTCTCAATCGTTCGTTCGTTTTTAAAGGCTCCAACATGCTTGCATGTGTCGGCCTTGGTCACCTAATGGCGGCTCTCCATGCTGCACGATCCATTGCAGCCTCCCTGTTCAGTCCCTTAACCCTAAGGTCACACTTAATGACCTCGTCCCATGTCTTTCTCGGTCTACCCCTCATAACCCCACCCCCAATATTAACACTTCTCACCTTCCTCACCCAACTATCATCCCCCATCCTCTCCACATGTCCAAACCACCTCAATCTACCTTTCCTCATCACAACACCAATACACTCCAGTCCCATCCTACCTCTCAACTCTTCCATTGTAAACCCAGCCCCTCCAGGCCTTGGACGCACTGCACATCCACCTAATCATTGTCATTTCTGTACGTCTGAGCCGGCGAATGTCTTCCTCCTTCACTGCCCAGGTCTCACTGCCATACAGCATTACACTCCTAACACACGCTGCATACAAAGACCCCTTAGCACGTAGGAGAGCCCCCTCAATGTCAGGAGAGGCAAGAGCTCCCTGAACTTCTTCCAACCACTTCTCACCCTAGCCACAGAGCTAGCTCCAGCCCCACCTCCAGCACACAACATGTCTCCTAAATAACAAAACTCTTCCACACACTCAAGAGATTCACCAGCAAGTTCAATTCTTTCACGTCTGACGATCTCCACCTGCTCACCCCGGCACGCCGTACACATAAAATCAGCATTATCTCGCAGTCTACCTCTGATACCACTACATCTCTTATGCACCCATTTATCACACACACCGCACAAGATGGAATTACTTCCCACGCCCTTGTGGCAAACTGCACATGGCCACTCTCCCTCGTCTTTGACAGTACCGCCACCAACCCTAGATATCATCACTTTTGTTTTATCTGCATTTACCCTTAAACCCTTTTGCCCCATACCATCTCTCCACTTCCTAAACCTTTCCTCCGCCTCCCTTTCATTCTCTGCAATCAACACCAAATCATCAGCATACAACAACTCCCACGGAGTCCGTTTTCTAAAGTCACGTGAAAGGGCTTCAAGTACCATGATAAACAACATGGGACTCAAGACTGACCCCTGATGCACACCAACATTCACGGAAAACTCATCACTCAAATCTCCATTCACTCTCACCTGGGTGTGAGCACCCACATACATGGCCATAACCACCCTAACCAGCCACTCCTCCAAGCCAAGCTTTCTCATTGCCCACTTCACCACCTCTCTAGGGACTCTGTCAAAGGCCTTTTCCAAATCAACAAAAACAAAATAAAGATCCCTTCTCCTACCAATATATTTTTCCTGAAGCTGTCGAACAATGAATATGGCATCAGTGGTCCCCCTACCTGGCATAAACCCAAACTGCATCTCATCAATATTCACTCTTTCTCTAATCATACCTTCTAAAACTCTCTCCATTACCTTCATTATCTGATCTAAAAGCTTTATACCTCTATAATTCCCTCTTTCCAGGGCATCACCCTTCCCTTTATACACATTTACAATTACACTCTTCAGCCAATCATCTGGGACAACACACTCATAAATAATCCTATTTATCAGGTCAGTGACTAAACTCACCCCTATATCGCCTGAGGCCTTCAACATTTCGGCAGTCAACCCAGACACACCTGCTGCCTTCCCCACCCTCATCCTGCCTATTGCCTCACTCACAGTAGCAGTATCAATCAAAGGCCAAGGGCCAGACACTGGATCTGCTGGCTCCAAACCTTCCTTGTCCCAGTCAAACTCCTCATTCAACAACCGGTTATAATGCTCTCTCCATGCATCTTTAATATCCTCACTGTTCACCACTACCCTTCCTTCATCATTCTTCACACACTGCTCACCTATGATATCCCGATTATCCCTCTTCACCTGACCTGCCACCCTAAATATATTTTTCCTTTCCCCATGATTTAGGTTATCAAGTAATTGTCTCTGTGACTCAGACTGTGCCCTGTATACCTCTCTCCTAGCCCTACGCTTGGCAGCCAAATATTCCTCTTTGCTACCACCCTTCTTCCATTCCCGGAAAAGCCTTCTTTTCTCCTTAATTGCAGCTTCTACACCTCATCCCACCACCAAGTTACTTTATGTCTTGGTGGTCCTCTTGTCCAGCCGCATGTTACATCAGTAACTCTCAAGAAATTGTTCTTGAGGGCTCTGTACTGTTCATTAACGCCTCTGTCTACAGCTCCCTGTTCAGCCACCACTCTCCTCAACTCGCTATAGAAGGCATCCCTTACTACTTGGTTTTTCAGCTTCCATATTTTCCTCCTAGGTACATAAGTCCTCTTTTTCATCATTTGTTCTTTAAGCACCATATCACAAATCAATAGTTTGTGCTGCTGCACAAACTCCTCACTTCCTATAACTTTAACATCCCTCACTAACCTCCTATCGGCCCTCCTAACCAGAAAATAATCTATCTGACTGCTATTTCCCCCAGACTCATACGTAATTAACCTACTGTCTCTTTTCCTAAAATATGTGTTGCACACAATCATGTCCGTTGCCTCCCCAAACTCGAGTATCCTTTCCCCTTCTGCATTCCTTAGACCATATGCACATCCCCCATGCACTCCTTCATAACCTTGGGCTGCTTCACCTACATGACCATTTAAGTCCCCTCCCAAAATCACTATCTCATCATCCCGCATACCACCCACTACACGTATTAAATCATCCCAAAATCTATCTTTCTCTGATTCATCCAATCCTGCCTGTGGAGCATATGCCGATATAATCACAGCTATCTTTCTTCCCAAAGAATTTTCACAACCAATATCCTATCGCTTACTCTCAAAACATTCATAACATATTCCACCCATTTCTCCGCAACCATCACACCAACACCTCCATATCCGTCTGTCCTCCCCTGCCAAAACAACTTATAGCAACAGTCCTTCCCAACAATCTTTCTGGCTGATCCACCCCTGTACCGGACTTCCTGCAAACACGCCACGTCCACCCACCTCCTACTGAATGCCTCAACGACTTCCCCTGCTCTTCCCCTCAAACTTCCCACATTCCATGAACCCACCCTCATCCCCATGGGTGATTTACTGTCCTCAGGCTTGCTTTGAAACCTTTTTTGTTTTGTCATCTTCAGTATTAATAAATGGGGACAGACACAGCACAGGTCCCACTCACCGCACAGTCCCAGGTCCAGGCAATGGATCTGGGACCCCTAGCCCACCAGCTTACCAGTGGCTGTGGTAGTGGCCTCGGGGCACCCTGCCAGGACAGCTGCAGGGACACCCTCCAAGCGCGTCTTGGCACTGCAACTATCCCGCCATTATACACCCACTGATAGGGCAGCCTCCTGGGACGCTACTCCCAGGTTCGGGCCCCTCTCTATTGGGCGGAAGCGGCAGCCTGGGAACCGCAATGCCCTGTACCCTCTAGCACAGGCCCGAGCCCCATCTCGCCCTGGACCCATGATCTATGCCGGCGGAACCCCCGCCACGCCTCCCCCCAGAAGTCCGCCACTAGGTAGCGGGGGCAAAGTTTTCTGGCCGCATGCCCTTGCTGGCGCCAACCCCTGTAGCGTAGTGGGATACGTTGTGTGAAATGTAAAGTGCATGTGGTGTAGTGCATAGATAGTTAGAGGAAATGTTTGGGAGAGTATGCTGGTCTACTCTCCATGTTACTGTCACACTGAAAAGGTCAGCAAAGGGGGATGGTTAGATAGCTAGTGAAACAGGAGCTCCAGCTCTCCCTATCACCACCATTCCCATTTTCAATAGAAAAATTTTAAGGCATCTTTCCTATTGCAAGCTTCTTTCCGATCGTCAGTACAGGTTCCGTCAGGGACGCTCCACTGGCGATCTTCTCACCTACCTTTCAGACTCCTGGTCATCCTCCTTTCGGGACTTTGGCGAAAGCTTTGCCATTGCACTTGACATCTCAAAGGCTTTCGATTGAGTCTGGCATAAATCTTTAATTTCCAAACTGCCCTCCTACGGTTTCTATCCTTCTATCTGTGCCTTCATCGCTAGCTTCCTTTCTGGTCGTTCTATAGCCGCTGTTGTAGACGGCCATCATTCTTCTCCTAGATCTATCAACAGTGGTGTTCCTCAGGGCTCTGTCCTATCACCAACTCTCTTTCTTTTATTCATCAATGATCTTCTAAGCTGTACATCTAACCCTATCCACTCATACGCTGATGACTCCACCCTTCACCTTTCCATTCGGTTCCCGCAATGCCCATCTCAACAGTTACTTCAACAAACAAGGGATGAGGCTATGGCACACCTAATGTCTGACTTGGCTCGTATCTCTGACTGGGGTAAAAATAATATGGTTGTTTTTAATGCATCTAAGACTCAGTTCTTACACCTATCAACCCGACAAAATCTTCCACAGGTTTACCCACTAATGTTTAATAATATTCAGCTTAATCCTGCATCATCCTTGAACATGCTTGGGGTTTCATTTACTCAGGACTTATCTTGGAAAGATCATATTACATCCCTTGTAAAATCTGCTTCCAAGAGATTGGGTGTGCTAAGCCGACTCCGCTCTTTCTTTACCCCTGTACAATTGTTGACTCTATACAGGGGTTTTATCCGCCCCTGTGTGGAGTACAACTCTCATGTGTGGGGAGGCTCCCCACATACAGTTCTTCTCAATAGGGTGGAGTCAAAGGCTTTTCGTCTCATTAACTCTCCTCCTCTTACTGACTCCCTTCAACCTCTGTCTGTTCGCCACACTGTTGCATCTTTATCTCTTTTCTATCGCTACTTTAATGGTCACTGCTCCTCTGAACTGTCTGCTTGCATTCCTCCACCTCTACGACGGGCGTGTAGCACCCGTCTGGCAGCAAACTCTCATCCCTTTTCTGTCCAACTAAATGCAAGAGTTAACCGTTACTCCCAGTCTTTTATTTATGCAACAGGTCAACTCTGGAACTGTCTCCCTCTGTCTGTATTTCCTGCTGCTTATGATCTCCAGTCTTTCAAACGCAGTGTGTCCAGGCATCTCAAAATGATCGGATCTTGAATTTGGCTCTCTATTGTATTTTGTTTTTCTCTTGGAGGGAACTGTTACTGCAGGCTTATGGCCTTTGGTTCCTTCTTCCTTGCATTAAAAAAAAAAAAAAAAAAAAAAAAAAAAAAAAAAAACACCCGAGAGCAGCACTATATTGAGTGAGTGGATGGCGAGTGTCCCCACCTACCACTGTAAGAATTTGAAAAACACATCTGAAAACAAACAGGTGTGTGGATGGTTTTTGCCTGTGAGGTGGATCCAGTATTTCAGAGACTTGAATGATGTATTAGTGAATGTGTGGGCCATTTCTCTGGGCAGTGTCTTTGTAGGTCTCAGAGTTTCACTGCTTCTCCTTTTTCCTCTTTGGGTCTTGACAACCCCATTTTTTAGTGAAAATAGTCAGACAGATAGTGTTGACCGGAGCAGTTCCCAGTAACATCACTGTTGATGTATTTTTCAGTTATTTATCTTATTTCAGATGATTTGGATGTTGCATCAGACATTTATGAGTATTTCTCGGCTACATACCCCATCCTGAGAGCAGACCCAACGCTGTGGTGTGTGTCTGCATGGAATGATAACGGTAAGTAAAAGCCAGTCATGTGAGGGGTATGGACGGTACTAAACTTGTTTGCAGAATACAGTAAGTCCTAATCATAAATTGTCATTTTTGATGTACAGTACTTTCTTGCTATTAACCCCTTGAAGCAGATGACATATTGTTTGGTTTACGACTGCTGCTTCCAGACTGTTTTATTCATTTGTCAAAAAATGTAAACATAATGCCTATATAATCCCGTCAGTTAATAAGTCTTTCTGAATCCAATAAAATACTTTAGGGATAGCCATCCCTCCATCCAACATCCAGTCTGGTATTGCTCCATCAGGAGCTCAGGGGCCCAGAGTTAGGGTACTCATTCCAGACCTTTAAGGCAAGAGTGACCAGTTGGTTACTCCAGAGTGGCATTACATGCACTAATTCAAATGGAAAATCCTTAATGCTGAAGGAAACATTAACCATCCTTTTGAATGAAGAACCACATTTCATATTAGCTCTCTCTTTGCTGGGAACATAATTAGATCACTCACATTAAGTCAGAGAGTAAGAAAAGGAGTGTTTTTTCCTTCATACCTTAGTGGATGATGTATGTAATATTTGCTGCATTCACAGAGGGCATTCAGCTGTGAAAGCAGCAGTCATTACATGGAAAGTAATAGAAATTCTGTCTGAGGTCGTCCTAATCCACAGTGCTGTTATGTAGCAGTATGAAATTGCATGAATTATTACATAAATATGATCATCCTAACCCTGTTTCCGTCTCTAATAAATGAGTTCAGTAATAAAAACATGGTCATCACCTCCTCAAAAATATACAAAACTAGAAAGCACCCGGAGAGCTCATACCTCTGCCAGTGCCATTGCCATTAAAAAGGATCCGGATCTGGATCCATGGAGATAGGATCCGGATCATCCCCAAAATTTAATCAATTCTTTCTTGGCCCATGGCCCACCCTTCCACAAAATTTCACTGAAATTCATTGAGAACTTTTGGAGATACTGTGAGTGAAACTCCAGATCCAGATCTGGATCCTCCCCCAAATTTAATAGCTTCTTCCTTGGCCCATGGCCCACCCTTCTACAAAATTTCATTGAAATTCATTGAGAACTTATGGTATCATCTGGGCAAACAGACAGACAGACACAAACATAGGTGAATACATAACCTCCTCCAACTTCGTTGGCAGAGGTAAACATCTCATATCATCATGTTACAGGTAAGCCAGAGCTGGTGGATGTGAAGAATGGAACAAGTCTGCTGTACCGAACGGATTTCTTCCCTGGGCTGGGATGGATGATGACACGAGAGCTGTGGGATGAGCTGGGGCCCAAGTGGCCGCGCTCTTACTGGGATGACTGGGTTCGTGCCCCGGAGCAGAGAGGAGATAGAGCCTGTATACGTCCAGAGGTCTCAAGAACTCGCACATTTGGCAAGAAAGGAGTTAGCAAGTGAGGCCCTGAGAATTTAAACATTAGAATTTTTTTTGAGAATTAGCTCTCTCTATCTCTTGCTGATGCCATGCCCCCTAATGGGAATTTCTCTGAAGTGATAGAAAAGTCCCCAGAGTGCTATCTTCTTACACTTTCCTCATCTCTCAGCCATCCCTCTTTGTTGTACAGTAGGTTTACATTCTAGCAAAGCTTCCTCATTATATATTAAACAAAGTAATTAATAAGAGAATAGTGGTAAAATAATGAGGTGATGTAGAACCTACTGTGGTGCCCATGTTAATTTGAGTCGCAAATGCAGTATCCATCCAGGAACCAAACATCCACACTCTTCCCCGCCAAAAATGCAAACACAGCTGCTCACATCCTCCAACCTTACCTCAACACACTACATGAATGGTTCACCACAAACAGGCTCAAAATAGCCCAGCTAAATTTACAGTGACCTTTCTCACAAACTGGACAACAGAACACAGTCACATTCCAAACCTCACCATAAACAACACTCCACCCCCCACACACAAACAAAAATCCTTGGTGTAACATACAATACATCAGTGTCATTTAAACAACACCACAAACATTAAAGATATATTAACACCAAGACTCAATGCCTTAAGGTCACTTACCCACCACCACCACAGTATCCAAACAATATATACATTCAGTGATGAATTATGCAAGCCCTGCTTTGGCTTCTAACCTCACTGAAACACACTACAACACTCTGCAGACCATGCAGAACAAGGTCCTAAAAATAATCACAGGCTGCACAGCTAGTACACCCACAGACCACCTACACCGAGAAACCAAAGTCCTCAAAGTCAAGGATCATCTAAACATGAGAGGCACACATTTTCTTGCCACAACCTCCACAAACCCACAACATCCACAACACTACATGGCAACACATCCACACACACCAAGGAACATCAAAACGACACCCAACACAGAATATCATACACAAATACTGTCATCTCTCTTCCCTCACCCGCCTCACACCAGCTTCCAGAAGCATATCCATACTCAAATCACTCGCCGCTCCAGTCAGTCACTTAATACACAGCTACATGCACGGCTTCCTGATATCCACCCTTCTGAATCTAATCTCCCTTGTGAGGACAGGGTCCATCTGGCCAGGCTTAGATGGGGGCATCATCAAGCCCTCTTGAGTTATCAGAAGGGGCTGGATGGCTCCGTCGCAAACACCTGTCCAAGATGCAACACAGTACCCCATACTGTTAAGCACATTATGAAAGACTGCATTGCACACAGTCACCTGCACCAACAACACAACATACACTCCTTGAGAGCTCTGAGGGAAAGCCTGGTCTCGGCCATGGCCTTCGTTAGGGACTCGGGGCTGTTCGGCCAGACTGCCTGGGAAACAACTACTACTACTCTTCCTTGCATCCTATGCACTGCTGTGGCAAGGCACTGTCTACAAGGTAACATCAGTTCAGTACACAAAATGGCCCAGCAGAGGAAGTTGTTAGCCTGTGGTTGATGGGTCTGCTCGCCAGGCAGACCAGGGTTACTTGGCATCAACAACAACAGCCCTAACAAACTGAATGTATGGAACTGTGCATAGCATACGACTTGGTGTAAATTGCTGATCAAATTGGTATAAAGTATTATACAGTAGATGCATGATTTAACAGACATTGTTTTAGCGGAAGCCTGAGATAATGGAATCATTTTTTCCTGGTATTTTTTTACCAGTTTAAAGGCAGTTTTCCTTTAAAATGAGTATGATTCAGTTAAGGAAATTCCATTCCAAAAACCACCGAATTACCGGAAAAAGTCCTGTAAATCGAGCACATCATCAAGCCCATACCGGAAACATTCCCCTGACCGGAGGTGTGCGGCGTTGCCACACATCCCCGCCAAGCATGTCTTCATGTGATCCCCCAACTGTAAACAGCTGCTCTGCATGTGTACGACTTTACCTTGGTATTGTGGCCATATTTCAGTGAACCTAAGCTTTATGAACCATGCCTAAGGTTCAGGAAAAGGAGCTGGTGAGCCTTTCTCTTGGCCAGAAATTGGAAGTAACCGAACAGGTGGAGCGCCATCCCTGATGGTCCCCAGTCCCTCTGTCACTCCTGTACCACCTCGAGTGCTGATGGAGGGTGATTCTGGCAGTGACTAAACCGTACCCAGGCCTGACACAAGTTGGGGTGGGTGGGGGGGTGGGAGGGCAGTATAGCTGCCTGTGTCAGGCATATTTCTGCAACAAGTGCAGAACCTCTACTTTTGGAGGTAAGCCTTGCTGTAGTTGACTATCCCTATTTACAATACTACATTATTTGGTACACAACTATCCTCACCTTATTCTTTATGTGTGCATATTTCATTACTATGTCAGTACAGTATGCATCACTGTTAACTTGTACACAATAATGTATGTAATTGGGAGTATTAACTATGGGTTCAGACTGCTGTGTGTAGCACTGAGAGTTAGCATAGTTTGCTAGGTTTTGGTGTGCATTGTTAAGAACTCAGTTTGATCATTGGCTTGAAGGATTTAGTGGAAAATAGCTCGAAATACTGGAAAATTTTCCTTTGTATTGAGCCTTGGTTATGGAACTTAGTTTAGCGGAAAATTCAAGATAACGGAATGGGGGTTGGCTGAATTAGTTTGTTAAATCAAGCATCTTCTGTAACTTGCCCAGTCATGTATGTAAGAAGGTTGATATTAATGATGCTGCTTGAAATTATATGACTCTAAATACTAACACAAATTAAAATTTGCAGTGGGTTGTTTTATGAGAAACATTTGAAGCAGATACACCTGAATGACATCTACACACCATTCAATAAAATGAACCTCACCTATTTAATAAAGGTAAGTTCACTAGACAGTGCAAGTTGGAGCAGAGTTGATTCACATAATAGTTGTTTCAAACTTCCTTTTCATTTGATTTTATGTACAGTCATACCTTCTAAGATGCGCATAATTGGTACCATAAAAGTGCACATCAAACAAATTGTGCATCTTAAAAATAATGTACTTTATGAGAAAATTATAATTGGTTCTGGGCTCACCAGTCCTAGGCACCTCTTTTGTCTGTACTGTACTCGTAAATTTTCACCCACAAAACAATCATGTAACATTAAATTATATATATATATAATTTTCCTTCACATCTAGCATTGGTTTGCATCAAAAATATTACCGTATCTTTGCTTGTTTTAGTTGAAGTCTGGCCCTGAGAGCATCGAAATACGTGACTTGGCATCGAAAAGTGAGGTATGCAGACGACACCAAAATGCATCAAAATTTGATTAATAATTCTAAACTGTCGAAATTCGAGAATCCACTGTGTTTATATATATATATATATATATATATATATATATATAGTCAGTATTAATAATTGGGTGCAGAAGGTGAGAAGTGTTAATATTGGGGGTGGGGTTATGAGGGGTAGACCGAGAAAGACATGGGACGAGGTCATCAAGTGTGACCTCAGGGTTAAGGGACTGAACAAGGAAGTTGCAATAGACCGTCCAGCATGGAGAGCTGCCATTAGGTGACCTAGGCCGACGCATGCAAGTATGTTGGAGCCTTCAAAAACGAAAACGACGATATATATACTGTATATATACAGTATATTTATATTACCTTCTCTCTTTCTTTCCTTCATTCTTTCCACCTTCTTCAGCCTGTGGGTGACTCTACACTGAGTGACAAGCCAAATGGTTTCCTGTGCACCAGAAAACCATTTACTACGCTGGGTGGTAACCATATAACCAAATTTTGGCGTCTTGTGGTTTAGTGGTTAATTATTGCGCTCCAGTCGGATTGAGCCCGTGAAGGTTTATATCCAAGGGGTGGTTGGGGTTGATTGCTCATGTAATGCCACTCAGGGATGAGTGAGGCTGGTCACTCTCATCTTAAATGTCGGGACCAATGCCCAGCCCCGGGCTCCTACGCTCCTCATGGGGCAATGTAGGATTGGATGATGGATGTATATATATATATATATATATATATATATATATATATATATATTTAGATATATATATATATATAATATATATATATATACATATATATATATATATATATATATATATATATATATATATATATATATATATATACATATATATATATATATATATACATATATATATATATATATATATATATATATATATATATATATATATATATATATACTGGATCACTCTTATCTTAAATGTCGGGACCAGCTGCCCAGCCCCGGGCTCCTATGCTCCTCATGGGGCAATATAGGATTGGATGATGGATGGATGGATATATACTGGACAAAATGGTTATAATTTATTCACACAAAATAAATGGTTGAAAATGGTAGGTCTCAGAGGTCATAATTATGGTGACGGGGGAGGGTTCTAAATGTCACATGGTCACTTACTTCCACTGTTGCAACCACCACCATCATTCAGGATTGCTTATCATCAAATCCCTCAAAGTCCATAGTAGAAACAGTTGTCATAACATCATCCACTTCGTTATGCACTTTACAGTCTGTCTCAGGCTGACCTCGGAAATTATTATTATTATTTTTTAAAATTATTATTATTTTGTTTTTTTTACAGTCAAGCCCGTCAAGTACTCCAGCCTTTTCTATGACAAACCCGTCAAATAAGGGGGGGGTCTTCTCTATGACATTTCCTTCGCAAATGTGTCATAGGTCAGGGGTGAAGTTTAATTACGTTAGGTCAGCTTAGGTTAGGTTAGGTTAATTTAATAATAATAATAATATTAAAAATAATAAAACATTTTTTGTTGGAAAGTACTCAAAATCATTCAGAATATGGGTAAATCCTTCCCCTAGTGAAAAAATTAAAAAAAGAAAAATACATATTTTGATCGATTTCGAGAATTTTATTTCATATTTGACTTCAACCGCAAACGGGATTGAGGCGTCTGGGAATAGATAGATACATAGATAGACTTCAACCCCAAATAGGGGTTAGGGGTCATGTGTGGTGGAAATTAAGCTTGAAATAACTTGAAATAGGGTTAAATTCTACACCTAGTGAAAGAAAAAAATTGAAATACCCCAACTGTAAAAAATGACAAAAATCCCCCCCCCCCTTTTTTCTTTTTCTCCCCCCCCCCCCCCCCCCCAGTTTTTGTGCAAATGTAAATGTATTCGTCTTGGTTTTCGTTCCTCCCTTGTATTGTGAGAGGACTGCTGTAGAGCTTGTTGAAAGGCCTGGGGCAGCCATAACTCTGTGAAAAAATGCACAGCCAACTTGTAAGGAATGCGTTGCAAGACTGAGGGGTACTGTGGTGAAATGGGAATAAGCTCCATCAATGAGAAACGAGCTATAGTGCTCCATCAATGAGAAACGAGCTAACAAACGAGTTGTAATGCTTCCTCCACTAATGAGAAATGAGCGAACAAATGAGTTGTAATGCTCCACCAGTGAGAAATGAGCTAACCAATGAGTTCTAATGCTCCACCAATGAAAAATGAGCTAATAAGAAATGAGTCCTAGCACTCCACGAATGAGAAACAAGCTAATAAGAAACTAGTTCTAGCGCTCTACCAATGAGAAACGAGTTTTATCACGTGCCCAACGATGATGTCAGACAGTGAAGAACACGATTTTTTTTTTTTTTTCCAGTGATGTTAGTGCATGAATTACGATATTTGATGCGTGAAATACAATATTGTCCGCCATTTTTTTACTGTGTTTCTTAGAAATGTGCAGCTTAGAAGGTATGACTGCTATATTCAGTGTACTGTACTGTACTGTACTGTACAGTATATATTTTGATGGACAGTATGCTTTTGATCCCTTTTGGAGAACTTGCACTTTTTATTCTGTTCTTTCACATGTTATTTCTTGTGATTAAATATGTGTCTACCTTACCTGTGGTATTCCAATTCTTTTGTTTGAAAATAAATATGAAAAATATTGATGATGATGATGATGATTTAGTTTCCTTACCTCGACAGGAAAATTATGACCCAGTATTTGAGCGGTCAGTCCAGTCAAGCAGAGTGGTGACTGTTAGTGAGGTGAAGGCTGGTAGACTGGAGAAGGGTGTCAGCTATAGAATAATATACCACACCAAGGACAACTTTAAAAAGATCACTAAAGCTCTTGGCCTCATGGATGATTTCAAGGTGAGAAGAATCAGAGAAGTTATTTGTGAACCCCTTGGCTGTGTTAGATTTCTGCAAGTCAGATAAAATTAGCTGTTAGAATTTGAAATATAACTCATAATTCTTCATTTTCAGCAAAAACATAATGAAAATTTTTATGATTTTGGGAGGATGGCAGGAGGGATCTTTGTTGTTGGGTGGTGGCAATTATGATGATTTATTTCTCCCAGTACATTCAACATTATAACACCTAAAACAATTCCAAGTATGTACTGGAACCAATCCATAATAATATTTTAAAACAGGCTGGTGTGCCACGGACAGGCTACAAGGGGGTGCTGACCTTCTTTCACAGAGGTCTGCGCCTCTACCTCTCCCCAGGCAACAACTGGAAGGGATACAACCCATCCTGGAGCTAGCGGTAGGGGATGAGGAGAGAGGAGAGGTGAGTAGTCAGGACCACGGGTAGATTAAGTGAGTCAGTGCTGGATAAAATGCCCTTAGCCTTGGGAGATTTTTAAATTTATTCTTGCCATTTCCAGACCATTTTATTCAGCTTAGGGTAGACATGGACAGAGTTAGAGTTAGCATTCAATAACCCTAACACTACCAGCAGCCACACCCAAGCAAAATAAAATCATCTAGGCCCAGCAAGATTAAACAACAAAAGATGTCATTGTACTGGAAAGTTAAAATATCAGAGTATCTTCTACTATCCAGTTTTTTATCTTGATAAATAAAATAATGAGTTGAAAATCCCCATAAACACAGTTCACTGTACAGTACTTCATCAAGAAAGTTGTGTTATGTATATAGCAAGTCCTAGTTATGTCCTTCTTTTTTTTTTTTTTTTTTTTTTTTTTTCCTACACATTTAATCCAGAATAATTTACTGCAAAGCTTGCTGTTAAAGTTCCATTGTTGCCTCTAAAGCCAAATTACAGTACCATTTGTATTAAACAAGTACAGTAATCCCTCAATTATCCAACATAATAGAGCCAAAGGCATGTCTGGGTAGTATCTATGTCTGGATAATGAACAGTATCCCCCTACTATACCCAGGCCCTACGTATACCCAACCTCCAACCTATACCTAACCTATTTGTACAGTACCTCTGCTTACTTTGGCAGTGTTTTCTGGTCATTCAGGCATATTTAGCCATCATATTACACATGGTAATATCCAAAGTAATGTTAAACCAAAAAAAACATGGAAAAAAAAGAAACTAACACTACTGTTTGTACAGTACCCCTCTTAATTTTGACAGTTTCCAGGTCTGTCTGTCACATTTAGACATCAAAACACACACACACAGGAATATCCAAAGTAATGCTAAACACAAAGAAAACCGTTAAAACAAAAATGAAAACCCAAAAAACACCCTGCCTGTACACTACTATATGTACAGTACCCCTCTTGATTTTGACACTGTTTTCAGGTCAGTCTGCCATATTTAGACATCAGAACACACATAGGATTATCCATATTAATGCTAAACACCAAGGAAACAATGCATAAACAACATACATCCACAAAATAACTCACGACAGTTGGATAATCAGTTATCTGACACCAGCAATAACTGTTCCCAGGCCACAAAAAAATTCCACGGCCAAATCTGCCACTGGAAATCGGTTTAATTATAAATTGTATACCATCATCTTTGCTGGTGTTTATAAGGTAAGCTAATAAAAATGCAGAAAACTTATGAGTAAAAGTACAGAAATGCAGTGAGATTAAATATTGTTTAAGAGTAAAACTTACCTTTCCACCATCCTAATGCAAAGTTTTGCCGGCACTTTCCAAGAGTGAAGCACATATCTGGATGCAGAATTCCATGAGCTTTCTCATGGTCACTTCGGAATTTCGATACGACCAATAGTATTCAAATAAATTTATGGTACATTTACTCGTGGCTTGTGGTCTGTTAGACATGTAGTGGCCATTCGGAAACAAAACTGCCGATGACTGGGCAACTATGGATGTTCAGTAGAGAGGCAGACAGCTGCTGTCACTGAACATGTACTTGTGGCTTGTGGTCAGTGTTCAATGGTGGCAGTTGGGAAAGACTTAGCCCGGTGGCCGCTCGACTTTGAACAATTGGTGAGGATGCATGCAGACGTTTTGATACCGTTTGTGGGTTACATTCGTATTACTTGGGTGCTGGGGGTTCATTGGGAGTGATCGGACTTGAAGTGACTTTGACCATTCAGTACAGGGGCAGATGGACATTTCAGTTCTGGTTGTGGGTTACGGCCTATTTCCCGATCATGGCTCGAGCCCAGCGGCCACGATACCGAATAATTGAACACGTCGGCTGGCCGGCCGAAGTTCTCAAGGACTTTTATGTCTGGATAATAGCTAGTAAATTCAGATAGTGATTTAATAGAGCCAAGATCCAGTATCCGGATACTGAACAGGTCCGGATACTGGATGTTTGGATAAATAAGGGATAACTGTATTTTGGAATGCATCAGACATATAACTGTGAACTATTTGCATCAGACATATAACAGTGACTTACTATACTGTGTTGTACTGAACCCTGACAAGGCCTCTCCTACTTGACAGGTGGGGTATCCCCTCTGCTTCACATCATTATTTAAGTCAGTGATATTTCTAGTTATAGTTTTCCTGTGGTGGTAGGTCTGTGTGTATGCATGATGCACTGCTGAGTGATTGTTGTTTATACAAATTCTGGATTTATTGAATGACTATTTATCAGCTAGGGTTAGAAATTTTTTTTAATTATATATTTTTGTTATCTCAGTAATTTTTGTCTTTAATATGTGGAATGCAGCTGCACTGGATGAAACAGGAATAGCCAACAAGTAGTTTGAGAACTCCAGAGTCTACTATAGTGTAAATGCATTATGCAAGCTCATGAGTTTGTGTTACTAACTCTTGATGTATTGTGTCAAAAGTCTGTTACTACTTATATACTTTTGCACAGTCATTTACTTATTATATACAGCCATAAGGTGACCCATTGTTTTGCTACAAGGAATATGGTACAGTGGCCCCCCCTGCATCACAGGTCCCATCCATCCAATCCTATATCGTCCCATGAGGAGCGTTGGAACCGGGGTTAGGCAAGTTGGTCCTGACATTTAAAATGAGAGTGAAGGCCAATAGTATGGATCTGCAAGAAGATAGTTTGAGCAAAATGCCCCTAGACACTCGAAACATGATACAGTTTCTTCACTGTATAGTTCTCTGAGGGCAGAATATCATAATCTCACATGCCATAATCCATAGGGAGTGATGCACCATTATAGACACTCATTACGTGATAGAATTCCTTCATTTCACAGGTCTCATTTGATACCATTTTATCGTATTGTAGGGGGAAACCACCGTGGCATCCGTTTAAGTTTTGAAAAAAAGCACATGACCCTTTGGTTTCAAGTAAATTGCATAAATAGTCAGCTTTGTACCAGTACCATAGAATTTTGACATTTGTTTCATCAGAGAATTGTTTACATGTTAATTTTTTTTTTCACTTTCCTCCTTTTAACCCCTAAAGCGCGGCCATGGACAGCCGACTCCCCCCGGGTGGCGGGGTTTGATCGCGGTTAGAGTACCTGTAGGAAAATATTAGCCAAAAATCAGAGATTAACTCTAGAACATTATACGTGGTATGGCAGATAGTACTTACATTCAGCTTTCTCCAGAGACAGGTGTTGAGCCTTCATGGACTACCCAAGGACTTGTGGAGACTTGCAAAGTTGGGTAACAAAATCTTCACTTTCACACCTCCAGCAACCCGGTTTCCCCTCTACCACAGCCTCATTTTGTCACAGTAAACTTTATACTACAACGTACAGGTGTTTGGAGTCTGTATTTGTACAATAAGCACTGAAAATAAGGTTAAAATCAACGAAGCGTACGGCCGACATGCAGCGCGGTGGCGGTCTTCCCGTCACTCAACAAACATTTCCATTTTCACAGCTAAAAACACGTATACTACATTATTTTCAATCATATTACTTCCCAAAAGATCACCGCGGCGCTCGTTTTATTCTGCCTTACGCCCGTCACTTTATTCTCGTTCCTGTCGGCCGCTTGCACTGACTCGGAAGAGCTAGAGCTCGCCATAATGTCACTGTGAAATCCTGCGGTAAACTGACACTAAACAGGGGCAAACCGCGCAAAAAAAAGCTAGTGTGACAACTGGGGAAACAAGTATTTCCTATTAGCATAAACTGCTTGTGAGAGGAGAGCGCAGATTTACAGTTCTGAGCAGTCAAAGCGCTGCCATATATCACAGCCAGGCTGGCCGGGCCGTGGTGGGAGGGGGGGGAGAGGGGAAAAACATGATACTTTCAACAACGGAGGTCAGTAGTACAAAGGTAAAGTATGCTAATTGCAGCTAAAGGGTGGTGGTACTGATAGACAATACCAGCTGGAACATCCTTGCCCGCGTTTATTCAAAATTAACTCGAATCGCAAACGCGACATTCCGCCGTTATGTCCTTTTTGGCGAGCGTCGCAAACGTGACAACCCGCGCTTCAGGGGTTAAGGCATCTGGTGACTCAAACCCAGTATTGTTAGCCAGTGTGAACATCTTCATAATCCTCTTATGCCAGTATTGAAGCAATGTTTAACCAAATAAACGAAATGCAGTTTGATATACTATCACAAAAGTTTGACTTATCACACAACAACCTTCTGATTTGCAATTGCTGGTACATGACTGGTACATATTCATGTAATAAAGCAAAAACAAACAAATAACTATTACAGAGAAATGGAAATATTTCAGTTTCAGATTTTCTTATATTTTTGTATAACTACAAATTAATAACTTTCCTACTTGAGTTTCATAATATTATAGTCAGATTATTATATTAAGTAATACAGTGCTCTATGTTTCCATGTAATGAACATGTACACAACTATAGAAATGACGACATATATTGTACTGTACTCTGTTGGTCATGAGTTAAGATTAGTAAGCTTAAAAGAGGAAAATCAGAAGAATTTCATGAAATGCGTGAACCTTACTATACAATCTACAGTATGGATGTGTCTTAATCTTGTGGGGTATCTCTGTACTGATTAAATTGCTGGGGGTAGCTGGAACATATTGTTTCATGCAAAATAATTGAAATATTATTTACTATCACATAAAGTTATGTAAGTGTACTGGCAATTAAAATGATTGTAAGGATTTTGTTGTACGGCTCATAGATAATTAAGACATTTTGCGTAAGTCACTGGCTGGGAAACCATCACATTATTACAAAAGGGTCATCTCATTCTAGAATTAGATGTCCAATCCCATATACAGTTAGTTCATTTGTAATCCTTATTTTATTATTTTATGGTTGGTAGGGGCACTCACCATCCACTCACTTGATGTAGTGCTGCTCTCAGGTGTCTGCCCTTTCCTTTCCTCCATACTTCATTCCTTCCATCCTCCTCTGCCGTTCTTTCCTTCATTCTTTCCTCATCCTTCTGCCTACGGGTGATTTTACTCTCCCTATTTTGTCTTTCTTTCCTTCATTCTTTCCTCCTCCTTCTACCTGTGGGTGACTCTACAATGAGTGACAAACCAAATGGTTTCCTGTACACCAGGAAACCATTTACTACACTGGGTGGTAACCATATAACTAAGTTTTGGCACCTGGTGGTTAAGTGGGTAATTACTGCACTCCAGTCGGATTGAGCTGGTGAAGGTTTATATCCAAGGGGTGGTTGGGGTTTATTGCTCATATAATGACACTCAGGGATGCATGAGGCTGGTCACTCTTATCTTAAAAATCAGGACAAACTTGCCTAGCTCCAGGCTCTTATGCTCCTCATGGGGCAAGGTAGGATTGGCTGATGAATGAATGTATGAATTATTACTATTATTATCAAGCTCATGGCACCGTACAGTACAGGAGCGAAATGTGTGCAAGTTTCATTACTGCCCAAAGAGATGATTTTCCAGTTTTCACCAATTTACAGTAGCATTTGAGCTAAAAATAAGTGATATTTTGGAAGACATCCCAGACTTACAGAAAGACCCGCCTGTATTATGTTTGTTTCTTTTTTCATA
This sequence comes from Coenobita brevimanus, assembly GCF_032717465.1. Taxonomy (NCBI): domain Eukaryota; kingdom Metazoa; phylum Arthropoda; class Malacostraca; order Decapoda; family Coenobitidae; genus Coenobita; species Coenobita brevimanus. The sequence goes on along the minus strand of NC_137047.1, from coordinate 23,194,184 downwards.
GCAGTATAAGATTAGGTGGGTTCTCTGAGCAGTTCAGTATTACCACTTTTGAAAGTTGCAGTCAGCCAGTCATGAAGATAAGGGTCTTGTAAATGTTCTGTTGAGTGCTATGGAATATGTTTAGCATTTCTTAATGATATTATTATTCAGTAATGTAAATACAGTACAATAACAGGTTCATGTAGATATTATTATCATTATTGTTGTTGTTATTCTCAGTTGCATTTTACCCCATATTATCAAACTAGCAGGTATGCATGTTTCATAATTTTACATAATACTGAATCTGATCATAATATTCCACAATGCCTCTAAGTGTGAAAAGTGATATTAGAAAAGTCTTGTACAGGAATACATAACTATGCTTGAGATAAATATCCATATATATAATTTTTTTATCCTTACCTCAGTATAATTAACCATTATTAATATGGTTTGTTATTCATTGCATTATTTAAGAAAAAAAATAAAAAAGCTTAGAACTTGCATCTGCAGTGTTGCCATCCTTCATGGATAATACTGCATCAAGTGAAGGCTTAATATACTTTTAGATAAGTTAAATTTATAAGTACTGAAATTCCTTCTGTAACCCATAACTGCCATGATTATAGAGCTGCAGTAGCAGCAGTTGAACACTGTAATAGTTTAGTTTTATGTACTGTTTGATATATAAACACTGTATGTGCCAAATGTGAAGGAGAAATATATATATACAGGTAAGCCCTTAATTCACGCGAGGGTTACGTTCCCAGACCCTTCGCGTATGTGGTAAATTCGCGTATACATTCTGCCCTTGTGTGCACATAATTACGCATGTCTACTAAGTATATTACATCTGAATAATACTGTTTATGCACTACATACACCTTATAAACTAGCATAAAGTATGAAAAACAACAAAAATGTAAGAAATTTAACACTGAAACCTGACAAGCACAAGCGTAGGTGGAGACACTTCAGCAGTCTGGTGAACAAACCCTCACTGCCTCCCATATGCCACATTCTGCCTTCTTTATTGTCCAAACAGTTGATTCATTCACACCAAACATACGGTTCCAAGCCAGTTCACAGGCGTAGGTGGAGACACTTTAGCACAGTCTGGTGCACTAACCCTCACTGACTCCCGTATGCTACGTTCTGCCTTCTTTATTGTAAGAACAGTTGACTCACCCCAAACACACGGTTCAGAGACAATTCACCATGAAATCAATTCACCATCAAAACATGGACGATTCCCTGTCATTCTATAATTATACTTATTATTGATTAATTAATACTTTAATAACTTATTTTCATGGAGATTTTGTAACTCATATAAGTAAAAAACTAGTGTACTGTACTTGCTAAATAAACTGGTATGTAAATAAATGACGGAGAATCGTCCTGACGGAGAATTGTCGCTGACATTCCTCCCTTAAGTTTGTCCAACACTTTAACTTTCTCTGTCAGCAACATCACTTTACGAGTCCGTTTTGGTGTGTTTCCACATGCATCACTAGCATGTTGGCAGACAAGGCAAGCAATCACTGGAAGGCAGAAAAATAAGCCACAAATAACGATTCGCGAGTCATGCATGGTTCGACCGTCGGATTCAAACTGACTGTGTGATGCGTGGTAGATTGACCTCACACACACACACACACACACACACACACACACATACATATATGTATGCAGACGGGCAGCAGGTAGGCATTTTTATATTTTATTTATTTCTCTTGTATATTAAATTTATTTATTTGAATACTATAATTTTGTTTTAATTATTGTACGAAAAATTCATGGATAACCGAAATTGCGTGAAAAAAGTTCGCGTGAATTAAGGGCTTACCTGTATATATATATATATTCCAGTATATATATGTATCAGGATATTTTGTTTACCAGTTAAAAGCTGTCAGATGTACCATGAGGCTGCTTTTTATAAATTTAAAAATATTTAAGTATGCTTATATGTAGCCCTAATACCATTTAAGCACTTCATCAAGAATCTGTACTTAATTTACAATATTGTAATTTATTCAGAATTAAGTATTGTTGTTATTTCTCTTTATTATCTTCAGCACAGCAGCCTCTTGGATACTTGGATTGATAAATACAGAAATGCACAGCCAAAGTGCATTATTGGGTTGTTACAGCATCTTGCCTCATATTTGTGAGTTGATACTGAAGTTCTTTGTAATTTACTTTAATACCTTGAGTACAAGATGCACCTCCTAAGCTGGAATAAAGTTGTATGTTAATAACCAAATAGTGTATGAAAATATCATCTCGTACTCAAAGGGTTATGGTAAAGCATTGTACTTGGTGTACAGTGAACTTTATGCTGTCATTCTTATGACAGCCCCATCATAACAGCACTTGTCAAAACAGGTGAGTTAAGCCCTTTGTAACTGATGCTTCAGTTGCTAGCTGAGGTTACAAATTGTAACCAAGTGTATCAACAAACTACAGTACTGGACTGTACTCTACTGACATCTGCATACAGTACTGTAAACTGTGTGCATATTTATATATTGTAACAGCATTGGATGTACGTTGTAATTTTTAAGCTACTTAGATCTGAATAAGCACACTTCCTTATTCATACTTATAATGCAGTCATGTCTAACACATTAATCCCCAGAATCTGGGTAACATCTGTTTTTGTCCATTTTTGCTGCTGCCAGTTATATTCACCGGGGGAAGGCCTTATGTACTGAAGGGGTATATAAAGGCAGTATCTAATCCTTCCAGAAGAATCCATCCTGAGATGAATAAAATTGTCAGAAGATGGCAAGACCATAACAAGGAAACATATCCCAGACTCAGTAGGTTAAACTTGAGATCACAAAAGTAAAGGCAGATGCCCAGTTGTGAAGTCATTGCCAAAACACATGATAGAAAGCGACATGCTTGCATGCGCCAGCCTTGGTCACCTAATGGCGGCTGTCCATGCTGCTCGATCTCTGGCAGCCTCCCTTTTCAGCCCCTTATCCCTGAGGTCACACTCTATAACTTTGTCCCAGGTCTTTTTTGATTTGCCAATCACAGCCCTACCCCCATTGTTCACACTTGTCACTTTTAGCACCCAGTTGTCATCCCATATCCTCTCCACGTGCCCAAAGCACCTCAATTTACCTCTCCTCACCAAAACACTAATACATTCCAGTCCCATCCTTCCTCTTAATTCTTTCATTGTAAACCAAGCCCTCCTCCCCCCCAGGCCTCGCATTCAAGGAGACATTGCACATCCACCTAATCACTGTCATTTCTGTACATTTGAGTCTGTGAATATCCTCTTCCTTTACTGCCAAGGTCTCACTACCGTACAGTATTACACTCCTAACACATGCCACATACAAAGATCCCTTAGCATGGAGGGAGAGCCCTCTCAATATCAGGAGAGGCAACAGCTCCCTGAACTTCCAACCACTCCTCACTCTAGCCACAGAGCTAGCTCCAGCCCCACCTCCAACTAATAACATGTCTCCCAGGTAACAAAACTTCCACAGTCAAGAGACTCATCAGCTTGATCAATCCTTTCATGCCTGATAGTCTCCACATCTCTCCCTGACACACCCCACAGATGAAATCAGCATTATCTCGCAGGCTACCTCAAATACCACTGCATCTCTTATGCACCTCCATGTCACAAACACGGCACAAGATGGAATCGTTTCCTTCACCCTTGTGCCAGAAACATATGAGAAAGATTATGTTCCTACCTCACTGATTATTGTTACACAGAATGGAGCACAATCTATTTCCTATCCTCTTAGGTATTTTTAAAAATGACATTCACAAATTTGGGGTGTGTCAGCACCTGTGTATACTCAGTCTTAAGTAATAGAAGCCCCCACAAACTGGAAAAAGATGCCACCACTCGCCAGATTACTTAAAGTGCAAAAATGGGGTCAACTTGAATTACCCTGTTATACAGTTTTTGTGTTAACTGAAAATAGGATATTTATTGATTTATCTGCATATAATACTGGAGAAAAAATGGCTTCATTTTCAAAATATAATAGAAACGGCAGGTTGCGTCCATCTCAGTTTAGGGACAGTCTACATGTGAGTATTATGTTGCCTGAGTATTGATCACTGTCATGTTTTTAGGTGGTGAATGTACATCTTCAAGGAAAAAATGGTAAATGAATATAACGATACTGTATCTTACATAACAAATGAGGAAATATGGTACTTAAACAATTGAAGATCGTATGAACTCACTGAGGTCATAATTATGGAGGCGTGTAGTTTGTGTGCCTGCCGCCAGGGGCCTAAGGCGGCGCTGATGATATGTATACACCACTCCTGACGCCTGCGCCTTTTGAAATCAGCCGATAAATCCGGAAAATATAGTGTCATGGTCGATTGTGCAGCTAAAATTTATGTGGAAAAATAGACTGTAGCAGAACTGAGGCATTTTCTCAAAGCAAGAGGAATACTGTGCCTTTTAAAACTCGGGTCGCTGATCTTGGCCTCGTAAGATTTTGGCTGTACAATTCTTACTACAGTACAATCCCAGTTAACCGGGTGGCTTGGGGAATTTACCTTCCCGGTTACAGATTTTTCCCGTATTTCTGATTTTCAAGTCAAATCTATACAAAGGCTATCACAGCAGTAAATACAGTTCAGGTACTCACCAGTCACATTAGGGGTTACACTAAGAGATTCCGCCTGAAAAACTGCCTTGTAAACACACACCATGGTCATAACGCACGTGTGCAATGTCTAGCAATTTGCAGTACTGCAAATTGCACCAGTCCATTGTTTACCGAATTACTGTATTCATTATATGTACTGTACTCATAAAAATTGAAAAATAAAATAAAAAAATAAAAGCTTGAACATTTATTAGTGAACTGATGATGTGTTAAGACTGCACTGTAGAATTGTCACGACACCTGTTCCCCCATGTGAGTTTGTTTACGTTTCTGACTGTTCTCCTTCTTCCCCACTTGACCTCCATCACTCCACCCCTCACCCGCCACTCAGCTGTTTTGCAGAAAATAAAATAAATGATGTATGTATGAAATGCAGGCATATTATTTATTTATTTTTCTTCCAACAAAGTAAACTTTCATTCTTATTAACATTTATGTTCAGCCATTAGTGTTTTATAATGTTCGCCTTTTTCAAGTCCGTAGCATATGTCCAGCTTCTGTTTCAAGGTAAGCACGATACGCTTACGTTTAGTTTGCACTTTAGGCATTTTGGAGTGTACAAATTACCGTCTATCAGTGGAACACAATAGCAAGCGAGCTTGTTTACTGTTTGGTGGCAAAACGCAGACTGGTGATTTTTGGAGGGTGTGGAGGATGACTGAATTCAAGTAGGGGAAAGAGGGGGAGAGGAGGGGTGGTTAAGAGGATTTGCTAGGGATTTACATTAGCCGGAAATGCTTTCACCTCGCTTTGTCTGACTTCACCCAGCCTCGCGTGACACGATCAAACGGTGGTTTGGCGGTCCATTCAAACTGGTGCACAGTTATAACTTACTGACATTTTTACCAGCCCTTGAATTTTCCCGTTGTTCTGAGTATCCTGTTTGTCTGGATACCGGATAGCTGGGATTGTACTGTATTAAGTGTATAATGGATAGAATCATGTCAGGATTTGCCAAATGAAAGATTACGGTCTTTGGAAACTGTATGATAAATTTTTCAAACATCTGAGATTCATAACACGGTAAAAATGTGCGGAATGCGATAACACACAATAAGCTTTCATGGCTTTTAATAAACTCTATGGAGAACTTTTTGGCATAAATCTCATTTAGAGCATCAGTAAAATATCTAAGACGATTATAATACTGGTATAATGCTTTATGCATGAGTAATAATCCCGATAGGAATTTTTTAAAGGAAGGTACGCCAACTCTGAGCGGGTAGTGACCCCACGCTGTTTAGTGATCCGGCGAACACTGGCAACCTTCAAGAGTTTTTTGGGGGGCTCTAATTAATCTACTTCTGTTTTCATGTTCTCCAAGAGTGAATGGAGGAAACATAGAATTTGATTTAGCCCAGTTCATAAAATTACATCAGTAGTAAATCTGCTTATCCGGTATGTACTTGTTAACCCCTTCAGCCCAAGTATGTCACTGATTACAGTCTTCCTATTGTATCTCCAAATTATTGTCAGAGAGATCAATATGGTTTAGATATAGCCTTCATTAACCCCATCATTATGTGGTCTTTTGTAAGTCATCAGGAGGCAGTATGAATAAAATGTCATCAGAGTTAAGTAGTTAAAATAAGAGAAGACCCAGAACCTATATTGTCTGAGTAAATCTCACCTGATGAGAATATGCTGAAATTCAATACTGTTATACTGTTTATAAAGCTTCATGGTAGATTTACATTTTCTACCAAAAACTCAAAAATTTCAATCTGAAAGCAACAAATGTGTACATTCCGAAAAACCATGCTGGTATTTTTAATATTCTTCATCACCATAATGACAGCAGTTTTAAAATTAAAGGCAAAAGTCATTCACAAGATTGGAATTACTGAACAGGATAATTTATGCAGTTAATATGACTTAATTTTGCATTTCTTTAATTTTGGAAAATACTTTTTTCTTCATCCAGAAGAAAGAAAGGCTAACTGCATCACACTTAAATTATTGATCTATAAAACTATTTCTGTAAGCAATACTTTTTCAGTAAATAAAAAAAAAAAAAAATATTTTGTACTTGTCCTTAGTGTCTTCTCGAAGTATGTGTGAAGTAGATTGTAGTTTAAATTGCTATATTGTATTATACTTTCACTGAATTATGCACTGATAGGTTTTTATGCTCTTGGGAGGTGTTAGGTTTGCTGGTAGTAAACCCAAGAGTGTGGCTGCTAGCAAGTGGGGCCAGAGTTTTCATACTGTTGCTAGAGATCTGAAGTTTTGTAACCTTTCACTTTTATACTGTAAATATAACTAATAAAGAAAAACATGATGGCTGTTGGGAAGTCCTTGCAGTGTAACTGTAGCAGAGATATATATATTTATATTTTTTTACAATTAAGAAATCAGGCACTGTCAGCAGCATTAACTCTTATAAGTAAGATCTTTACATGTGCCTATTTCTTTGTTTAAATAATTAGGAATCTAGCTTCAATTCTATGAAGTAAAAATCATAATACTGTACATGCCCTTGCATTAACTGAAACTGAATTATTTATTGTAATTTAAAATGAAAGTAGAGTAAGCATTTTCTGGTCAAATATCCAAGTCCAGTGAAGTTAATTGTGTTCACTGAAAAGCATACCATTACTACATAACTAGCAATATTTAGATAATGTACATTTTACACAATGCATTCCTGTAAAATGTACCATGCATTTCATTTTTGTAAAAATATAGCAAAAATAAAAGTTGTTGATACTGTGAAGTGTATTTTTACCCCTACTAGTAACTTAATTTTAAAATAATAGTACTATTATTCCATTAAATTTAGCTGCCTACTGTTAATACTACTACTGCTGCTATTACTTATATAGAAATCAGTTTCCTTGTGGATTAAAAAATAACATGGTAATTGTCTTTCTTTAATCAAACTACTCAGCTGGCTGCATTATCTCCTCCATCTGAAACAAATACAAATAAATGAGTATACCGATTGCTTTCTCTAATGTTAACAACATGGTTATTACTGTACAGTATAATGCATTATAAACATCAGTACACCCAATTCATCTACATTTGACCAAGCAACTCCTCTGTATCAGGTTGGCCATAAACCTTTTAAACTACTGCATCACATCAACACATCTCACTCTCACACACCTCCCCCAAATTTCTTTACATACCCTTCCTAGTTACCTGTAATTAGAACTAGATTATCATCATCATCATTATCTAATCCTGTGTTGCCCCATGAGGAGCGTAGGAAACTGGGGCTAGGCAATTGGTCCCGACATTTAAGATGAGAGTGGCCAGCCTCACTCATCCCTGAGTGGCATCACGTAAGCAATAAGCCCCAACCAGCCCTTGGATATAAACCTGCACAGGCTCATAATCCGATAGGCGCACCTTAACCCTTGGACCACGCAGTTACCTTTTCTAATCCCACTCTATGGTGTGCAAATTTTTTTTTTTTTTTTTAATTATAAAATTGAAGATAAACATCCAGGGCATCATCTGGTGAAAAACTCTCTCTCTCTCCGTCTTTGCTTAGTGCCATGTGATTTTGATTAGGGGTGTAATGAAAAAAAAATATATATATATTTTTCTTTATTATAAACTTGAAGATAAACATCCAGGGCATCATCTCGTGAAAAAAAAATACTCTCTCTTCCTATCCGTCTTTGCCTAGCGCCATGCGTAAGTTTGCATTGGGATGGAGTAGTTAGCGGAGATGCAGGGCAACTGGAAGGTTAGCACAGCCTGAGCTGTGGCTCGCAATGCGATGCTTCCCAGCCAGAGCTGTGGCTCGCAACCCAACGCTTCCCAGCCTGAGCTGTAGCTCGCAATGCAATGCTTCCCAGCCTGAGCTGTGGCTCGCAATCCACAGGTTAATACCCACTAAACCACCAGGTGCCATAATTTGGTTACAGTATATGGTTACCAACCAGCATAGTAAATGGTTTCCTGATGTACAGGAAACCATCTGGCTTGTTAGTCAGTGTAGAGTCACCCATAGACAGAAAGAAGAGAAAAGAATGATGGAAGGAAAGAAGGAAGGAAGAGAGGAAGGGGCAGTCAACCACGGCATCACTACATCGAGTGAGTGGGTGGTGAGTACCCCCACCTACCACCAAACTAGATTAAGCATACAGTAAATTCCATGACAACCCTGTTCTAAAATCTCATCGCAGTGCGTGAAGTATAGTAATAAACAGGAAGCTAAAGAACGTAAATTTCTCACTCAACACACCCACTTCAACACAGGTTTTTGAGCTAAATACATTTTTTTCCACACAAACCAGTCACTCATGAATTACAATACAGATGTACCGATGTACTGGCATCGGTGGTATCAGCCCATTTTTTGAGTATCAGTATCGGAATCAGTATTGGCTGATTTTCTGCCGATACTACTGACACATAAAAGGAATTTAATGCGTAGCATATCACTCACTGGAAGTTATTTTGTAAAATAAAATTTGGATGTTTTATAGGGATGAAAAATAAATTAATGGTAATATCCAATTATTTAGTATCATTATTTTCGGTATATGGTGTGTAGTAAAACTGTACAGTACATTCTTTGGTAATGAGCCACATCTGCCACCATGGACATGTACGAGACAGGTTGGTAGCCTCGCATCAGCGGCTCAGGGCCCTGCCACAGCCCTCAGATAGCAGGCACCACCCTCCCTCACTATCCACAGTCTTCTGATACGTCCACTGGTATCGGTATCGATATCGGTCCAATTTTGTGGTATCGGTATTGGTATTGGTATCAGTCAAAATTTAGGCATCGGTACATCTCTAAATTACAAGCCTTCCTATTGTGCATTCTAACACCTTTTGGAGAACCTATAAAAAGTACAGAATACAGTATTAAAATCCCAAACTGTGATTAGAATGTGTCAATAGTAGTAAGGAGAGGTAAAAAGTGCAGATATAGCTGGTTACATACCGACAAGAGAGATGCTGCCATAATGCAGAGAAATTAGGTAATAAACACTAGTATAAATGAGATCCCAATAGCCATCTTTGGCTTGGAGCAAGTACAGTATAGACCTGGATACAGCAAAGAACAACACTCTGTAGCTAGAAATAACGGCTATGAAATGAATTATGAAGAACAAAGGAGAGGTAAATGGAAGTTAGGGGAAATTCTGAAAGAAAACTATACATATTCTGTATACTTGTGGTAGGTGGGGGCGCTCACCATCCACTCACTTAATGTAGTGCTGCTTTTGGGTGTCTGCCCTTTCCTCTCCTCCATCATTCTTTCCTTCCATTCTCTTCTGTCTTTCTTTCCTTCATTTTTCCTTGTCCTTCAGCCTACGGATGACTTTACATTCCCTCTTCTGTGTTTTTTTCCTTCATTCTTTCCTCTTCCTTCTGTCTGTGGGTGACTACACTGAATAACAAGCCAAATGGTTTCCTGTACACCAGGAAACCATTTACTATGCTACATGATAACCATATAACCAAATTTTGGCACCTGGTGGTTCAGTGGGTAATTATTGCACTCCAATCGGAATGAGCTGGTGAAGGTTGGGGTTGACTGCTCATGTAATGCCACTCAGGGATGAGTGAGGCTGGTCATTCTCATCTTAAATGCTGGGACCAACTGCCTAGCCCCGGGCTCCTACGCTCCTCATGGGGCAATGTAGGATTGGATGACGGATGGATGGTAAATATACTCTGTACCGTATGTACAGTATATATATATATACATATTAATATTAATAATTTCCTCCACAAACTAGAGTATGGTGGCAAATCACTGTCATTTCGTTTATAAAGGCTCCAACATGCTTGCATGCATCAGCCTTGGTCACCTAATGGCACCTCTCCATGCTGGTCAGTCTCTGGCAGCTTCCCTGTTCAGTGCTGTATCCCTGAGGTCACACTGTATAACCTCATCCCAGGTATTTTTTGGTTTGCCTCTCACAACCCTACCCCCAATATTCACACTTCTCACTTTTTGCACCCAAATACCAGCCCCCATCCTCGCCATATGCCCAAACCATCTCAATCTACCTCTCTTCATCACAACACCACTACACTCTATATTCCATTTCACCAAGTTTGGCACCATCAATGTTGTCCTCAATCCCTGTGGTGTTGATGTAAATCCTCTGCACTAGGTAAACCTCTATTTATTACCTTGAGAACCAATATAAAAAGGCAATACAAATAGGTATATCCAGTAATGAGGACCTTTATCGGTGCTACAGGTGTTAAGGACATCACTGTGGTGCCAGACTCGGTGAAATGGAGTATAGTCCCACCCTTCCTCTTAACTATTCCACTAAAATCCTAGTCGCTCCAGGCCTCACATTTGAGGATGCACCGCACATCCATCTAATCATTGTCGTTGCTGGACTTTTAAGCTTTCAAATATCCTCTTCCTTTACTAGCCACATCTCACTACCATACAGCATTACACCCGTAACACATGCCACATACAAAGATCCCTTAGAATAGAAGGAGTGCCCTTTCAATGTCAGGTGAGGCAACAGCTCCCTGAACTTCTTCCAACCACTCCTCATTCTAGCCACAGAGCTAGTACCAGCCCTACCTCCAGCACATAACATGTCTCCCAAGTAAATGAACTCTTCCACACACTCAAGAGACTTGCCAGCAAGATCAATCCTATCACGCCTGCCAATTTCCACATGCTCTCCCCGACACACCGCATACATGAAATCATTACCTTGCAGTCTACCTCTAGTACTGCTACATCTCTTATGCACTCACTTATAGCAAACACTGCACAAGATGGAATTAATTCCCACGCTCTTGTGGCATGCCATACATCGACACTTTCCCTCTTCTTTGACAGTACTGCCACCAGCCCTAGATACCATCACTTTTGCTTTATCTGCATTTACTCTCAAGCTCTTGTACCCCATACCATCTCTCCACTTTCTAAATCTTTGCTCTGCCTCCCTTTCATTCTCTGCAATCAACATCAAATCATCAGTGTACAACATCTCCCATGGGAATCCATTTCTGAAGTCATGTGAGAAGGTTTTAAGCACCATGGTAGACAATAAGGAACTCAAGACCGATCCCTGATGCACACCAATATTCACGTAATATTCATCGCTCATATCTCCATTCACTCTCACCTGGGTGCAAGCACCCACAAACATACAGTAGCTATAACCACCCTAACCAGCCACTCCTTGATCCCATGTTTTCTCACTGCCAACTTCACCATCTCCCTAATGTCAAATGCCTTCTCCAAATCAACAAAAACAAAGTACAGATCCCTTTTCTTTCCTATATATTTTTCTTGAAGCTGTCGAACAATGAATATGGCATCAGAGGTCCCTTTGTCTTGCATAAAATCAATCTTCATCACATCAATATTCACCCTTCTCTAATCATAGCTTCTAGAGCTCTCTCCATTACCTTCATTATCTGGTCCAAAAGTTTTATGCCTCTATTATTTCCACTTTCCTGGGCATCACCCTTCATCTTGTACACACTTACAATCATATTCTTTAGCCAATCATCTGGAACAACACATTCATATATAATCATATATATCAAATCAGTAATTAACCCCAATCCTGTATCTCCTGAGGTCTTCAGTATTTCAGCGGTCAACCCAGACACACCTGTCACCTTCCCCACCTGCATCCTACCTATTGCCCTCCTCACAACACCAGCATCAATCAAAGGCCAAGGGCCAAACACTGGATCCACTGAATCCAAACTTTCCTTGTTCCAGTCAAACTCCTCATTCAGCAAGTGGTTATAATGCTCTCTCCAGGAATCTTTAATATCCCCACTGTTCACCACTACCTTTCCTTCATTTTTCATCATACACTGCTCAACTTTAATATCCCCGTTTTCCCTCTTTATCTGATTTATCACCTTAAATATCACATTTTTCCCCTCAACATTATTTAGGCTATCCAGTGAAGTCTTGGAGACTCAGATTTTGCCCTGTATACCTCTTTTCTAGCTCTATGCTTGGTGGCCAAGTATTTCTTTTTGTTACCACCCCTTTCCCATTTCCAGAAGAGCTTTCTTTTCTCCTTAACTGCACCCTCATCCCACCATCATGTTACTTTATGTCTTGGGAAGGCAACTTGTCCATCCACACACTGAATCAGTAACTCTCAGGAGATTGTTCTTGTGAGCCCTGTTCTGTTCATTAACACTTTCGAAAACAGCTCCCTCTTCTGCCACTACTCTACTCATCTCACTATAGAAGGCATCCCTTACTAGTTGGTTTTTCACTGAGTAAGAGGGGGGTGGATATGGGATGTGTACAAGAAGTCTGGTACAGGGGTGGATCAGCCATAAAGATTGCTGGGAGGGATTGTTATTGTAAGTTGTTTTGGCAGGGTAGGACAGCCAGATATGGTGGTGTTGGTGTGTTGGTTAGGGAGAAATGAGTGGAATATGTCATGAATGTTATAAGAGTAAGTGATAGGTTAATAGTAGTGAAAAAATTTTTCAGTGGGAAAATCATTGCATTTAATTGGAATATGCTCCACAGGCAAGTCTGGATGAGGTGGAGAAGAATAAATTTTGGGAAGACTTAATATGTGTAGTAAGTGGTGTGGGGGATGGTAAGATTGTGGTTTGGGGGACTTAATGATCATGTAGAAGCAGCTCAAGGATATGAAGGAGTACAAGGGGGATGTGCATATGGTACAAGAAATGATGGAAGGGGAAAGGATACTCCAGTTTGGAGAGGCAATGAACATGATTGTGTGTAACACACATTTTAGGAAGAGAGTGAATAGGTTGATCACATACGAGTCAGGGGGAAATAGCAGCCAGATAGTCTAATTCCTGGTCAGGCAGACTGGCAGGAAGCTGGTGAGAGATGCTAAAGTTATACGGAGCGAGGAGTGTGCGCAGCAACACAAGTTATTGATATGTGATAAGGTGCTGAAGGAGAAGGTGATGAAAAAGAGGACCTATGCATCTTTGAGGGAATTATGGAAGATGAAAAACCAAGCAGTAATGGATGCCTTCTATAGCGAGATGAGGAGAGGGGTGGCAGAACAAGATGTTGACAGAAGTGTTAATGAACTGTAGAGAAACCTCAAGTGCAACAAGAGGCTCACCACGACATAAAGTAACTTGGTGGTGGGATGAAGGTGTAGAAGCTGCAGTTAAGGAGTACACAAGGCTTTTCTGGGAATGGAAGAAGGGTGGTACCAGAGAGGAATACTTGGCTGCCAAGTGTAGGGCTAGAAAAGAGGTTTACAGGGCGAAGCCTGAGTCACAAAGACTTTTACTTGATAACCAAAATCATGTGGAAAGGAAGAATACATTTAAGGTGGCAAATCAGATGGAAAGGGAGAATAGGGATATCATAGGTAAGCATTGTGTGAAGAATGCTGAAGGATGGGTAGTGGTGAACAGCGATGATACTAACCCCCGCTGCGCTAATTATCACCCCAATTACTTTCCCTGGGTCATTTTTTTGGACTTTTTAATATTAAACTGACTTTTTTAGTCATCAGACCAAATGTTTTTGTGCTCGAACTCTTCACCACCCTCATGGCGAAGCCTGAGTCACAAAGACTTTTACTTGATAACCAAAATTGTGTGGAAAAGAGGAATATGATATTTAAGGTGGCAAATCAGATGGAGAAGGAGAATAGTGATATCACAGGTGAGCAGTGTGTGAAGAATATTGAAGAAAGGGTAGTAGTGAACAGCAAGGATATTAACCCCCACTGCCCTAATTCTTATCAACCCAATTACTTTCCCTGGGTCATTTTTTTGGCCTTTTTAATATTAAATTGACTTTTTTTGGCATCAGACCAAGTGTTTTTGTGCTCGAACTCTTCATCACCCTCATCTTTTTGTAATTTATGCCTCTTGGATGGGTGTGAGGGCAGCAAATAAGGTGGCAGCACCGTGGGAGGTAGACGGGTGTGAATTTGCCACTCCTAAGCTACAAACGAAAATTGAATTACTAAATAAGCAGTATTTGGCAACTGCCAGATGGCAGGGTTTGGCAACAGCTCTGACAACTGACGCTTCCTCGTGCTTGAAATTATGGTGTGGAGATTCATCGCTTCACATGAGGTGAGCAGCGTGGCCAAGGAAGGCCTACATATTTCAGCTGCTAAATATGCAATTTCTGGCAACTGCAGTGTGGCAGGGTTTGGCAACAACTCTGATGGTGTAGAGTGAAACTCAACACTCCCATGGAAAACACTGACGCTTCCTCATGCTTGAAATTGTGACACCGAGACCCATCACTTCATATAAGGTGATCAGCACGGCCAGAGGTGGCCTCCATATCGCCTCATGTGAGGCGATGAACGCGGTGGGGGTTAGAGACGCATGGAGAGAGCATTACAGCTAGCTGTTGAATGAGGAGTTTGACTGGGACAGGGAAGGTTTGGGGCCTGCAGATCCAGTGTCTGGCCCTTGGCCTTTGATTGACACTGCTACTGTAAGCGAGGCAATAGGATGCAGGATGCAGGTGGGGAAGGCAGCAGGTGTATCTGTGGTAACTTACTCCTGAAATGTTGAAAGACTCAGGAGATATGAGAATGAGGTTAGTCACCGACCTGACAAATATGAACATAAATGAGTGTGTTGTCCCAGACGACTGGCTGAAAAGTGTAATTGTAAATGTGTACAAGGGAAAGGGTGATGCCCTGGAAAGAGGAAATTATAGAGGCATATAACTTTTAAGCCAGATAATGAAGCTAAAGGAGAGAGTTCTGGAAGGTATGATCATAGAAAGAGTGAATACTGATGAGATGCAGTTTGGGTTTATGCCAGGCAAAGGGACCAATGACGCCATATTCACTGTTCGACAGCTTCAGGAAAAACATATAGGAAAGAAAAGGGAACTGAACTTTATTTCTGTCGATTTGGAGAAGGCCTTTGACAAAGTCCCTAGAAAGGTGGTGAAGTAGACAATGAGAAAGTTTGGGATCAAGGAGTAGCTGGTTAGGGTGGTTATGGCCATGTATGTGGGTGCTCGCACCCAGGTATGGGTGAAGGGAGATTTGAGTGATGAGTTTTTCATGAAAGCTGGTGTGTACCAGGGGTCGGTTCTGAGCCCCTTGTTATCATGGCACTTAAAGCCCTCTCATGTGACTTTAGAACTGGACTCCCATGGGAGATGTTGTATGCTGATGATTTGGTGTTGACTGCATGGAATGAAAGGGAGGCGGAGGAAAGATTTAGGAAGCGGAGAGATGGTATGGAGGAAAAGGGCTTAAAAGTAAATCCAGACAAAACAAAAGTGATGGTATCTAGGGCTGGTGGAGGTACTGTCAAGAAGAGGGAAAGTGGCCATGTGCGATTTGCCACAAGGGTGTGGGAAGTAAATCCATCTTGTGCAGTGTCTGTGATAAGTGGGTGCATATGAGATGCAGTGGTATTAGCGGTAGACTGCGAGAAAATGCTGATTTCACAAGTCCATGTGCTGGGGAGAGCAGGTGGAGATTTTCAGGCGTGAACTGAACTTGTTGGTGAGTCTCTTGAGTGTGGAGAAGAGTTCATTTACTTGGGAGACATGTTATGTGCTAAAGGTGGGGCTGGAGCTCTGTGGCTACAACCAAGAGTGGTTGGAAGAAGTTCAAGGAGCTGTTTTGCCTCTCCTGACATAGAGAGGGCTCTCTCTCCATGCTCAGAGATCTTTGTATGCAGCATGTGTTAGGAGTATAATGCAGTATGGTAGTGATACCTGGGCAGTAAAGGAAGGATATTCACAGGCTCAAATGTACAGAAATGACAATGATTTGGTGGATGTGCACTGCATCTGAGTGTGGGGTCTTGGGGGCTAGGTTTACAATGGAAGGGTTGAGGGCTAGGATGGGACTGGAGTGTAGAGAATTGATGATGTGATGAGTAAAGGTAGACTGAGATGGTTTGGGCATGTGGAGAGGATGGGGGATGATAATTCTGTGCAGAAAGTGAGAAGTGCTAATGTTGGGGGTAGGGTTGTGGAAGGCAGACCGAAAAAGATCTGAGATGAGGTCACTGAGTGTGACCTCAGGGATAAGGGACTGAACAGGGGAGCAGCATGGACAGCTGCCATTAGGCGACCAAGGCCAACGCATGGACATGTGTTGGAGCCTTCAAAAACAAAACAAAACGATATTTCCTCCTAGGTGCATAGGTCCTCTTCTTCACCACCTGCTCCTTAAGTACCTGCAAATTCCTCAACCAGCAGACACTGATTTTCACTTTAAATTAAGGCCAAGAACTTACAGCTTGATTATCTTGTCCTTGCCGCCACTAACGACCCTCTGCCCATCTGGTGACCAGTCCACTGCATATACCTCATCTGCATGACCAGGCAAATCTACCTCCATCTTCTTGGTTGACATGTCCCAGACTGGTTCAAGGATTTTATAATATAGATAATATATACTGTACAATATATAGGTATGTAATAAATCTAACTTCACTTACCAGTATGTTAAAAACAACTTTTTTTTTTTTTTTGACATGAAAATCCAGACATACACAAAACTTAATATCCTAACACCAATTCCTTTAAATGAAGATCATTAATACTGACTTAGGTGCTTAACAAATCAGACACATCAGATGCAAAACAATGATGCTGATGTCTCAGACCCTCCCCTGATAATTATCAGTATGGCACTTGCTACAGAATATGTACGGTATGTATGAATATATAGTATATATACTGTATGTATATACTGTGTGTGTATATATATATATATATATATATATATATATATATATATATATATATATATATATATATATATATCCTAACCCATGGAGATGAGGTAAGGACCAGATGGAAAGAATATTTTGAAAGCCTGATGAATGGGAATAAAGAGAGCAGAGCGCCTGTAAACATGACTGGTTTTGGGGGTGTGCAGAGAAAGAATGCAGTGCCTGGAGACATGACACTCGCACAAGTGAAGAGTACTGTGGAACGGCTGAAAAATGGGAAAGCAGCTGAGGCTGATGAAGTGTATGCAGAGACGCTTAAGTGTAGTGGAGAGAGTGGAATGAAGTGCTTGTTGGAGATATGTAAGAAGGCATGGATGAGTGAAACTGTGCCTGAAGAGTGAAAAAAGGCTGTGATTGTACCCCTGTACAAAAATAAAGGTGAGTGAAGTGAGTGCAAGAATTATTGTGGCATAAGTTTATTGAGTGAGGTAGGGAAGGTATATGGAAGAATTATTATAGAGAAAGTAAGAGAGATATCAGAAGTCCTAGTGAGTGATGAACAGGGTGGCTTTAAGAGTGGCAGAGGATGTGTGGATCAAGTATTTGCAGTGAGACAGGTAGCAGAGAAGGCTTGTGAGAAGGACGATAAGGTGTTTATGGCATTCATGGATCTGGAAAAGGCATACGAGAAAGTGGACAGAGAGGGATTGTGGAAAGTTTTGCGCATGTATGGTGCAGATGGTAAGCTGTTAGGTGCTGTCAAGAGTTTTTACGATGGTAGCGAAGCATGTGTTAGGGTTTAAGGGCATCTAAGTGAGTGGTTCACGTTCAGTGTGGGCATGCGACAAGGTTGTGTGATGTCCCCATGGTTGTTCAATATATATATGGATGGGGTGATGAGAGAAGTAAAAACACAAGTAATGGAGAGAGGGATGGTGCTGAAAATGATTGGTGATGGAGATGGAATATTGCAAGTTTGTTGTATGCTGATGATGCAGTACTGCTTGCAAGTACCGGATAGTGCAGAGTTTTGCTGATGTCTGTGAGCACCGTGCCTTAGTAAAGTGATGGTTACTGAGAGAGAAGGTGACTCCCAGTGTGATGTCACAGTGAATGGAGAGAGACTGGAAATGGTGAGAGAGTTCAAATACCTGGGTACAGTCATAGAAAAGAGAGGAAAATGTGCAAAAGAAGTTGAAAGTAGAGTGACACAAGGAAGAAAAGTGGCTGGTGCAATGAAGGCCTTGATAAGAAACAGAGGCTTGAGTGTTGCGGCTGCACGAGGCTTACACGAGGGAGTGTTAATGCGAACTCTAACATATGGGTGTGAGATTATGGTGTGGTATGACAATGAAAAGTCAAGAGTAAAAGCAGTGGAGATGGGACTGCTGAGGAATGTATGTGGAGTACAGAGGGTGGATAGGATACGAAATAATGTGATTCATGAAAGGTGTGGAGTAAGGAAGTCGGTGGACACCAGAATCGAAGAGAGTGTCCTGGGATGGTATAGTCATGTGGAAAGAATGGATAACAATAGAGTGGTAAAAAAGGTATACCTGAGCGAATTTGAAGCAGGGAGGAGGCAAGGTAGCCCTAAGAGAAGGTGGAAAGATATGGTGGAGGAGTGTGTGAGGAAGAGAGGTTTGGAAGTCGGTGAGGCTAGGGAACTGACAAGAGATCAAGCTGGATGGATGAATTTTGTGAGGAGTGCGTGATCAGCGATTTTGGCACCCCTTGTGAGCATGGCAGCATCCAGATTGACTCAATCGGATACGCTGTGTGAAGCTGCAGAATGTGGTGAATGTTTTTGGCGTATCTGGTGGAGCAAGGAGTCCGGGGGCTTGAATGATGAGTGAATGGAAGCGTGGCCTATTTGGACTGGGCAAGTTTGTGCTGTCTGGACACTGCTACTCCTCACCCTGCCCTTGGGTGGGAAAGGAGGTCCGGATGATGACGAATGATATATATATATATATATATATATATATATATATATATATATATATATATATATATATATATATATATATATATATATATATACATATATATATATATATACAGTATATATACCAGGTATAATTATATACAAGTGCTCTTCGGCCCTTCAGGCCTATCGCACTTGCTCCTGCGGAGGGTTCTCGCATTTATGTGCTGTTCTAGTGTAACGCTGTCACTTGGATTTTTTGCAGCTAACCAATTGATCGTGTTATCTGCAGCTTCGTGAATGGAACCTAAGTTGTCCGAAAGTAAGTCCGAAATACTTTACTGTAGTTCTACATCTGGGCAAAAAATTCTACGGAGATCCAATGCAGGGCGCCAGGAGCGGCATTTTTTGGTCAAAATGTGATCACTCATTAAATACAGTAAAAGATTTTCAATCATGATGGGACCAAGTTTTTTCACATCAGCGATTTTTTTGCGATTTCCGTGCCAATTTTGGTGTGATTTGAATGTGTAGTTTCGGCTGCCCAAAATACACACACACACACACAGACACATGGCTACTGCTATAGTATATTATATATATATACTGTATATATATCTTCCGATGGGGGATATGAACGGAAGAGTAGGCACTGATCCTGAGGATGACATAATGGGTTGCTATGGAGTACCAGGAGAAAATGATAATGGGAAGAGACTGAAGGATGTGTGTCGGGAGAGGAGGTTGTGCATTTGTAACTCGTATTTCAAACACAGAGAGCCACATAAATAAACATGGTACAGAGGGAACGGGGATCGTGTTGAAAGAAGCCTGATTAATTACCTGCTTGTAGAGAGGTCGATGATGGGAATGGTTGCTGATACGAGGGCTGTGAGAGGATGATGTGGAGGTCTGTCAGATCATATGACTCTGATATGCAAGATTAAGCTGAGAGGAGTGCAGTGGATCAGGAGAGAGAGGAGCAGTCAGGGAAAAAGACTGAAAGTTGAGAAGCTGAAGATCAAAGAAATGGCAGATGAATACAGGACCAAAGTAGAGGACGAGTTAGAATTACTGAATTGGAATGAAATGGATCTGGACAGACTGTGGAATGCATATAGGGATTGCTTAGTTAGGAATGCTAAAGCGGTGTGTGGTGTGGCAAGAGTAACAACAAAGAAGAAAGGTACGGCATGGTGGGATGAGGAGGTAAAGAGAGCTGTGGAGGAAAAGAGGAAGAAGTGGCTAAAGTGGTTACAAGATAGGGGTTCAGTTGAAATAAGAACTGAATGTGTTGAGAGCAAGAAGCATATAAAGAGACTAGTGAAGAGGAAAATGGAGGAGGTAAATGAGGATCTAGGAAGAAAAATGAATGTGAAGTACTCTGGAAATAGAAAGTTATTCTGGAAAGAGGTGCAGAAATGTAGAAGTGAAGGCAGAAAGAAATGGGATGGTGAGAAGGATGCAGGTGGTAAATTATTAACCCATGGAGATGAAGTAAGGACCAGATAGAAAGAATATTTTGAAACCCTGATGAACTGGGATAGAGAAAGTAGAGCAGCTGTAAACATGATTGGTTTTGGGGGTGTGCAGAGAAGGAATGCAGTGCCAGGAGACGTGACACTCGCACAGGTGAAGAGTGCTGTGCAGCGGCTGAAAAATGGGAAAGCTGCTGGGGCTGATGAAGTGTATGCAGAGACGCTTAAATGTAGTGGAGAGAATTGAATGAAGTGCTTGTTGGAGATATGTAAGAAGGCATGGATGAGTGAAACTGTGCCTGAAGAGTGGAAAAAGGCTGTGATTGTACCCCGGTACAAGAATAAAGGTGAGCGAAGTGAGTGCAAGAATTATCGTGGCATAAGTTTATTGAGTGTGGTAGGGAAGGTATATGGAAGAATTATTATAAAGTAAGAGAGATATCAGAAATCCTAGTGAGTGATGAACAGGGTGGCTTTAAGAGTGGCAGAGGATGTGTGGACAAAATATTTGCAGTGAGACAGATAGTATAGAAGGCTTGTGAGAAGGACCATAAGGTGTTTATGGCATTCATGGATCTGGAAAAAGCATATGACAAAGTGGACAGAGAAGGATTGCGCATGTACGGTGTAGAAGGTAAGCTGCTAGGTGCCGTCAAGAGTTTTCATGATGGTAGTGAAGCATGTGTCAGGGTTAATGGGCATCTAAGTGAATGGTTTACGATCAGTGTGGGCGTGTGACAAGGTTGTATGATGTCCCCATGGTTGTTCAATGTATATATGGATGGGGTAATGTGAGAAGTGAAAACACGAGTAATGGAGAGAGGGATGGCATTGGTAATGAATGGTGATGGATGGAATATCTCAAATTTGTTGTATGCTGATGATGCAGTACTGCTTGCAAGTACCGGACAAGCACTTGGTAGGCTAGTGCAGAGTTTTGCTGATGTCTGTAAGTGTCGTTCCTTGAGAGTAAATGTAGAAAAGAGTAAAGTGATGGTTATTGAGAGAGAAAGTGGCTCCCAGTGCAATGTAACAGCGAATGGAGAGAGACTGGAACTGGTGAGAGAGTTCAAATACAGTGATAGAAAAGAGAGGAAAATGTGCAAAAGAAGTTGAAAGTAGAGTGACACAAGGAAGAAAAGTAGCTGGTGCAATGAAGGCCTTGGTAAGAAACAGAGGCTCGAGTGTTGCAGCTGCACGAGGCTTACATGAAGGAGTGTTAGTGCCGACTTTAACATACGGATGTAAGACTATGGTGTGGCATGAAAATGAAAAGTCAAGAGTAAGAGCAGTGGAGATGGGACTGCTGAGGAATGTATGTGGAGTACAGAGGGTGGATAGGATACGAAATAATGTGATTCATGAAAGATGCGGAGTGAGGAAGTCGGTGGACACCAGAATTGAAGAGAGTGTACTGAGATGGTATGGTCATGTGGAGAGAATGGATAACAATAGAGTGGTGAAGAAGGTATATCTGAGCGAATTCGAAGGAGAGAGGAGGCGAGGTATGCCAAGGAGAAAGTGGAGAGATATGGTGGATGAATGTGTGAGGAAGAGAGGTTTGGAAGTCAGAGAGGCTAGGGAACTGACAGGAGATCAAGCTGGCTGGATGAATTTTGTGAGGAGAAGTGCATGATCAGGGATTTTTGGCACCCCTTTTTGTGGCAGCGTCTGGATTGACTCTGTCGGATATGATTATGTGAAGCTACAGAACGTGGTGAATGTTTTTGGTGTATCCGATAGATCTAGGATTCCGGGGGCTTGAATGAAGAGTGAATGGAAGCGTGGCCCATTGGACTGGGCAAGTTTGTGCTGTCTGGACATTGCTACTCCTCACCCTGCCCTTGGGTGGGAAAGGAGGTCCGTATGATAATGATGATGATGAATATATATATATATATATATACTGTATATATATATACACATATGGAGCCTCTGTGGTACAGTGGTAAAGTGTGCGTGTTCGTACACTGAAGAACGAGGGTTCACGCCCCGCCAGGGTAATAAACTTTGGGAGCGTTCTTCTGGCCACGTACTGCATTGGCGGACACAAAGGGTGCTGTGGCTGAACCAGTGTCGCATACTATAAAGTATGCTTGCACCCAGTCAGCTTGCGCGGGCCGATTACACTTGGTTCACAGATTACACACACATCCAAAGCCACTCCAACACTACAATTACACTTACAAGCACTTCTCACCCTACATACGATCTCTACTAGACAGCCTAAGCCACTTGGTAGAGATATATTGGCTGTATCGTCCCCACTTCGGTAGGGATAGGCCGGTCCTACAGTGGACACTCAATTGGCTGATGAGATGAGATGAGATATATGTATGTATGTGTATATATATATATATATATATATATACAGTATATATGTGTGTACATATTTACACACACACACACACACACACACACACACACATCATCATCCTCTGGACCTCCTTTCCCACCCTACGGCTGGGTGAGGAGTAGCAACGTCCAGACAGCCCAAATTTGCCCAATCCAATGGGCCACACTTCCATTCGCTCACCATTCCAGCCCCTGGAATCCTGGCTCTATCTGATACGCCAAAAACATTCACCACATTCTGTAGCTTCACATAAACGTATCTGATAGAGTCAATCCGGGCGCTGTCATGTTAAAAATGGGTGCCAAATCCCTGATCATGAGTTCTCACAATATTCATCCAGCCACCTCAATCTCTTGTCAGTCCCCTAGCTTCATTGGCTTCCGAACCTCTCTTCCTCACACACTCATCCACCATAACCCTCCACCTTCTCCTGGCCTACCTCGCCTCCTCCCTCCTTCAGATTCACTCAGATATACCTTTTTCACAGCTCCATTATTATTCATTCTCTCCCCATGACCATACAATCTCAGGACACTCGCTTCGATTCTGGTGTTCACAGACTTCCTCATTCCACATCTTTCATGAATCACATTACAGTATTATATGTCCACTCTCTGTACTCCACATACATTCCTCAGCAGTCCCATGTCCTCTGCTCTCACGCTTGACTTTTCATTTTCATGCCACACCATAGACTCACATCCATATGTTAAAGCTGGCACTAACACTCCTTCATGTATGCCTCGTGCAGCTGCAACAATCAAGCCTCCGTTTCTTATCAAGGCCTTCTTTGCACCAGCTACTTTCCAACCTAGTGTTACTCTACTTTCCACTTCTTTTACACATTTTCCTTTCTTTTCTATCACTTTACCCAGATATTTGAACTCTCTCACCAATTCCAGTCACTCTCCATTCACTGTAACATCACACTGGGAGTCACCTTCTCTCTCAATAAACATCACTTTACTCTTTTCTACATATACTCTCAAGGCACAATGCTCACAGACATCAGCAAAACTCTGCACTAGTCTACCAAGTTCTTGTCCAGTAGTTGCAAGTACAGTAGTACCATACTGCATCATCAGCATACAACAAATCTAAGAAACTCCATCCATCGCCAATCATTTCCAACGTCATTCCTCTCTCCATTACTCGTGTTTTTACTTCCCTCATCACCCCATTCATATATACTGTATATTGAACAACCATGGGGACATCACACAACCTTGCTGTGCGCCCATGCTGATTGAGAACCATTCACTTAGATGTCCATTTAATCTTACACATGCATTGCTACCACCATAAAAACTCTTGACGGCACTTAGCAGCTTACCATCTACACTGTACATGAGCAAAACCTTCCACAATCCTTCTCTGTCTACTTTGTCATATGCTTTTTCCAGATCCATGAATGCCATAAACATCTTACAGTCCTTCTCACAAGCCTTCTCCACTATCCATCTCACTGTAAATATTTGATACATCCTCTGGCATTCTGAAAGCCACCCTGTTCATCACTCACTAGGACTTCTGATATCTCTCTTACTTTACAATAATTCTTCCATGTACCTGTGTATATAGTGTGTGTGTGTGTGTGTGTGTGTGTGTGTAATATATACGAGGTGTGACAATACAGAAACGAGACTGTGGCAGCCATGCCTATGAGTGTGTGTGTGTATGTGTATAATCGTTTCGTTCGTTCGTTTTTAAAGGCTCCAACATGCTTGCATGTGTCGGCCTTGGTCACCTAATGGCGGCTCTCCATGCTGCACGATCCATTGCAGCCTCCCTGTTCAGTCCCTTAACCTTAAGGTCACACTTAATGACCTCGTCCCATGTCTTTCTCGGTCTACCCTCATAACCCCACCCCCATTATTAACACTTCTCACCTTCCTCACCCAAATATCATCCCCCATCCTCTCCACATGTCCAAACCACCTCAATCTACCTCTCCTCATCACAACACCAATACACTCCAGTCCCATCCTACCTCTCAACTCTTCCATTGTAAACCCAGCCCCTCCAGGCCTTGGACGCAGGGACGCACTGCACATCCACCTAATCATTGTCATTTCTGTACGTCTGAGCCGGCGAATGTCTTCCTCCTTCACTGCCCAGGTCTCACTGCCATACAGCATTACACTCCTAACACACGCTGCATACAAAGACCCCTTAGCACGTAGGGAGAGCCCCCTCAATGTCAGGAGAGGCAAGAGCTCCCTGAACTTCTTCCAACCACTTCTCACCCTAGCCACAGAGCTAGCTCCAGCCCCACCTCCAGCACACAACATGTCTCCTAAATAACAAAACTCTTCCACACACTCAAGAGATTCACCAGCAAGTTCAATTCTTTCACGTCTGACGATCTCCACCTGCTCACCCCGGCACGCCGTACACATAAAATCAGCATTATCTCGCAGTCTACCTCTGATACCACTACATCTCTTATGCACCCATTTATCACACACACCGCACAAGATGGAATTACTTCCCACGCCCTTGTGGCAAACTGCACATGGCCACTCTCCCTCGTCTTTGACAGTAAAAGTCCATTAATCCAAATGGCAGTGGATCGAGAATCAATTGGATTATCAGATTTTTTGGATTTTTGGGTGGGACCCCTAAGACACTTAATTTCATGTTTAAACTGAAATTCTACCGAATGGATCACTTTTCATTCATTCATAATACAATATGCCACATATTCATTCATTCATTCATTCATTGCCAGACGCCATGTATCCCAAATGGGGTGGCCAAGGGCTTAGAGTTAATTGTTTTACAGGGAGGGGCACTAATCCTCCACCAACCCCACTTGACACGTAGGGATGCCAACAGCATCTGGTGTTCCCAGGCGGTCACCCATCCAAGTACTAACCAGACCCAACGTTGCTTAACTTCGCTGATTGGACGGGAAGCGGTGTACTTAACGTGGTATGGCCATTTACACAAATTTTTTACTTAACAATGTGCTAAGGCTGCAGTGTGTGTGGATGGTGAACTAAGTGAATTTATCTCTTTGGAGGTTGGGTTGAAACAGGGATGTGTCATGTCTCCATGGTTGTTCAATCTGTTCATGGATGGGGTAATAAAAGAGGTACAAGGTAGGGTAGTGGATGTTGGAGTGGCCCTGGTGAGAGAGGATAATGTTTGGAAACTCCCTGTACTGTTGTTTGCAGATGACACTGTGTTGTTGAGTGAAGACGAAGGGGAGCTGCAAGGCTTGGTGGATGAGTTTGGGAGAGTGTGTAAGAAACAGAATCTACAGGTGAATGTAGGGAAGAGTAAAGTGATGGTCTTTGAGACAGCTGAAGTCAGTGAATGTACAGCGAGGTTGGATGGTGAGGAATTGGAAAATGTGAGTACGTTTAAGTACTTGGGTAGTGAGATGAGTAAGGATGGAGGTTTGGAGGGTGAAGTGCTTGAAAGGGTACAGCAGGGAAGAAAGCTTGCTGGTTCTTTGAAAGCAGTGATAAGAAACAGGGAAGTGAGCATGGAAGTGAAAAAGTTACTACATGACAGTATTGTGATACCAACTCTAACGTATGGAAGTGAAGCTTGGACGTTGTTGGAAGGACACAAGTCAAGAGTGAGAGCAGTGGAAATGAGTTATTTAAAAGGAGCCTGTGGAGTCACATGGAGAGACAGGCTGATGAATGAGGATATAAAGGAGTGTTGTGGTGTGGATGTGATAGGAAGAGTTATGAGGAACACGCTAAGGTGGTTTGGCCATGTGGAGAGGATGGAGGGTGAAAGACTGACAAAGAGAGTGTATGTGAGTGAGGTGGAGGGGGGAAGAGGGAGGGGGAGGCCGAGGATGAGATGGAGGGTTGGGGTGGAGAGGTATATGCGAGAGGGGGGTTTGAGTTGGGAGCAGGGCAGTGAAATGGCGGGGGACAGGACAACGTGGAGGCAATTTGTTTGTGGCCACCCCAATCGGGATTGAGGTGTCTGGCAATAGATAGATAGATAGATAGTATTACTGAAGACACGAACTGTAACTGGTAAATTAAGAGATGTTATGGGCTATTTAATTGGTTCCGAGACAATTTGCCGTCAAAATATGGACGATTCCCCGTCAGGACAAATCCCCGTCATTTATTTACATATCAGTAACTAGTGGTAGGTGGTGGCGACCATCATCCACTCACTTGATGTAGTGCTGCCTACTTCTTCTTTAGCCTTTATCATTCTTTCTGTGCCCACCCTCCTCTCTTCCTATTTCTCCCATCTTTCCTGTCACTTCTTATTGCTTTTGTTTCCTTTACAGGTGGCTTTACATTGAGTGACAAGTCAAATGGTTTCCTGTAAGCCAAGAAACCATTTACAACGCTGGGTGGTAACCATATAACCAAACCATACGTGCTCCCTATGTGTCAACAAGTGGGCTGGTGAAGGGTTAGTGTTCCTCCCCGTAAAACAAATAACTCAAAGTCAAATGGCCACCCTTTGCGGGATTATGGCGTCTGGCAATAGATAGACAGATAGGATGTTTATTTAGTAAGTACTCTAGTTTTTAAACACTGTAACTGTACCTCTTCAAAGTCATTTTAAAATATACCCAGGATGTTGCTGTACCAATGGAAATTAAATAAGACAGCTATGAGTGATGCTAGAATATAATTCAAAGTAACTACAGCAAGGTAAAAACAGTTAATTATTGTCTAAAGGTGCAACTTACAAATGATATCCAAAGCCTATGCTACTGAATGAACACAGACTTTGATGGATCCCCCTGAAAATTAGTCATTAAAGTATCAATTACTCAATAATAAGTAAATTAACAGAATGACGGGGAATCACCCAGAGTGCAAATTGTCCTGACAGCGAATTGTCTTGTTATTGTTGTGAGGGTGAATTGACTTGATGGTGAATTGTCCCAAAACAGTTTAACTCACCAGTAATGTGTAGTGTTGAAAACTGCAGTTGTAGGCAGGTAAATCCAGTTAGAGAGAGTCAGTCCAGGGTTAATAATAATATGCACGTATTGTAAAAGGTCAAAAACTTCGAGTGTATTACTGTGGAAAATTCCTTAAACCTACAGTACAGATCCAAAAGTGGTCGGTTGTTTACGAGGAGTTGCCAATCCATGCATTATCTGATCCATGACCACACTGCTCAGCACTTTGGTGCATTTGTCACCCAGTTTGAATTTTTTTATTTTTTATTTTTTTTTTACTTTTGGAGTTTTTGTCAGCCTTCTTCAAAAATTCAGATTATTGGGATTTTCGGATTAACAGTGTTCCGATTATTGGACTTTTACAGTATATACATATATATATATATATATATATATATATATATATATATATGTACCGTATGTACTATATGTACACACACACACACACACACACACACACATTTCTGTTCACCTGATGAAAAGCTTTTAGGCTTTAAAGTTCATGAAAGCAATAGAGAACGTTTATCATTTATCATTTTTAATTATTATTTATTCTTGCTATAACAATAAGTTTATAATTTTTTTTCTTTAATAGAGTGGGCCTACAATATTTCTGAAGTGAGATATGAAAGACTCTATGAAAAGACTACAATCTATGGATTAATTAGTACTGACAAGAAATGATATGAAATTTAATTATGAGGTCATCTTGTCTTTTTCAAAACCCAAACCTTACCTTTTAAAGTTGAGTCCTTACTGCCACTGACCAAGAGCCTTGAATCAGCAGACCATGCTATCTGGTACACACCATTCACATGGCCCCGTAGCACAGCAATAAACCTTGAAGAGGATTATATAAAAACACATCAGGGAACAGGGTAAAACTATTTCATATATACTTATCCCTAGATATGAATGTCTTACAGCTTACTTCAAATAGGACTTCCAAGTACCTGTATCATGTTTACCATCATTATATTTACAAGAAAGAATATCCACAATATCCCTTCAGGAAATATACATATCAAAGTATCCACAAACATTCTAGCAACCAGCTCTTAAAATCACCAGGCATTCTGTTCTCCATAATACTTCCTCTGCAACATTAAGCAAACTTACTCCCAGATAATTTCTGCACTCATTTCAGTCACCTTTACTTTTACAAGGGTACATTCACAGCTTTTTTTCCATTCCCCACATCTAACTCCATTCACTTACACTTTCTCCCATACTTCCCATAGGCAATTCATTGCATTCTCTCACTTACAGTATGTCATCACATTCTTTGGTATATTCCAACTTTTCTGCCATTAACATATTTTTCGGCACTGCAATTCTTCCTTGTGGACTACCAAACCCCAATACTGTATGTTAACCAAGACTGGATTTATATCATAAACATCCTGATCCTTTTTTCCCACTCAAAGATGGAGTGAGGAAGGATCCAGAAAGAAGGGATGAGAGTATGGAAATGAAAGAACTATCAACAGCATGCTCAATGATATGCCCACACATTCATTCACACATCATTCAAGCCCTGGGAATCAAGGGTGGCTTTATCTAAATATCCAGCCCCAGGGACAGGGGACAAAAAATACTCCTCCCATATTCCCTGTGTACTGAATAGGAAAAATGGAAGGTGGCAAAGACTTGGAATCCCACACCCTCAACAGCTATTCCCCTCAAAAACATCTAAATGTAAACTGGAATCCCTAAATTTTTACTGGAACTACATATCAAAAATAATAAACCACCTTACTTTCCATTCAGTCCACTCCAAAGTCTGATGCTCTTGTCAAATGAGGCTGAGGCAATGATGCGAGTATCTGGTGAAAACTTGACATCATTGACCAACTGCTGGTGACCTGTCATACGCTCTGATGACAAAAAGAATCTCTCATTGACACGAATGTGATAAAGATCATAACCATCATAATTTTAGGTTTGGATGACAGGCCAAATTATAAAACTAAGATTAGTAAAGTGACTCACTGAGAACTAAGTTACTGTGCCTTCACCTTTAAATGAATGTGCCCTTTCTATTATAAATATTAAGTACAACAGCAAATGTTGTTTGCTAGACTTCCAGAGGGAACTCACTGCCTCTGTGGATGTCAGTGAAATGACTGATGAACCTTCAGTGAAGCAGTATGAAGTTCCAAATCAGCAAAATATATAAGATAATACTTAAAACTGAAACTTAACACACCTATAGGTTTCCTGTCCCTTGAAGGCTCCCACAAAAAAATAGTGAAATCATCCGATCCTGATGCCAGCCGCTCAACACCACCCGCCAATGCAAGTGCCGTCTTATATCGCTTCTCAGCAGCACTCTGCCTCTTCCCACCTGCAAGCATTAAGCAGGAATTCTTCTTATGGTCATTACATGAACTGGGTAGATTCAAAACTAGAAAATGAAAATGGAATAGCAATAAAAATGCCACTCATATGGGTCACACATCCATTTACTTTGTTCAGGCTTCTGAAATTCCCAGCACCATTCCGTAAGATACCACCACAGCTTTTGTTTCATGAACAGCTTATGAGACAAAGCCATCCCTGAGAAACACAAGAAGCACTAATTAATCCTCTGCTGAATGAATGAATGAATGAACTACGGTGCACAAATAATATCAGTATTATACTAACCTAATTTCATATGATCAAATAGGGTGGGAATATCTTGAGTAAGGTAATTAGATCCCCTTAGTGATACTAGAAATCAGAGGAGAAAAAATTTTTTGTAATAATCTCCACCACTAGTACCGTACTGTGTTTTTGGAGGTACAAGACTGCTTGTAACTGATGTGAAGGGCAGTGGGGCCACCTCATCCCCATACCAATATAAAGAGGGAAAGTTTGCAGTCCATACCTCTCATCCATTTTTAATTACCACCACTATTAAATAACTCAACTTACTTTCTGTTACTATTGGTCTGGACTGCATCAGATCCTCCGGCTCAAAAGCACCAGTTCTTAGCACATAGTCTGTGTTGAGAGCCAGTGTGTTGACCCAGTGGCCGTGGCCTTGCAGTGTCCGGCACATCACACCCTGCAACAGTACAGTGTTAAGCACATAATACTATCAACACCATAACCCGTATTTCAGATAAAGTGTAATAACATTTTCTTCTATCTATCTATCTATTGCCTGATGCCTCAATCCAGTACGGGTTGGCCACAAACAACTTGCCTCCATGTCGCCCTATCCATTGCCACTTCGATGTCTTGCTCCAAGCTCACACGCCCCTCTCTCCTGTACCTCTCCACTCCATCCCTACATCTTACCCTCAGCCTTTCCCTCCCTCTCCTCCCCTCCCCTTCAATCACTTACACTCTTCTCGTTAGTCTCTTGCTCTCCATACTCCCCACGTGGCCAAACCACCTCAATGTATTTCTCCTAACTCTTTCTGTCACATCCACATCCATGCCACAGCACTCCTTCACTTCCTCATTTGTCAGTCTGTCTCTCCACGTAACTCCACATGCTCCTCTCAAATAACTCATTTCCACTGCTCTCACTCTTGACTTGTGTCCTTCCAACAAGGTCCGAGCTCCACTTCCATACGTTAGAGTTGGTATCACAATACTGTCATGCAATGACTTATTAATTTCCATGCTCACATCCCTGTTACTTATCACTGCTTTCAAAGAACCAGCAACATTTCTTCCCTACTGTACCCTTTTAAGCACTTCAACCCGTAAACTTCCATCCTTACTCACCACACTACCCAAATACTTAATCACATTCACATTCTTCATTTCCTACTCATCCAACCTCAATGTACATTTAATGACTTCAATTCTCTCAAAGACAATAACTTTACTCTTCCCTACATTCACCTTTAGATTCCACTTCTTACACACACTCCCAGACTAATTCACCAAGCCTTGCAGTCCCCTTTCATCTTTATTAACAATACAGTACCATGTGCAAACAACAGTACAGGGAGTTTCCAAACACTGCCCTCTCTTATTAAGGTAGCTCCAAAATCCACTGCCCTACCTTGTACCTCTCTTATAACCCCATCCATATACAGACTGTACAGCCATCGGGACATGACACATCCCTGTTTCAATCCAAAATTCAGGCAGAAAAATTCACTCAGATCACTATCTACACACACTGCAGCCTTAGCACCCTCATGCATACTCTTCATGGCATTCAGCAATGTCCCATTTACTCCAAGTATCCTTAATACAGTACAGTAAAACCTCAATATAATGGACTTCAATAGACCGGAATACATTTTTATCGGACTCGAGGAGCTACCGGACTTAATTCCTATATATTGGAAACGGTCCGATAAAGCCAGAAGCAGTCTGGGCTGCCTGACTACTTCAGGTACGTTCACCACGATAGGGTAAATAAAAGCAATGTTTGTCGGTGTACAGTACAGTATTATTATATATAATATACCATTTGATGACTGTAGTGAAGTTATAACACAGTACAGTACCGCAATGGTAGTCAAAACAGTTTAAAAACCGTTCATGCGATCCGGACTAATGTCTGATATATCGGAAATAGTCTGGATTACCAGGGGGAAGTCAGGATGTCATTTTTATCGGAATTTCATGTTTTTCGGAATGATCGGCCCCAATTCCCACCGTCACTAACTCAAGAGTTGCCACTGATCGCCGGCTAGTTCAATATGGAAGTCGGGCTACTGATGCAGAGACCACATAAGTCGAATATCTTTAAAAATCTCTCCCGTGATAGTTATTGATATACTGTACGTAAGCTCTTCATGATATTATTCTTTAGTTGTTATATTGATTTCCTTGATATGCTTCAATGCAATAAATGCAGGAAAACGTTACTACAGAACCCATGAAAGCAAACCTGGTGTGACAGCATTCATCACATATTTACAAGTCTCTAGCTGCACCTTTTGTTTGAACCTATATAATTTAGTTTTCTAGAAGAACAATGCTTCATCTCCAAAATGCTGAAGAAAATCTACAAAGTTTTTCATATGAAAATCATACCATGTTTAAGGCCTTAAACGTGCAGAGACGTGACCGCCAAAATACCGTACAAAAAGTCAAAACATCATGCTGGTGGTGTACCCTGAACAGGGTATTCCTCTAGACTTCAGGAAAAACTTCAGTCTAGGCACTGTCCATTATTCTGTGCAACGGTTTTCCATGATCTTTGTACAGCAGGTCCACCAGGGCCGTAGACACACGTGAGTTTGTTATTGTTTGTGATCGTAACATACGATCTTCAACCGTGTCGAGCTAATAATTCTTAACGGAAAATCGTTACATGTTTCTCAGAACATATTTATTTTTGTTTTGATGGACAAATACATGAAACGGATGCGAAATAAAGCTCATTGATATTTAAGGAAGGAAAAAATAGTAACTGTCCCAAAACCGAGATGGTAACTCAGCCCACCAATTTTTAAATCTATTTGACTATATTACAGCCTCTCTTCCCTGTAGCAGTGAGTAAAATAATGTTATAATTTCTCCCTTCCTTTTCTTGTCACAGAGGGCACACAAAATGAACGGAGTTTAGTTGAACGACTTTGATGTCGAAAATTAAACAAGCTCATGAAGAGTGGCAGCTTTTCCTTGGTTAGTGACATCGGGAATTAGTCCGTTATAGTGAGGTCTTACTGTACTTTCCACATTCCATGTCTATCCACCTTGTCATACGCCTTCTCCAAGTCCATGAAGGCCGCATACAACTTCTTTCCCTTCTCTAGAAACTTTTCCACTAGAGACCTAAGAATGAATATCTGATCTACACAACCTCTTCCCTTCCTGAAACCTCCCTGTTCTTCTCCAACCAATTCCTCCCTTATTTTCCTAACTCGGTCAATAAGTATGCTACCATATGCTTTTACTATTACACTAAGAAGGCAAATGCCCCTGTGATTACCACACACTTCTTTTTCCCCTTTTCCTCTGTACAGGGGAATAATTATACCTGACTTCTAATCCTCCAGCACTCTACCTTCCTCCCAGGGCAATCTGCATACCTTCCATATCCATTCTACTACAGTGCTATCTCTCCCCCCCCCCCATCCATCAATTCCCGGGGCTTTCCCCATTTTGACTTTCTTCATTGTTTCCACTACTTCCATCCAACTGATTCCCTCCTCTCTTCTCACCTCCCTCCTCCTCCTAGCCATTTCCCAGCCATTTATACTTGCATTACTTTCATTCTCTATCTTCAACAATTCCTTAAAGTGTTCTTTCCATCTGCTCACTTTTTCTTCCATCTCCACTAGCAATATACCATTTTTATCTTCCACTCTCCAACTAACTCTCTTTACCTTTTCCCAGAAAATTTTCTTACATTCCCTCCACTTTACACTCAAATTTCTTCCAAACTCCTCATCCACTCTCTTCTTACTCTCTCTTACTAATCTTTTCACCTCTCTCTTCCTCTCTACATATAACTCTCTTCTGTCTCTGAACTTCCTCCATGCCCCTGTTTCTCATCCACTCACTATATGCTTTCTTCTTTTGCGCCACAGCCTGTCTCACCTCTTCACTCAACCATGCTATTCCTTGCACTCCCTGTAGTCTTCTCTTCACCCCATACACTACCTCACATGCTGTGCAGATTTCTTCTGTGAATATCTTGCACACACTTTCCACCTCCCTCATTTGCTCGAAACCATATTCACCCAATCGTTCCTCCACTTCTCTTTTATAGTCTGCCTTTTTTCCATTCTCTTGCAACCTTTCTACCCTCCTTGTATGGACTACATCCTCCTGTCCTTCCCTTCTCCATTTCATTTAAACCTTGACTCTTGCCACCACCAAGTGGTGGTCAGAAAGACCACTCCCCCAAACGCAGTATGCTCTTGCACCCATTACACACCTTCTCATTCAATCATCCACACACACATAATCAATCGCTGCCTTCCATTCTTTCTGTTCACCACCCTCCCTTCTCATCACTTGCCACGTATACCTGTGGATCATTTTGTGTCTAAACAGGGTATTGGCTATCACCAACCCCCTCTCTTACAAATGTCCACTAGAACACTGCCATTCTCATCCACTTCTGCAGGCACACCCGACTCACCAACTACTCCATCTACTTTCACATTCCCCACTTTTCCATTCGCATCTCCAATCAAAAACACTCTCTCATTCCTTTCGAACACTTCCATGCACGCTTCCACATTTGTCCAGAACTCTTCTTTCACTCTACTTGCACGATCTTGCGTTGGCACATACACAGACAGAATCGCCCACATTAGCAGTCCCACTTTCAATCTTACCCACACAATCCTTCGGATGACGGATCCGTACACTCTTATGTTCCCCTTCCATCTACTGCACACAACAATACAAACTCCTTTTGTTCTCTCATTCTCACCTACTCCTGCACATATACCCCATCCATACTCCCATTCTCTCACAGTCTCACCTCGCCATTTTCTCTCAGTTATTCCACATACATCCACTTTTACATCCTCAAGCACCTGGACAGTCCCTCTCTCTTTCACTTCATCATTCGCACTCCTTGCATTCCATGTCACCATCCGTACCATGTCCTCTGCTTGGTTCTTAGTCGTCACCTGTTGGTCAGTCCTGGTCTGAGGCTTCTTGTTCGTATTTTTAGTTGGTTGTTTTCTGGGGAGGGGCACTAACCCTCCGCCAACCCACCTGCTGTCACGTAGGGAACATATGTTGGTTGGTTATAAGCGTATTATCCAGCGGTGTAAATGATCTCCTGGTTTACAGGAAATCATTAGGCTTGCCCCTCAT
Source organism: Coenobita brevimanus (assembly GCF_032717465.1). Taxonomy (NCBI): domain Eukaryota; kingdom Metazoa; phylum Arthropoda; class Malacostraca; order Decapoda; family Coenobitidae; genus Coenobita; species Coenobita brevimanus. The sequence continues at coordinate 23,158,531 of NC_137047.1, read as the reverse complement.
TGTTGAGGTACCCTAAAATAAGAGTACCACAACATTCAGTGGGTGGATGATGGGCATCTCAACTTACCAGCAACATTTTTGTGACAGCATATATTTCTGAAAATAGTTCATTATCAGAAAAAAAAAAAAAAAAATTCTACCTTACTTCTAACAAACAATTCACTGTATTGACTACTTACGTCTGATGCTCTCCACACTTTGATGGTCCTGTCTTGTGATGCTGAATAGATAAGTCCCTCTCCCCCCCACCTGAGTGCAGTCACACTCTGCAGGTGGTTTGACAGCACCTGAGGAAAAACAAAAAAATCACCATGTTCCTACAATTATAACATAAAATAAACCATGGGGATGGGGAGAAAGAATGTGGTCCTCATATTTTTACACAACGACCTGAACATATTTGTACACAATAATATGCTGTATTTCTCATTTTGATCAGGCTATCACCAGACAATTTTGTTTAACTTAAAAGAGACCCATCATAGTCAAGGAGTTAATGAAGACTATATCCAATTCCTTCAGCCTTAAAAATCTCTTGAGTTGAATTAAAACATCTGAGGCCAGCAAGAACTGAATGAAAACTACATAATCAGTGAAGTAAATAATGATAAGAGGGGTCTATCTGAATTGGTCACATCTTTGGAACCATACTATACTACAACCAAATGGGCCTTTTGAAATTATTATTCCTCTAACAAAAGTCAGTAAATGCCAACTCTTAGTAAATCTGGAGAAATTTAAGTATGATAGTATGCATCTGACATGGAAGAACCTACCAGTGATGAAAAAGGATAAGGAATTAGGACAGAAAACTCACTCCTAACTTTCCAATTACTGTGCTAAGGATACTGTCAACTTTCTCCAACTGGAGTTGTAGGACTAAGTCTAACCCAAATTTCTGGTACACCAAGCCCTCGTTTTTCAACCAATCGTTATTCGATAATTCATTGTTTCAACATTTATAAATCTATACCCATTTTCGTTGTTTGGCATGGTTATCCCTGCCATTTTGACAATTCAAACCATGCGCAGCCAGATAGACTGGCCGAGCTGCTCAGTCTCCTGCTCTCTGCCCTGCTGATCAGTTGGCTCTTCATCCATCTGCACTTCTATTTGGCCTCATGGAATACTGCAGCACCACCATGGCTCCACCCAAGATCCCTACTACTGTATTACCCCTGTCAAGAGCAGTCATGTGCTCACCAACCTGAGTGAGTGTTTCGACATCGTATGGTCAGGTGACGATTGTGCCAATGATTAACGAATGCTATTAACGCACGATACTGTTTTGGTGCCAGTTTTACATGATGTACATCTTAGTTTGCACTAGGTTAAGAAGGTTATAATCACTGGGGGGTCCAGGGGCAAGTCCCCCTCTCTAGGTTTCAGTGCTTCCAGTTAGGCTTCTACTGCTATTTATGGTTTTAAACTGAATACATCTGAGTTTGTTTGGTGTGGTGACGTCATATCCAGTTGGCGGGATCAGAAATAAACATGCTATCAAAGGAGTTCAGGTGGCTTTCTTTTATATTGTTAAGTAGGTATACAGTACTGTATTTCGTTTGTTCTCCAATATTTTTTAAACTGAAAATCAAATGTCAATCATCTGAGATATATGTAGTACTAAAATAATTTTCCTTGAGAACGTAGGTCTATAAGAAAACAGTTCAAATCCCTGTGTCACTTTCGTTCATATTTACCAGTATTTTGTCCACCTTTATTGAACATTTTTTGAATGATGAAGGTGGTCAGGAACCTAACCCCCCTATTTCTTAACAATCTTATGGGAAAAATAGGTTCGTTATTCGACCAATTCGTTATTCAACCGCTTTTTATGGTACGCATTCCTCTTGAATAGTGGAGGAGAGTTGTTTAAGTATTTTCCGAATACTTTTGGTATACATATATTCATAGCTTCTACAATACAAGAATGAGATGATGAAACTGAAATTGCCTTCTCTTATAATTCATATTCTATGGGATATTCTCCACCTCAGGTGACAACAGGAGACAAGCGAGAGATGAGGAAGATGAATAATTCATTAAACCCTCAATGTACTCACAACTCTTCCTCATTCCATATTCAAATCAGTTCTGGAAGCAAGTTCTGGAAGCAATGACGAAAGTCAAAATGGGGAAAGCCCCAGGAATTGATGGAGTGTGTTGTCAAATGCTGAAGCATGGGGGAGAGATAGTAGTACAATGGATGTGGAAGATGTGCAGATTGGCCTGGGAGGAAGGTAGAGCCCCGGAGGATTGGAAGTCAGGTGTATTATTATTCCTCTGTACAAAGGAAAAGGGGAAAAAGATGTGCGTGGTAATCATAGGGAAATTTGTCTTCTTAGTGTAACAGGAAAAGTATATGGTACGATACTTACTGACAGAGTTAGGGAAATAACAGAAGAATTAGTTGGAGAAGAACAGGGAGGCTTTAGGAAGGGAAGAGGTTGTGTAGATCAGATATTCATTCTTAGATCTTTAGTGGAAACAAGTTGTATGTGGCCTTCACTGATTTGGAGAAAGCGTATGAAAGGGTGCAAAGACAAGGAAAATGGAAAGTATTAAGAATATTATGGAGTAGATGGGAAGTTGAATGCCATGAAGAGTATGTATGAAGGTGCTAAGGTTGCAGTCCATGTGGATAGTGAACTGAGTAAATTTCTCCACCTGAAGGTTGGATCAAAACAGAGATGTGTCACGTCTCTATGGTTGTTCAATCTGTACATGGATGGGGTTACAAAACAGATACAAGGTAGGGTAGTGGATGTTGGAGTGGCCCTAATGAGAGAGGGCAGTGTTTTGGAAACTTCCTGTACTGCTGTTTGCAGATGATACTGTGTTGTTAAGTGATGTTGAAGGGGAGCTGCAAGGCTTGGTGGATGAGTTTGGGAAAGTGTATAAGCAACGGAATCTGAAGGGAAATGTAGGGATGAGTAAAATTATGGTCTTTGAGAAAAATGAAGTCAGTGAAAGCACAGTGAGACTGGAAGAGGAGGAAATGGAGAAAGTGAATGCGTTTAAGTACTTGGGAAGTCTGATGGAAGTTTAGAGGGTGAAGTGCTCAAAAGAGTACAACAAAGAAGAAAGGTTGCTGGTTCCTTGAAAGCAGTGATGAAACAGAGAAGTGAGTATGGAAATGAAAAAGTCACCCTGTGACAGAATTATGATAACAACTTTAACCAAGAGAGGTGAAACTTGGATGCTGCTGGAGGGACAGAAGTCAAGAGTGAGAGCAGCGGAAATGAGCTATTTAACAGGAGCCTGTGAAGTCACATAGAGAGACAAACTGATAAATGAGGATGTGAAGGAGCGTTGTGGTGTGGATGTGGATGTGATAAGAAACGTTAGGAGAAACATATTGTGCTGGTTTGGCCATGTGGAGAGGATGGAGAGTGAGAGACTGATGAGGAGAGTGTATGTGAGTGAGGTGGAGCGGAGGAGAGGGAGGGGGAGGCCAAGGATGAGATGGAGGGATGAAGTGGGGAGGTATATAAGAGACGGGGGTTTGAGCTGGGAGCAGAGCAGTGAAATGGCAGGGGACAGGGCGACACGGAGGCGATTTGTTTGTGGCCACCCCTTATGGGATTAAGGCGTCTGGTAATACATAGATAGATATTCAAGCTAGCTACTGTTTTTGCTACAGTACTAGGTTTTTAGATAATTTCTTCATAGGCCTCCTTACTTATAAAGAATATGATATAAAAATAAAAATAACAGTAAAATTTAATACTTCAGAATTTTACCAGGTCTGCAACAGTTCTGGAAGGAAAAAGAGAGTTGCATCCAAATCACCAAACAAACCTTTTCACATGCCCCTGAACTTGTGTTCCATATTCTCACGTCTCCATCTTTTCCAGCTGAAGCCAGCCTCACACATTTACCATCTGGTGTCAAGTGCAACGGCTCCCAGCATAATGATGTGATCCACTGCTTGTGACCAGAATATGTTCGACCCATCTGAAATGTACAATCTCTCATGTGCTACTGCATTATACAGCATCAGTGTACTGAAGTGTAGTGTTCCAAACAAATCAAACATTTAAAAAAATCATCAGTTGTTTTGATACTGGATACAAGATTAGTATTAAATAACTTCTGAGTAATATAAATTAACTAACTTGCTTTCCTGTTCTAGGATCCCAAATCATTATCTCTCCAGCTTTACAGGCTGATGCAAGGCGCTCCCCATCTGTGGACCAGGCTGTGACCAATACCCAATGACGGTGACCTGAAAATCATAAACAGATTGTTCGAAAACTTCACATGAAACTCAGACATCATCATCACCATCATCATCATCACCACCATCATCACCTTCACCTTTTTTCTCACCTATGGACAGGGTAAGGTAGAATCCTGGTTCCATCTGAAAAACTTAACCATCTGCACAATTTTTTTTAGATCTACTTCAAATACATATCTCTTAGTCATTTCTTGCACTAATAAGTTTAAAAAGGATTCAAACCCTTGTCATGTGCTCTTCTGTAGCTACATACATCATATAAAATACATGCACAATTGTCAGACTGACTCAGTAACCAACCAATGCTCAAAGTCTAACCATTACAAGTGAAGTGAGGTGTCTCAGTGCTGACATCCCAGAAGCGAACTGTCGTGTCGCCAGAGCCAGAGGCCAGGCTGCGGCAGTCTGGGCTGAAGGAGGCTGAGAGAACTGCCTCAGCATGACCAGGCAAAGAAGACGTACACCTGACGAATTGATTTAGCTCTAGGTCAATTAGACTTTTCTAAGCACAAGACAAAAGTAGTTCAAAGATTAAACACAAAGTACAGGTATCTTACACAGTGCAAACTGGAAGCTAATAAACAGTATTAAATTATTCTGAATAGCTACGTGCCTGATCAATGTTATGCACTTTATGGACATTGAGTGACAAACATTAGTTACAATAAATACTGACACTTTACAGAAATTAACAGTAGTTTCACAATAGTTTCACAGTGCCACATAACTTATGGAATACTATATATAAATGGTTACATACAAAATTCATTTCAGAAGTGAATACTGAAAAACAAGTCTAATCCCTGCCTTGCCACAGCTCGCACTCTGAACACTGCCTGTGGTTGATAGAGGATGGTCATCACTTTCTCCTCACTGGTTGATGCATCCACCACTCCATTCAGGGACTTCGTTATCTCCTTTTCATTCACAAAGAAGCTGTATGGTGTTTCATTCTCCTGAAATTCAGGTCATAGAATGAAGTTATGAATTGTTAACATCTAGATTCCAGTGACAGTATTCTTAGGTTACTGTTGCCACTGCCAGACAATTTTACTCAGCTTTGCAAAAGTCCCCTTGTAAAAAAGGGATTACTGGTCGCATTATATAATCCCTCTGTACTGAAATGACTCTTAAGCCAATGAAAATAATTTGTACATAGTATGAATACAATAGGAAAAAATATCATCATGCTGAATGTGGTACTGTAAGGGTATCCCTTAATATACATATGATTGAGATCTGATCACAGTTCATCTGCATCACTTATTTATAAGGTACTTCCTTGATATTAATCGAGGTTGGGTACAAGAGAATGGAGAATGAAAGACTGACTAAGAGGGTGTATGTAGGTGAGGTGGAGGGAGGGAGAGGGAGGGGTAGACCGAGGATGAGGTGGAGGGATGGAGTTGAGAGGTATATGAGGGAGGGGGGGGGGTGAGTTGGGGGCAGGGTAGTCAAATGGTGGGTGACAGAGTGACTTGGAGGCATTTTGTCTGCAGCCACCCTTTGCGGGATTAGGGCGTCGGGCTATAGATAGATAGACAGATAGGGTACAAGAAACTGTTGCAAGTCTACTAAACCATAAATACTGCAGCTATCTCTTGCAGATATGCAATTTTTTCCCCTATGTTGAGAAAACTGTACATAAATCACCCCTAAGTCTTATTTTACAAACAATAACAAAGAAAGTAGACTCTATCTATCTATCTATCTATTGCCAGACGCCTCGATCCCATTTGGGGTGGCCACAAACAAATCGCCTCCAAGTCGCCCTGTCCCCTGCCATTTCACTCCCCTGCTCCCAACTCACACCCCCCTCTCTCATATACCTCTCCACCCCATCTCTCCATCTCATCCTCGGCCTCCCCCTCCCTCTTTCCCCCTCCACCTCACTCACATACACTCTCTTCGTCAGTCTTTCACCCTCCATCCTCTCCACATGGCCAAACCACCTCAGTGTATTCCTCATAACGCTTCCTATCACATCCACATCCACACCACAACGCTCCTTTATATCCTCATTCGTCAGCCTGTCTCTCCATGTGACTCCACAGGCTCCTCTTAAATAACTCATTTCCACTGCTCTCACTCTTGACTTGTGTCCTTCCAACAACGTCCAAGCTTCACTTCCGTACGTTAGAGTTGGTATCACAATACTATCATGTAGTAACTTTTTCACTTCCATGCTCACTTCCCTGTTTCTTATCACTGCTTTCAAAGAACCAGCAACCTTTCTTCCCTGCTGTACCCTCTCAAGCACTTCACCCTCCAAACCTCCATCCTTACTCACCACACTACCCAAGTACTTAAACGTACTCACATTTTCCAATTCCTCACCATCCAACCTCGCTGTACATTCACTGACTTCACCTCTCTCAAAGACCATCACTTTACTCTTCCCTACATTCACCTTTAGATTCCGTTTCTTACACACTCTCTCAAACTCATCCACCAAGCCTTGCAGCTCCCCTTCGTCTTCACTCGACAACACAGTATCATCTGCAAACAACAGTACTGGGAGTTTCCAAACACTATCCTCTCTCACCAGGGCCACTCCAACATCCACTACCCTACCTTGTACCTCTTTTATTACCCCATCCATGTACAGATTGAACAACCATGGAGACATGACACATCCCTGTTTCAACCCAACTTTCAAAGAGAAAAATTCACTTAGTTCACCATCCACACACACTGCAGCTTCACACCACCGTACATATTCTTCACAGCATTCAACAACTTCCCATCTACTCCATATATTCTTAACGCTTTCCATAATCCTAGTCTATCCACCCTGTTATATGCCTTCTCCAAATCCATGAAAGCCGCATACAACTTCTTTCCCTTCTCTAGAAACTTTTCCACTAAAGATCTGAGAATGAATATCTGATCTACACAACCTCTTCCCTTCCTAAAGCCTCCCTGTTCTTCTCCAACTAATTTCTCTGTTCTTTCTCTAACTCTGTCAATAAGTATCCTACCATACACTTTTCCTATTATACTAAGAAGACAAATGCCCCTATGATTACCACACACTTCTTTTTCCCCTTTTCCTTTGTCTATCTATCTATCTATAGCCCGACGCCCTAATCCCGCAAAGGGTGGCCGCAGACAAAACGCCTCCAAGTCACTCTGTCACCCACCATTTGACTCCCCTCCCCCCAACTCACCCCCCCCTCCCTCATATACCTCTCAACTCCATCCCTCCACCTCATCCTCGGTCTACCTCTCCCTCTCCCTCCCTCCACCTCACCTACATACACCCTCTTAGTCAGTCTTTCATTCTCCATTCTCTCCACATGTCCAAACCACCTCAGTGTATTTCTCCTAATCTTTTCAACCACATCCACATCTACCCCACAACGTTCCTTCACTTCTTCATTCGTCAACCTGTCCCTCCACGTCACTCCACATGCTCCTCTCAAGTAACTCATTTCCACTGCTCTCACTCTTGACTTGTTCCCCTCTTGCAAGGTCCACGCCTCGCTTCCATACGTCAGGGTAGGGATCACAATACCATCATGCAGTGACTTCTTAACTTCCATACTCACCTCCCTATTTCTCATCACTACAAGGGAATAATTATACCTGACTTCCAATCCTCCGGGACTCTACCTTCCTCCCAGGCCAATCTGCACATCTTCCACATCCATTCTACTACTATCTCTCCCCCATGCTTCAGCATTTCACCACACACTCCATCAATTTCTGGGGCTTTCCCTGATTTAACTTTCTTCATTGCTTCCACAACTTCTATCCTACTGATTTCTTCCTGTCTTCTCACCTCCCTTCTTCTCCCAGCCATTCCCCAGCCACTTATACTCGCATTACTTCCATCCTCCACGTTCAACAATTCCTTAAAGTGTTCTCTCCATCTGCTTACTTTTTCTCCCTTCTCCACTAGTAATCTACTATTTTTATCTTTCACTCCCCTGCTAACTTCACTTCCACCCTGTCTTACTCTCTTCACCTCTCTCCGGAACATTTTCTTACAGTCCTTCCACTTTACACTCAAATTCCTTCCAAATTCCTCATCCACTCTCTTCTTACTCTCTATTACTATTCTTTTCACCTCTCTCTTTCTTTCTACATATAACTCTCTCTTCCGCCTCTCAACCTCTTCCACGCCCCTATTTCTCATCCATTCATTGTATGCTTTCTTCTTTTGTGCCACAGCCTGTTTCACCTCTTCAGTCCACCAAGCTGTTCCTTGCACCCCCCTCCGTCTTCTCTTCCTTCCACACACCACATCACATGCTGCACATATTTCTTCTGTAAATATTCTACACACACCTTCCACGTCCCCCATCTGCTCCAATTCATATTTGCCCAATCGTTCCTCCACTTCTCTCTTATACTCTGCCTTTTTCTCATCCTCTTGTAACCTTTCCACTCTCCTTGCAACTACTCCTTCCTCTCGTCTTTCCTTTCTTCTATTCCTCCATCTTACTTCAACTTTAATTCTGGCCACCACCAAGTAGTGGTCAGAAAGTCCACTCCCCCAACCTCTATAAACTCTTGCATCCAATATACATCTTCGCATCCTTTCATCCACACACACATAATCAATCATTGCCTTCCTTTCATTCAGTTCACCACCCACCCTTCTCATCACTCGCCATGTATACCTGTGGATCATTTTATGCCTGAAGAGGGTATTGGACTATCACCAACCCCCTCCCAGCACAAATGTCCACTAACGCACTCCCATTCTCATCTATCTCAGCAGGCACACCCCACTCACCAACTATTCCATCCACCTTCACATTCCCAACTTTACCATTCATATCACCAATCAAAAGCACTCTCTCATTCCTTCCAAACTTTTCCATGCACACTTCTACATTTGTCCAGAACTCTTCTCTCACGCTTCTAGCACGATCTTGCGTTGGCGCATACACACACACAATCGCCCACATTTGTATTCCAACTTTCAACTTTACCCACACAATCCTTGATCCAACTGATCCATACTGTCTTATGCTAATTATCTTACATGTATTTTTTTTTTTTTTTTTTTTTTTTTAATAACAGAACGGAGGAAGGAAAAACAAATGGGGAAAAAAAAATAATCCATACACCAGATTACTGGTGTCCTCTGTTCATAAAATATCTGTAACAGTTAGACTTGAACAGTTGTAGGTTGAAATTTGGAGGAAAACAACTCTGGGGAAGCGAGTTCCTGAAATACAGATTAGAATACCTCCAGAGCAAGACATTAGACATAACAAACAAATGATGGCATAACATAACAAACAAATGAAACTGGAAGGCTCATTAAACTAATTCTGTCCATCAAAACTTATTACCTTTTTTCTCCTGGGAAGTCTAGGTGCATTAGGTAAATGATCAGGCAGTAACCAGCAATGATCATTATCCTGACCTTTGTTTCCCACCTAAGTATGGAGTGGGGTAGGTTCAAGAAAGGAAAGAGAATGCATGAAAGAGTGAGAGCTGACATGGTAATCAGTACAAAAATAACACTTCATCATTCCAGACAGGCAGTTCATAAAACTCAAGACAGGGTGTGAATGGGAATAGGAAAGCTGAGATATTCTTCATATCAAAGCAGCAAAAAACAGAAATCAAATAACAAAGAGTTGCTACATACCTGCTGCAGCAAAGCATTAAGAATCTGTTGAAGCTTGGCTCTTTCAAGAGCCAGAGGCAGTTCTATGGGCGGCCCAGCAATATCCCCTGACTCTGACTGGAACTGAGCTAATACATTCACCCTCCCCTCTACACTGGAAGGTAAAATACAATACAGTAAGTTTTTAATTTCCTGTAAACCAGGAAATCACTGACAACACTGGGTGGTAGCCTTATCACCAACCAACACTTCTTCCTTACATAACAACAAGTGGGTTGGCAGAAGGTTAGTGCCCCTCCCTGGAAAACCATCATCATCATCATCATCATCCAGACCTCCAATCCCACCTTAGGGCAGGGTGAGGAGTAGCAATGTTCAAACAGCCCAAATTTGCCCAATCCAATGGGCTACACTTCCATTCACTCACCATTCAAGCCCCTGGAATTCTGGCTCTATCTGATATGCCAAAAACATTCACCACACACTGTAACTTCACATAAATGTATCCGATAGCCAATTCAGGTGCTGTCACATTGAAAAGGGGTGCCAAATTCCTGATCATGCATTTCTCCTCAATATTCATCCAGCCAGCTTGATCTCTTCTCAGTCCCCTAGCCTCACCGATTTCCAAACCTCTCTTCCTCACATACTCATCCACCATATCCCTCCACCTTCTCCTTGGCCTACCTCGCCTCCTCCCTCCTTCAAATTCACTCAGATATACCTTTCTCACCATTCTGTTGTCATCCACTCTCTCCATATGACCATACAATATCAGTACGGTACACTCTTTTCAATTATGGTGTCCACAGACTTCCTCACTCCACATCACAAATCACATTATTTCGTATCCTATCCAGTCTCTGTACTCCACGTACATTCCTCAGCAGTCCCACCTCCACTGCTCTCACTCTGGACTTTTCATTTTCATGCCACACCATAATCTCACATCCATATGTTACAGTTGGCATTCACCCGAGGCATCCCATCGACGTATGGGTATGTCGCAACATTCTGTCACAGCTAGACCCGTCAATGTACTGGTATGTCATGCAATTGCAAGGTTCATAATTTGCACAATTTTCAATTTTCGAACGTGATTTTTGGTACGTATACATGGGACACCTTCCCCTATTCCTTTACAAGATGCCAGGCAGGGACAATGCCTTATCCGGCATGACCTCCCCCCCCCCCACGCCATTGTCTCGGCAATTCACCTGTTACCAGTGACCTGGCCAATAATGACATTCAGGGCCAGAGTGACTCCCCAATCGATGACAATGTGGAGGACAAAGTTTACATAGCATTAGAGGAAGAAACAGTCAGAAATGATGATCAGGTAATGTCATCAAAAAAGGTCAAGTATGTTGATGTGTTAGTGAGTGAAACAATGCTTTTACTTCCTATATTACTGTTTGAAAACCAATATACTCTCATATTACATATAAATTCGTACCAAATAGATAAATAAATACCGTTTATGAGTGGTGTGGAATAGTTACCCTCCCATAGAACTCATTTTCTTTGGAGCCAGCCTGATAGAAAACACAGTAAGGTAAGGAGGTACTGCTACCTGTATTGAGTATTTTAAACCTCAGGTAAGCGATTTTCTCTATGAGTTTTCGATGTTTCTCACCAAAAGCGGAGGTCTGAGCCAAAACATTTTTTTTTTTTTTCCAAAATTGGTCGGGACTGGGGAGAGTCAGTGGTGGAAAATCGATTGGGACGTGACAGGTTAACACTCCTTCATGTAAGCCTCATGCAGACACAACACTGAAGCCTCTGTTTCTTACCAAGAGCTTCGTTGCATCTGCTACTTTCCTTCCTTGTATCACTCTACTTTCCACTTCTTCGCACATTTTCCTCTCTTTTCTATCACTGTACCCAGATATTTGAACTCTTTCACCAAATCCAGTCTCTCCATTCACTGTAACATCACACTGAGAGTCACCTTCTCTCTCAATAACCATTACTTTACCCTTCTCCACATTTACTCTCAAGACACGATGCTCACAGACATCAGCAAAACTCTGCACTAGTCTACCAAGTTCTAGTCCGGTATTTGCAAGTGGCACAGCATCATTAGCATACAACAAATTTGCAAAATCCCATCCATCACTATTCATTACCAGCGCCATCCCCTTCGCCATTACTCGTGTTTTTACTTCTCTCATCACCCCATCCATATATATATTGAACAACCACAGGGACATCACACACCCTTGTCGAATGCCCACACCGATCATGAACCATTCACTTAGATGCCCATTTACCCTTACACATGCTTCACCATCTATCCATCCATCATCCAATCCAACATTGCCCCATGAGGTGCATAGGAGCCCAGGGCTTGGCATTGGTCTCGACATTTAAGATGAGAGTGACTTGCCTCACTCATCCCTGAGTGGCATTACATGAGCAATCAACCCCAACCACCCCTTGGATATAAACCTTCACCGGCTCATTACCATTATAAAATCTCTTGATAGCACCTAGCAATTTACCATCTACACAGTACATGCGCAAAACTTTCCACAACCCATCTCTGTCTACACTGTAATATGCTTTTTCCAGATCCATGAATACCATAAACACCTTATAGTCCTTCTCACAAGCTTTCTCCACTATCTGTCTCACTGCAAATATTTGATTCACACATCCTCTGCCACTCCTAAAGCCGTCCTGTTCGTCACTCACCAAGACTTCTGATCTCTCTCTTATTTTCTCTATAACAACAACTAACTAAAAATACGGACAAGAAGCCTCAGACCAGGACTGACCAACAGGTGATGACTAAGGACTGCACAAAGGACATGGTATGGGTTGTGACTTGGAATGTAAGGGGTGCAAATGATGAGGTGAAAAAGATTAAGATTGTCCAGGTGCTTGAGAGTGCAAAAGTGGATGTATGTGGAATAACCGAGACTAAATGGATAGGTGAGAGTGTGAGAATGGGAGTATGGATGGGGTACACGCGTGGGAGCAAGTGGGAATGAGAGGGCAAATGATGGAGTGTGTATTGTATGTATGAGATTGAAAAAGAATATACGAGAGTATGGATCAGTTGGCTCAAGGATTGTGTGGGTATGATCGAAAGTTGGACTACAAATGTGGGTAGTTGTGTGTATACAGTATATGCGCGTGCAAGTAGAGTGAAAGAAGAGTTCTGCACAAAGGTGGAAGTGTGCATGGAAAAGTTTGAAAGAAATGAGGGAGTTTTCGATTGGAGATATGAATGGAAAAGTAGGGAATGCGAAGGTGGATGGAGTAGCTGATGCATAGGGTGTCCCTGCAGAAGACGATGAGAATGGCAGTGCTCTACGGGACATTTGTGCAAGGAGGGAGTTGGTGATAGCCAATACCCTCTTAAGACACAAAATGATCCAAAGGTATACATGGCGTGAGATGAGAAGGGAGGGTGGTGAACTGAATGAATGGAAGACAATGAATAAGTGTGTGTGTGTGTGTGTGTGTGTAATTCACTGGGTCGGTCAGGATCACTTGATGGTCGTGATCGTCAGCTTTTTACCCTCCCGGAAGGGAGCTGAGAGCCCATATAGTCTGATCTAAGGGCAAGGCTGTGACCTTCACACATGCACACACCCGTCCCCTTGCTCCAGGGGGACAGTAACCACCCACTTCGTCAGTGAAACTTTTCGCAACCTGAGCGAGGCGCGAACTCCCGTCCACCAGTTGGCAAGCGAGAACGTTACCACTGCACCAGCGAGCGGTGTGTGTGTGTGTGTGTGTGTGTGTGTGTGTGTGTGTGTGTGTGTTAGAGTGAAAGGTTGGGAGCATGGATTTTCTGACCACCGCTTCGTGATGATGAATGTCAAGGCTCAAATGAAATGGAGGAAGTAGTTCATACAAGGCGGTTAGAAAGGTTGCAAGAGGATGGAAAAATGGCAGAATATATGAGAGAAGTGGAGAAGCAATTGGGTAAATATGATTTTGAGCAAATGGGGGAGGTGGAATATGTGCACAAGATATTCACAGAAGAAATCTGTGCAGCATGTGCAGTGGTGTGTGGAGTGAAGAGAAGATGAAATGGGATGCAAGGAACAGCATGGTGGAATGAAGTGGCGTGACAGGCTGTGGCACAAAAGAAGAAAGCACATAGTGAGTGGATGAGAAACAGGTGTGGAGGAAGTTGAGAAACTGAATAGAGAATTATATGTAGAGAGGGAGAGAGAGGTGAAAAGATTAGTAAGAGACCATAAGAAGAGAGTGGATGAGGAATTTGGAAGGAATTTGAGTGTAAAGTGGAGGGAATAAAAATGTTCTGGAGAGAGATAAGGAGAGTTAGACAGGGTGATAAAGAAGTTAGTCGGGGAGTGAAAGCTAAAAATGCTAGATTACTTGTGGAGATGGGAGAAAAAGTGAGCAGATGGAGAGAACACTTTATGGAATTGTTGAACTTAGGGAGTGAAAGTAATGAGACTATAGGTGGCTGGGGAATGGCTGGGAGAAGGAGGGATGTGAGACAAGAGGAAGAAATCAGTAGGATGGAAGTAGTGGAAGCAATGAAGATAGTCAAAATACGGAAAGCCCCAGAAATTGATGGAGTGTGTGGTGAAATGCTGAAGCATGGGGGAGAGATAACAGTAGAATGGATGTGGAAGATGTGCAGATTGGCCTGTGAGGAAGGTAGAGACCTACTGGACTGGAAGTCAGGTATAATCCTGTACGTAGAAAAAGGTGAAACAGAAGTGTGTCAAAATCACAGGGGCATTTGCCTTCTTAGTGTAAGAAGAAAAGTATATGGTAGGATTGTTATTGGCAGAGATAGGGAAATAACAGAGGAATTAGTTGGAGAAGAACAGGGACGTTTTAGGAAGGGAAGAGGTTGTGCAGATCAGATATTCATTCTTAGCTTTTTAGTGGAAGAGTTTCTAGAGAAGGGAATGAAATTGTATGTGGCCTTCACGGATTTGGAGAAAGCATATGAAAGAGTGCATAGACAAGGAATGTGGAAATTAATAAGAGTATATGGAGTAAATGGGAAACCGCTGAATGCCGTGAGGAGTATGTATGAGGGTGCTAAGATTGCAGTCCGTGTGGATAGTGAACTGGGTGAATTTTTCTATCTGATGCTTGGATTGATACAGGGATGTGTCATGTCTCCATGGCTGTTCAATCTGTATATGGATGCGGTTACAAAGGAGATACAAGGTAGGGGAGTGGATGCTGGAGCAGCCCTAATGAGAGAGGTCAGTGTTTGGAAACTACCTGTACTGTTGTTTGCAAGATGATACTGTGTTGTTAAATGAAGCTGAAGGGGAGCTGCAAGGCTTGGTGAATGAGTTTGGTAGAGTGTGTAAGAAACGGAATCGATGAGGAGGAAATGGAAAATGTGAATGCATTTAAGTAGCTGGGTACTGTGATAAGAGAGGATGGAAGTTTAGAGGGTGAAGTGTTTAAATGAGTACAACAAAGATGAAAGATTGCTGGTCCTTTGAAAGCAGTGATAAGAATCTGTGAAGTGAACAAAGAAGTAAAAAAGTTGCTGCATGACAGTATTGTGATACCAACTCTAGCGTATCGAAGTGAAACTTGGACCTTGTTCGCGGGGAACAAGTCAAGAGTGAGATCAGTGGAAATAGGTTATGTGAGACGAACATGTGGAGTCATATGGAGAGAGAGACTGACAAACGAGGAAGTAAAGGAGCATTGTGGTGAGGATGTGGATGTGACAGAATGCATTAGGAGAAATACAATGAGGTGGTTTGACCATATGGAGAGGATGGAGAGTGAGAGACTAATAAGGAGAGAGTATGTGAGTGAGGTGGAGGGGGGAGGGGGGAGGGGAAGGGGAAGGGGAAGGGGAAGGGGGAGGGGGAAGGGGAGAGGGAGGGGCAGGGGGAGGCCAAGGACGAGATGGAGGAATGGAGTGGAGAGGTGTATGTGTGAGGAGGGCATGAGCTGGGAGCAGGGCAGTGAAATGGCAGGGGACAGGACGACACGGAGGCGATTTGATTGTGACCACTCCTTATGGGATTAGGGTGTCTGGCAATAGACAGTTATAAGTTTTTGTTTTAAGTAACCTTTTTTGACATTTAGTTGCCAACAGAAGATAACAGTAAAATACCCTAATGACTGGAACTGAACCCACTCACTGACTGTCCTATCTACACTGCAACATGAAGTAAAGTATGGTAAGTCCTTGTTACATGTCACATCGTTGGACATTCATCTGTACTATTAACATCTTCATTTCAATGAAATTGTTCATTCCAAACAAACTACCACTAGATGCTACCATTCACTTACAGGAAATCTTATGTAGTGAAAATGCATATGAAGGTCTTATATAACTTCTCCAGTCTGATAAGTCTCTCTAAAGCTGAAAAAATTGTGTGGTGATGTGAAGAATGAAAAATCCTCCATAGGACCAAGAGAGTTGAGGAACCCCCATACTTGGACTGACAATGGTACAGATGATGGCTTTATATGGACCGGAAACTTAACCTCTTCGGCCTAAGGATGTGTAGTCTTAGTTTATTCTTCCTGCTACCAAACCATTTCATTCTGATTAGACTCTTAGGAGGACAACTTGTGGTGAAGGGGTTCATGGAAGCAAAATACCTAACCACCACATACAGGAAAGTACTAAGTTGAGGAGCAGTAATAAAAATAGATCAGCTGTCTGAATATGTGAACTAGGCATTAATATCAGTCAATCACTCCTCAACAGTGGCTGAAAATAGCCAGCAAAAAAGAAAACAAGAATGTATACCAGTAATAGGACTTGGGTATTTATTAGATTTGGTTTCAACAAGCAATGGTTCTATAGACAACAGTGTGGTATTGTATACCGATAACAAAACATCAATATGAATTCTGTTGAATTCTGGACACTTATGGCAAATGAACTCCATCACAGTACAATACAATCAGGGGCATACCTAGAGACTTGGAGGCCCCGGGGGCTAGGTTCTTTGCAAGGCCCCAAGAACCTACAGTAACCCCCCCATTCTCAAAACTTATCTAATACCTCAGCCAGGATTGTCAGGATGATAAATTTATATATTTTTAAATATTAATAAACAAGCTTATAAATTTTTAAGGCTTTAGGGGACCCCCCCCAATTGGGGGCCTGGGGGGCAGTTTTAAACAGCCCCCCCTGTCCCCCCCCTCAGGTACGCCACTGAATACAATATTCCCTTCTGACATAAAATTTAAAAAATCCATACCTCTTTTATTATATCAGTACCACTACTCTAAATACCGGTAATCAGTTTTGTTATTCTGATACTACCTGTCCACACTGTGTGGTGTTTTATCCACTTTCATGACTTTATCAGGTACACTGGAATCCTCATCTTCACAATCACGTTTAGCTCCTCCCCTGTAAAGAGTAAATAAATAAATTAATTAATTAATAAATACATAAATACACAAACAAATATAACAGAAATCCATCCATCATCCAATGCTATGTTGCCCATGAGGAGCGTAAGAGCCCGAGACTAGGCAAATTGGTCTTGACATTTAAGATGAGAGTGACCAGCCTCACTCATCCCTGAGTGGCATTATGTTAGCAATAAACCCAAACCACCCTCTGGATATAACCCTACATAGGCTCAATCCCATTGGAGCGCCTTCATTACCCACTAAACTAAAAGGTGCCATAATTTGGTTACATGGTAACTACCCAGCATAATAAATGGTTTTCTGGTGTACAGGAAACCATCTGGCTTGTCACTCAGTGTTCAGTCACCCATAGGCAGAAGGAAGAGGAAAGAATGAAGGAAAGAAAGACAAAAGAGGGAGAGCAAAGTCACCCATAGGCTGAAGGAAGAGGAAAGAACAAAGGAATGAAAGAAAGAAAAGGAAGAAAAGAAGAGAGGAAAGGGCAGACACCCAAAGCAGCACTACATCGAGTGAGTGGATGGTGAGCACCCCCACCTACCACCCTATAACAGAATCTATCTATCTATTGCCAGACGCCATAATCCTGTAAGGGGTGGCCATTTGACTCTGAGTTATTTGTTTTACGGGGAGGGACACTAACCCTCCAACAACCCACTTGCTGACATGTAGGGAGCACGTATGGTTTGGTTATATGGTTACCACCCAGCGTTGTAAATAGTTTCTTGGCTTACAGGAAACCATTTGGCTTGTCACTCAATGTAAAGGCACCTGTAAAGGAAAGAAAAGCAATAAGAAGTGAAAGGAAAGATGGGAGAAATAGAAAGAGGGGAAAGCAGGCACAGAAAAAGAATGATAAACGCTAAGGAAGAAGTAGGCAGCACTACATCAAGTGAGTAGATGATGGTTGCCACCACCTACCACTACTATAACAGAAATACTGGTAAATAAAAAGTTGTAGGAGGTATCACATGGCAGTATATCTGTGTTAACTATGCTTTTTTAAAAATATACTGTATATTAAAAACTATCTATCTACAGGTATAGCCAGATGCCATGTTAAGGTACCATACATAGCAGCACTACATTAAACTGTGCATACTACTACATGAAACAATGTAGAAATATATTATTCTAATGCAGTACAGTACTTGATTAAATCTAATTAGAATATGTAAGGATACTGAAGAGTACATCTAACGCTTGACAGCGATTTCTGTTGGAAACATTAAGCAAAACCATATAAATAAAAAAGGGAATGTCAACAAACTTCACCCTTACCACTGCCAATACTGTATGTGAGAACTAGACCTGGAGAAAATGAACAGCTAAAAAAAAAAAAAAAAAAAAAAAAAAAAAAGGTTAAATAGCTATCTCCCAACATCTCTGCCTACTGCATTCATTTCTAGGTGATAAATGGCAAAGAACTGAACAGACATCAATACAGCATGTAATTCCTATGCAGCCCTTTCTGAATACAGTAATAATACATCCAAGTACTAGCCTTCCTCTGATGAAACAGAGCCTGTGAGAAATGTAAATTATGGCTATACAGCTTCCACCACCAAAAACCAACCTACCATACAGACCAAGACAAATACAGTACAGCTAACAAAATTTTAAGTACGTACAACCATAGAATCATATGAATTTTGGACATGCAGATTGTAGCGTCTGGCTGTAGATATATAGATAGCTGACAGATTTCACTAGTTTGGGGAAAATTTCTTCAATACATTTCCACCATAATGAATTAGTAGAGTCTGTATTTAATATTTTATGGTAACAAGGGTCATTTAATCCAACTGTAACTTGCAGTGGTTAGGATTCAACCAAAGCGCATGGCACAAATGACTGAATGTACCCTAGGTGGGGTTTAGTTATGGTACCAGTACCAATATGCCACAAAACTGCAGCAGACTGAAATTTTATTTTTCAATGTACAGTACAGGTACTACAGATTGCTTCAACCTAAATCAACTGCAAGATACACGAGTATTGGATGGTGGGCCGTCGAATGTGATTTCCAGACATGAATGTTTTTTTTTTTTTTTTTTTTTTTTTTTTTTTCCTGTCATCAAAATTGTCACCATAACGGCTGTGGATGTATAGAAGCAGCAATTTAACAGTGACTATACAAAAAACAAAAAAAATGGACACCTGAATGAGGCATTTCAAAATAATGCATGGAGTAACTTTAGGCCTACACTTTGATATAAATGGATGTGAAATCATTAATTTTATGATAGGCAACAAGTGGGATGTAAGAGGGAATATCTAGAAAATGAAGTAAAAGGAATTTCTAGAAAATGCTACAGGGAAAATCCAAGACCAGTGGTGCTTAAACTGAATGGGTTACCTGAGTGGGTCACAATATTCTATAGGGGACATTGGCCTATCATCCACTGAGAAGGAGACAGACCTTGGTGTACTAAACACTATCTATCTATCTATCTACTGCCAGACGTCATAATCCCGTAAAAGGTGGCCATTTGACTTTGAGTTATTTGTTTTACGGAGAGGGGCACTAACCCTCCACCAACCCACTTGTTGACACGTAGGGAGCACATATGGTTTAGTTATATGGTTACCACCCAGCATTGTAAAGGGTTTCTTGGCTTACAGGAAACCATCTGGCTTGTCACCCAATGTAAAGCCACCTTTAAAGGAAAGAAAAGCAATAAGAAGTGACAGGAAAGATAGGAGAAATAGGAAGAGAGGAGGGCAGATACAGAAAAAGAATGATAAAGGCTAAGAAAGAAGCAGGCAGCACTACATCAAGTAAGTGGTGACACATCCAGTCTAAAACCAAGTGTACACATCACAAAAATTGCTGCAAAGGCAAACTCATTGCTGGGTATAATAAGAAACACATTTAGCTACATGGACCCAGAAATGTTCTTGGCACTGCAACGGGATTTAGTAAGGCCACTGATCGAGTACGCCATAGCATGGTCTCCACAGACCAAGAGACACTAACAAGCTGGAGAAGATGCAAATGGGCTAAGTAGCTGGTACAAGAGCTCAAAGACTTGCCCTATGTGAGAAGAATTTTCAGGCTGGGGCTCACAACCTTGGAAGAAACAGGGACAAAAGGAGATCTGACTGAAATTTTTAAGATCCTCATGGGTTTTGATGGCACCAACTTAAACCAATTTTTCCAGCTAGCTCCAAATAGATCACAAATGGATATGGGGCCACAGTTTCAAACTAGTCATACCAATGCACAGACTACCAAGCGCAACAATTTTTTTGATGCAAGAACTGTCAACAGATGGAATAGTTTGCCTGAACATGTAGGGCCATTTCCACAGTCGTCCCTAACCTTTTGGGCCCGAACGTGAGTCGGGCCTGAACCAAAAGCACCTTTGGATTTCGCAGTAGCTCTGAATGGTTTTTGGGAGCTTACTAACATGGGGACATCTGCCTGTGTTGATGCGGTAGGGCTGGTAGCTCTGGGTGGCGAAAGCACTTTCCACATGTAGAGAATATTTAGAAATTGGAATGTAATGAATATGATGAATAACATGGCTGGAACATCCACTTCACATAATTCTTACTAATATATTCAGGAGTGAAGATATTCGCAAGAATGCAGAAAAAATTATGAACAGGAAACATCATCGGATTGAAGAGCTAACTAATGGCAACCTCACCACACTCCTACTTGAAATCGGAATTAAGCTGAATGCTGATGAATGTTAAGTACTGTAATAAAGGGCTTAAGTAAAAATAACCATGAAATAACATGTATAACATCTAATGAGTGACGGTGTGGTTTATTAACGGATATACTATTAATACATGAACATTTTCTTTTCTAAACGGGGTGTTAGCTATATTAACTTTTACATCAGGCATCGGATATTTGAATTTTCATGAAGATATGCATTAGACAATGATTCTTGTATTTCTTTCAGGTCCGTTTGTTGTTGACCCTCCACCAGTCTGCGAAAGGCTAGTATTCAGATACATATGAGAAAGTCTCATAAAAATACACAAACATATATATATTTTTTCAGTACCGGGTGTGTTTTTTACCCCAGAAATATTACATTGGGTATATAATACTGAAATATTTATGAAAATATGTTACACGTAATTATTCTCTTACTTTATTACTTTCGGATCCATCTGTTGGGGAGGCTGCAGGCCCCCCAAGAATATTCCAGTAATATGTTTGGGCTGTCCTGAATGCCATCCCCAAGAGAGGCCTCAGAATGCTGGTTGGGGGTGACTGTGAAAATGAAAACGTGTGTTTCGAGGCGAGTAGGCTGTTGGGGAGTTGGGGACTGCATTGAGGACAACTGTGAAAATGGCCCGTAGTGAACAGCACGTGTTAATGTATTCAAGAATAGATATAACCATTACATGAAACCCTGAGAAGATGCAATTCCTATGAGTTATAGCTCCCTAGACTCTTGACCATCAATCACTAAGGTAAGCAATCACTATGATACCGGTATGCATAAAATGCATTTGCGACTATGCTCCATTACACTGAGTCTGGCACTATCAGTGATGTCCTCAACACCTGTAGCATTGATAATGGTCCTCAGAACTGGATATACCTTTTTGTATTGCTTCTCAAGGTAAAACACTCAGGTTTACCTAGAGCTGAGGACTTGCATCAACACTACAGGCATTGACATCAATGATTGTGCCAAACTTGGTGAAACGGAGTATAGATTATCTACTGAACCTCGGCTGAATCTGCCAGTGTTCACATAAACCAGTAACATAACGTATACTTACTCCATATTTTGACGACTGTTTCCCACTGACCAATATAAACTATTTTTTCTTATTCAATTTGCAACGACTCCACGTGCGTTGAACGTGTTTACATACATTTCTCATTTCATATGGCTTTCTATGAATGCTTACTGTATGAATACTGCCCAATAGGACATCACATGCTGCTAGCATTGCTCACTCGTCGCTATGGGTTTGGGAAAACATGTGTGGATGGCAATTTTTTACATTATCTTTGTGGAAGGGTACTGTTACCATTTAAGTTTCATTTTCTCTTCGAAAGATCGAAATGACGGAACATATTGATATGTTGAGGTAAAGGGTAGGTCCCACATTTTCGGTGAACGAGTGCGAAATACAAGTTCAGCGCGAAATAATAACGGATAACAATACCAACAAATAGTTGTACTGTTTTCTTTATGCAATAGCTGATTTTTTTTTTCTTTTTTACAAAGTCTAACGGAACGTGTCGATGTTGCACCCAAAGTATTTGATTGCACCGCCCTCCCTTTGCTCAGAGCAGCAGCAGCAGCAGAGATGTCCTATTGGGCAGGGTTATTTTGAAGAACTGGTCCGAAATTCTGAGTAGCCTACATGCCTCATTGCCTGGTGGAGTTTAGCAGGCCTGTGGTACCGCATGTGTGGGTTGTGAGTGTACAGTGACTGAGAGGGAAGAAAGTAGTGTTTACGCCAGTATGCTGTTATCAGAGAAAATAACGGCAGATGCGAGGTTGAAAACCCTAATAGACGACAGAGCGAAACTTAGACAGCGTGTATTGCTGGCCGTTTTAGGCGACAGTATTAAGGAACAGGTGCGAACAAGTTTTAACATTTAATAATAGAAGATTTGTCAGAGTTTTGAAAATACGGATACAAGTAAAAGAATTGGTATGTTGCAGTTCCAGGGCCATGCTTCTTGGTTAAGTTACAGTGGAGTAGGCTGTGTTGTTTTAGTGAAAAATTATCAGGGCTATGTTAAAAAGGGGAGGAGGGAACAGGTTTAAAACCCTGCAAACTTGTATGATAGTTACTTGACAGCACATCCTGTTGACACATTTCCACGTGTTCTTTTTCCTCTGTAGGTAATGATCATCCACCATTTGATCAGCAAGTCTCAGAGTGAGCGTCCATCGATTCTCTGGTGTCACAAGAGGGACTCGGAAGTTCCAAGGTAAGGATCGTTGTTTGGCAAACATTCAGGTTCAGCTAGGTTAATTGGTAATTATTCCAGAACAATTAATGTTCTATCTCTCTGTCTAATTTTAGCCAGATGCCTTACAGCTGAAAAGAGTGGCCACAAATAAATCTCCATGGTATCCTGTCTCCTGCCATTTTGCTATAGCCAGACACCTTAACTTTGTAAGGGATGGCCACAAACAAATTGCCTCCATGTTTCCCAGTCCCCTGCCATTTGCTTCCCTCCCTCCAGCTCACATCTTTCTATCATATATACCTCTCCACGTCATCCTTGATCTCTCTCACTCTCCACCTCACTTACATACACTTTTCTCGTTAGCCTCTTGCTTTCCATCCTCTCCACATGGCCAAACCACCTCAGTGTACGGTATTTTCCCTATTTCCCCTAATGCTTTTTATCACATCCACATCTTAATATTGGTCGTATATAAAACATGACATTTGTACTAATGAACATTAAAATTTTCAATGCTTTACGGTACTCTGTTGCACAAATGATGTTTGCTTGGGTAAAAAGGTATTTAAGGCACATTCTTGTAGTCGTGTCAGAATTGTGGTAGCGCTTTTTATTTCCCGTATTTATTAAGTGTTTGTGTACTTGATTAATCTCTCATAACTACTGGTGTATAACATTCATGATTTCTTTAAAAACATTGTGTAATAGAATACAGTACATGCATTGCCTGACTACCGTACCTGCTCTTTAGATGAGAACTGGAACTGGTTTTGCATGATGTAAGCTTAGTTAATCCAGGAAATTGATTTTTTTTTTTTTTGCAGGATTGTCAGCTGTGATTCACCTTATATGTCTCAAATGTCATCATGGTTTTGTTATTCTTCATGGGCAAGGGATTCCTTTTTATGATGTATTTGCTTTATAATCACAGATTCATAATTGTTACCTGTACACTTTGTGTACGGTACCTTATATGGTCGGTATAGCAGGTATAGTGATGTAAACTGATGAAATAAAAGTTGTGTGAAATATTATGTACAGTACCTGGTATTACTGCATGTTTGTTAACTATATGCTTGTTTCTTCTCCAGACAGAGTAGAAAGAACCTGAAGAAGTTTGAGAAAAAACTCAAGTCTGGGAAGTGTGATATTTCCAAAGAAAATGCTTTTGATGTGTTCTTATTGTCGACTGCCATAAAATACTGCTCCTTCACAGATTCACAGTCTGTTTTGGGAAGCACATACGGGATGTGTGTAATACAGGTACAGTATGGTGTTTTTATAGTTACCAGTGTAACTGCAGTAATTATTTTTCTGTAACTGACATGTCCAGAGACGATGAGCCACATTGCTTTTTGGTCATCATATTTGTGTAGAATCATTGTTAATTATATTTTTTATTTGATTTACTTATTATTTTTTAATGTAACTTTGAAGTAACGCTGCCTGATAACACAGCCCATACTTTCCAAAATCTGGTGTCGTCACCTTGTAACCCTTACCACATTCTTGCAGTAATTTGGGGGCATGGCAGCTCAGTAGTAGAGTGCCTGACTTGAGACCGAAGGGTTGTGAGTTCGCGCTGCACCCGGGTAAGCTGCCTTGTCATGAGAGGTAGCGCTCTCCTGTCACCTAGCTGCTTGTAGCAGCCATGACTCATTGAGTTAGTGCTCTGACAGAAGGGTCAGAGGTTCGAGTCCACCCAAGGGTCATTGGTAGACATCAGGAAGGGCATCCGGTCATAAAGTGCTACACGGTCCAAAACCAAAAGTCTTCTACCCAGGGGCAACTCCTTAGCCCATATATAAAAAACACGGGATAGAACTCAAAAAGAAGAAAAAAAGTGTAACCTAGTCATTTGCCTCATTTATGTAGCTACAGTATTTCCCAGCATTTTACCATGCTTTGCTTAGGCTACTGACATATGGTACTGGGTATCATTTACTTTATGTTTACTTGCTTATCACAGTGGAAGGTTGTAGCTGTGAACGTAGCATGGGAACTTAAAAGAGGATAGCTTTAACCAAAGATGGGTGGTTTATCTTCAACAGTGGTGCATGTATATGATGAGATTTTAGTAAGCCATTCTCTTGGTTTTTGTTTAATACTGTACTTGAGATACCATAGAACATGACAGTAGCTGTACGTGGGTAGCTGGATTGGGGTGGTTGATTGATAAGTATAGCACAACATATGGAATTATATTAGATAAACTGTTAAATGGAGTGCAGTACAGGAAATGTGTTACATTTTAGTACATTTATATTTATGAAGACAATGTTTTTTTCTCAAATGAAAACTAGCTTATGTATCAGGCAAGATTTTCCACTGTATTGCTTAGTATTACAGTTAATCCCAGCAGTATTGTTTGTCTTGATTTTTTTTTTTTTTTTTTTTTTTTTTTTAAGGACTTTGAAGGCATAACTCCAAACTCATTGTGCCGTATAGTCGAGACGGTGGGTGGAGGAGGGGTGGTGGTGTTTTTGCTGTCAGGAATGAAATCACTACGCTGCTTATCATCATTCACTATGGATGTCCATTCCAGGCTCAAGACACACTCACATCCCAAGGTCACTCCACTTTTTAATGAAAGGTTAGTTATTAGGTGTACAGTATTTTGTCATCTTGCTTATTATTGTTCAATTCTGCCTTATATCAGTATCTTTTCAATTACTGTTAGAACTATAATAATAGAGTTTACAGTAATGTTAAATATGCTACATTTCATCCATCCATCATCCAATCCCATGTTGCCCCATGAGGGGTGTATTAGCCCCGGGGTAGGCAAGTTGGTCCTGAAATTGAAGGTGAGAGTGACCAGCCTCACTCATCCCTGAGTGGCATTACATGAGCAGTAAGCCCCAACCACCCCTTAGTTATAAACATACACAGGCTCAATCCGATTGGAGTGCCTTAACCCTTTAACCGTGGGCTTGAGTTGCTTTTTCTTGCGGCACCTGCGGGCATATTCGCGCTCCAACAGACTCTCTAAAAGTATTTGCCAAAAATCAGTTATTAGTCCTATAGTAGCCGCAGCGAGAAATGAACGCTGTGGTGGGGCAGACGGGATGACCGGGGATTCCCCCACTGTAGCCATATCCACATGTCACCGACCATCGGCCACCGATGCAGCCTCGCTCCATGATCCTTACCCTGTGTCTCTGGCTTTCTCTTTCTCTCTCGGTTTCTATATAAACTTGTGTATTTCCGAAACTAATTATGAAATTATTATGACTTTTGTTCCACACCACCACTGAGGTAAAAATCAAGGAGAGTTTTCTGTATAAAGGTTTCCCCCCCCTCCTAAATGTGGCATATGAGCGGGGGAGTGCGGCCTTGCCGATACCTCCGCCTGACCTATAATTATACACTCGCCAGAACTGACCTGCCCTCAGACAAGGGGGGGGAAACCTTTATACAGAAAACTCTCCTTGATTTTTACCTCAGTGGTGGTGTGGAACAAAAGTCATAATAATTTCATAATTAGTTTCGGAAATACACCAGTTTATATAGAAACCGAGAGAGAAAGAGAAAGCCAGAGACACAGGGTAAGGATCATGGAGTGGGGCTGCAGCGGTGGCCGATGGTCGGTGACATCCTACCTCTATGGTCGGTGACATGTGGATATGGCTACAGTGGGGGAATCCCAGGTCATCCCGTCTGCCCCACCACAGGGTTCATTTCTCGCTGCGGCTACTATAGAATATTAAAATCACATATGCTTATGGCACATACCTTCAGCTTTCTCTTGGGGTGTTTGTTGAGCCTTCGTTGAGTACCGTAGGACTTGTGGAGACCTCTGAAGTTGGGTAACGAAGTCTCCACTTTACACTTCCTGACAACCCGTAATATGATTACCACAGCCTGATATTATCACTAGAAACACTATTCTGTGATTCTCAAATAGTTTGGAATCCATATTCCAAAAAAAAAAAAAAACACTGAAAGCAATGAAAATTACGAGGGTGTATGACCTTCCCACTTGCGCTAGTTCGCCGCTGGTGTTGTCATTTATTATTCATAAAAACACTCACAGTTTATATTTCTGTTACTATATAACACATATATATCTACAGTCTTTATCCATAAGTTTCCTTCAGTAATAGTAGTTTATTGTCACTGTAGGCATTCAATTTCTTTCAGTAAACTACGTAGCATTCACTTTCTTGTCCTGTATACTAGCATTGAGAGTGAATGTCACTTTCACCTTCACTCTCATAACTCATAGTATTCATACATGCTAGAGTGAAACTTTCACTTTCATTACTCCTAGTATATATACTCGTATTCTTATAATACAGTACTACTCATTTACATTTCTATTTACATTCTCTATTTTATTTACAATATTTACATTTCTATTTTATTTACACTGTGTTATGCACTGTCACTTGAAGTAACTTATAAAACTATTTTCCACTGTTCACATATATTTACATTCATTGCATTCACCTGCTGTTTACACATTATTTACAATTCCACTTGCACTGTTTTACTCAACAGAAAGATCGTAGTCACTCTTTTTCAATTGTCAGCCCTTTACCTCTTTCCACACGAGGTTTAGTAGGGGGTAAAGGTCACAGGGCCCTTTGCATGGGGGTAAAAAGGGGCGGAAGTTAGCAGGAGCAAACAGACGTACCTTCACCTTGGAAGATGACAGTGAACTGATAGGGGTGGGCCGGGGTGGCCTACCTAAGGAAATGCATTACTGCCAATGTCAGCCTTTTGACAGCTGCTAATACATAGCAGTGAAATGATTGGCAGGAAATCTAGACAATACATTATAAATTAGGTAGTTCCAGGTGAATGTAAATATCACTTAGGCTTCTCCCTTCCCTCCTTATATATATTTTTAGTACGAGAATAGATTATATGGCATATTTCAAGGGGAAATAAACAGTGAAAATTAGCGAACAAGTGCACGTGAGGTGTTGTCAGGTGATAATTAGCCAATTCCAGGTGTATGGCAATCTCACTTACCTTAATTTCTTTTTGGTATATATTATTTGGTATAAGAATAGGGCATAGGGCTTATTTCAATGGATGAAATCAGTGGAAAATTCCAGGGAAGATTTACTTAGCGTAGCACGGCCGGGCAGGCGAGAGGAGAGGGTAATGGAGGGAAGGTAGGGAGGGGAGTCAAGAATGGGGAGAAATGGCTAAATTGTCAACAATGGATGGGAGTACAGATGAGATTAGGAGTGCTGACTATTGTTGGACATTGGCAGTACTGATAGATGATACAAGCTACCACTTGAAAGCCTGGGCGAATTCAAAATAACACAGAATTGCAAGAGTGACGCCCCGCGGTATGATCTCTTGCTCCCAAGCGTCACGAAAGTGACACCCCGCGGTTAAGGGGTTAATTACCCACTAAACCACCAGGCGCCATAATTCGGTTATATGGTCACCACCCAGCATAGTAAATGGTTTCCTGCTGTACAGGAAACCAGTGGCTTGTCACTCAATGTAGAGTCACCTATAGGCAGAAAAAAGAGGAAAGAGTGAAGGATAGAAAAATAGAAATGGGAGTGTAAAGTCACCCATAGGCAGAAGGAAGAGGAAAGAAAGAAGGAAAGAAAAGCAGAAGAGGAAGGAAGGAAGGAAGAGAGGAAAGGACAAACACCTAAAGCAGCACTACATTGAGTGAGTGGATGGTGAGCACTCCCACCTACCACAAACATTTCATTCACCAGGAAATATAATTACTGCCAATGAAGGGCATCTTGAACATGGGCAATACTTTGATTGTTGCCTCATCATGGTATGGCTTGATTTGTAGAGGACAAAGAAGAAAATGGATAAATATAATGGTGAATGTGTGAGACAGCAAGATAGAGTCATTAAAGAAATACCATATAAAATTGATGGAGGATTGATATAGACAGGTTTTGCTCCTAAAAGGGACCGTGAAAAGTACTGCCAAAGTTGGGACACTGACCTTGAGGGAAATAAGCAAATAGGGACTGGGCCCATAAGAAAACTCATCCCACAGGTGTATTTCCTACTTTAAAAACATCCTAAAGTTACCTGAAATGTTGCTGTTAACCTGCCTTTGAACCTCTGTAGCCAACCCCATGAAGCAGTGAACTCTGGGGGTGACGCAGTGTTATATTTCTTTGCAACCGCATCATAAAATATGTGGGCCTAGTCTTGAATTTCAGGCCTTTATACACTAATGCTTTCCCTGGTCCATCTATTCAGCCGCTGTAACAAATAATGTTCAACCACTAGCATAACTGAGCTGCATTTGGTCACAGTTTTCACTTGTCCGCCTCTGGTTCTTGGTTCAAAGTACTTCTTCGCAAGGGCTATATTGGCAGTTAATATTTGGATGTCCTGTACCGATCTGCCAATTCAGATGTATTCTTCCTAAAGTTATATTAGTCCAGTTTCTTCGTGCAATTTATATTTTTTATATTTATCTATCTCTATCTATCTATTGCCAGACGCCTCAATCCTGTTCGGGGTGGCCACAAACAAATCGCCTCCACGTTGCCCTGTCCCCCGCCATTTCACTGCCCTGCTCCCAACTCACACCCCCCTCTCTCAAATACCTCTCCACCCCATCCCTCCATCTCATCCTTGGCCACCCCCTCCCTCTTCCCCCCTCCAGCTCACTCACATACACTCTCTTTGTCAGTCTTTCACCCTCCATCCTCTCCACATGGCCAAACCACCTCAGTGTATTCCTCCAGACGCTTCCTATCACATCCACATCCACACCACAACGCTCCTTTATATCCTGATTTGTCAGCCTATCTCTTCATGTGACTCCACAGGCTCCTCTTAAATAACTCATTTCCACTGCTCTCACTCTTGACTTGTGTCCTTCCTGCAACGTCCAAGCTTCACTTCCATACGTTAGAGTTGGTATCACAATACTGTCATGCAGTAACTTTTTCACTTCCATGCTCACTTCCCTGCTTCTTATCATTGCTTTCAAGGAACTAGCAACCTTTCTTCCCTGCTGTACCCTTTCAAGCACTTCACCCTCCAAACCTCCATCCTTACTCATCACACTACCCAAGTACTTAAACGTACTCACATTTTCCAATTCCTCACCATCCAACCTCGCTGTACATTCACTGACTTCACCTCTCTCAAAGACCATCACTTTACTCTTCCCTACATTCACCTTTAGATTCCGTTTCTTACACACTCGCCCAAACTCATCCACCAAGAATTGCAGCTCTCCTTCGTCTTCACTCGACAACACAGTATCATCTGCAAACAGCAGTACAGGGAGTTTCCAAACACTACCCTCTCTCACCAGGGCCACTCCAACATCCATTACCCTACCATGTACCTCTTTTATTACCCCATCCATGTACAGATTGAACAACCATGGAGACATGACACATCCCTGTTTCAACCCAACCTTCAAAGAGAAAAATTCGCTCAGTTCACCATCCACACGCCTTCAGCCTTAGCACCATCATACATACTCTTCACAGCATTCAGCAACTTCCCATCTACTCCATATATTCTTAATACTTTCCACAATCCTTGTCTATCCACCCTGTCATATGCTTTCTCCAAATCCATGAAAGCCGCATACAACTTCTTTCCCTTCTCTAGAAACTTTTCCACTAAAGATCTAAGAATGAATATCTGATCTACACAACCTCTTCCCTTCCTAAAGCCTCCCTGTTCTTCTCCAACTAATTCCTCTGTTCTTTCTCTAACTCTGTCAATAAGTATCCTACCATACACTTTTCCTATTATACTAAGAAGACAGATGCCCCTATGATTACCACACACTTCTTTTTCACCTTTTCCTTTGTACAAGGGAATAATTATACAGTACCTGACTTCCAATCCTCCGGGACTCTACCTTCATCCCAGGCCAATCTGCACATTTTCCACATCCATTCTACAACTATCTCTCCCCCATACTTCAGCATTTCACCACACACTCCATCAATTCCTGGGGCTTTCCCCAATTTAACTTTCTTCATTGCTTCCACAACTTCTATCCTACTGATTTCTTCCTGTCTTCTCACCTCCCTCCTCCTCCTAGCCATTCCCCAACCACTTATACTCGCATTACTTCCATCCTCTATGTTCAACAATTCCTTGAAGTGTTCTCTCCATCTGCTCACTTTTTCTCCCTTCTTCACTAGTAATCTACCATTTTGATCTTTCAGTCCCCTGCTAACTTCATTTCCACCCTGTCTTACTCTCTTCACCTCTTTCCAGAACATTTTCTTACAGTCTCTCCACATTACACTCAAGTTCCTTCCAAATTCCTCATCCACTCTCTTCTTACTCTCTCTTACTAATATTTTCACCTCTCTCTTTATTTCTACATATAACTCTCACTTCCATCTCTCAGCTTCTTCCACGCCCCTATTTCTCATCCATTCATTGTATGCTTTCTTTTGTGCCACAGCCTGTCTCGCCTCTTTATTCCACCACGCTGTTCCTTGCACCTCCCTCCGTCTTCTCTTCATCCCACACACCACATCACACGCTGCACACACTTCTACTGTAAATATCCTGCACACACCTTCCACATCCCCCATCTGCTCCATTTCATGTTTGCCCAATCATTCCTCCACTTCTCTCTTATACTCTTC
The DNA here is from genome assembly GCF_032717465.1 of Coenobita brevimanus. NCBI lineage: Eukaryota > Metazoa > Arthropoda > Malacostraca > Decapoda > Coenobitidae > Coenobita > Coenobita brevimanus. Next base: position 23,126,837 of record NC_137047.1, on the reverse strand, counting down.
CTTTTTCTCATCCTCTTGTAACCTTTCCACTCTCCTTACAAATACTCCTTCTTCCCGTCCTTCCCTTCTCCTATTTCTCCATCCTAGTTGGACCTTGATTCTGGCCACCACGAAGTAGTGGTCAGAAAGTCCACTCCCCCAACCTCTATAAGCTCTTACATTCATTACACATTTTCATATTTATACTGAATAATATTTCTTGTCAAAATTTCTGGGGTGGTAATCACAGAGCTACCACCCTGCAAATTTTGACAAGAAATAAAATTTGGTTTAAATATCTATCTATCTATCTATTGCCAGATGCCTCAATCCTGTTCGGGGTGGCCACAAACAAATCGCCTCCAAGTCGCCTTGTCCTCCGCCATTTCACTGCCCTGCTTCCAACTCACACCCCCCTCTCTCATATACCTCTCCACCCCATCCCTCCATCTCATCCTCGGCCTCCCCCTCCCTCTTCCCCCCTCCACCTCACTCACATACACTCTCTTCGTCAGTCTTTCACCCTCCATCCTCTCCACATGGCCAAACCACCTCAGTGTGTTCCTCATAACGCTTCCTATCACATCCACATCAACACCACAACGCTGCTTTATATCCTCATTCGTCAGCCTGTCTCTCCACGTGACTCCACAGGCTCCTCTTAAATAACTCATTTCCACTGCTCTCACTCTTGACTTGTGTCCTTCCAATAATGTCCAAGCTTCACTTCCGTACATCAGAGTTGGTATCACAGTACTGTCATGTAGTAACTTCTTCACTTCCATGCTCACTTCCCTGCTTCTTATCATTGCTTTCAAGGAACTAGCAACCTTTCTTCCCTGCTGTACCCTTTCAAGCACTTCACCCTCCAAACCTCCATCCTTACTCATCACACTACCCAAGTACTTAAACGTACTCACATTTTCCAATTCCTCACCATCCAACCTCGCTGTACATTCACTGACTTCACCTCTCTCAAAGACCATCACTTTACTCTTCCCTACATTCACCTTTAGATTCCGTTTCTTACACACTCGCCCAAACTCATCCACCAAGAATTGCAGCTCTCCTTCGTCTTCACTCGACAACACAGTATCATCTGCAAACAGCAGTACAGGGAGTTTCCAAACACTACCCTCTCTCACCAGGGCCACTCCAACATCCATTACCCTACCTTGTACCTCTTTTATTACCCCATCCATGTACAGATTGAACAACCATGGAGACATGACACATCCCTGTTTCAAACCAGCTTCCAAAGAGAAAAATTCACTTAGTTCACCATCCACACGCACTGCAGCCTTCGCACCATCATACATACTCTTCGCAGCATTCAACAACTTCCCATCTACTCCATATATTCTTAACACTTTCCACAATCCTTGTCTATCCACCCTGTCATATGCTTTCTCCAAATCCATGAAAGCCGCATACAACTTCTTTCCCTTCTCTAGAAACTTTTCCACTAAAGATCTAAGAATGAATATCTGATCTACACAACCTCTTCCCTTCCTAAAGCCTCCCTGTTCTTCTCCAACTAATTTCTCTGTTCTTTCTCTAACTCTGTCTATAAGTATCCTACCATACACTTTTCCTATTATACTAAGAAGACAAATGCCCCTATGATTACCACACACTTCTTTTTCCCCTTTTCCTTTGTACAGGGGAATAATTATACCTGACTTCCAATCCCCCGGGACTCTGCCTTCCTCCCAGGCCAATCTGCACATCTTCCACATCCATTCTACTACTATCTCTCCCCCATGCTTCAGCATTTCACCACACACTCCTTCAATTCCTGGGGCTTTCCCTGATTTAACTTTCTTCATTGCTTCCACAACTTCTATCCTACTGATTTCTTCCTGTCTTCTCACCTCCCTCCTTCTCCCAGCCATTCCCCAGCCACTTATACTCGCATTACTTCCATCCTCCACATTCAACAATTCCTTAAAGTGTTCTCTCCATCTGCTCACTTTTTCTCCCTTCTCCACTAGTAATCTACCATTTTTATCTTTCACTCCCCTGCTAACTTCACTTCCACCCTGTCTTACTCTTTTCACTTCTCTCCAGAACATTTTCTTACAGTCCCTCCACTTTACACTCAAATTCCTTCCAAATTCCTCATCCACTCTCTTCTTACTCTCTCTTACTAATCTTTTCACCTCTCTCTTTCTTTCCACATATAACTCTCTCTTCCGCCTCTCAACTTCTTCCACGCCCCTATTTCTCATCCATTCATTGTATGCTTTCTTCTTTTGTGCCACAGCCTGTTTCACCTCTTCAGTCCACCACGTTGTTCCTTGCACCCCCCTCCGTCTTCTCTTCCTTCCACACACCACATCACATGCTGCACGTATTTCTTCTGTAAATATCTTACACACACCTTCCACGTCTCCCATCTGCTCCAATTCATATTTGCCCAATTGTTCCTCCACTTCTCTCTTATACTCTGCCTTTTTCTCATCCTCTTGTAGCCTTTCCACTCTCCTTGCAACTACTCCTTCCTCTCGTCTTTCCCTTCTTCTATTCCTCCATCTTACTTGCATTCTAATTCTGGCCACCACCAAGTAGTGGTCAGAAAGTCCACTCCCCCAACCTCTATACACTCTTGCATCCTTTACACATCTTCACATCCTTTCATCCACACACAGATAATCAATCATTGCCTTCCTTTCATTCAGTTCACCACCCACCCTTCTCATCACTCGCCATGTATACCTGTGGATCATTTTATGCCTGAAGAGGGTATTGGCTATCACCAACCCCCTCCCAGCACAAATGTCCACTAATGCACTCCCATTCTCATCTATCTCAGCAGGCACACCCCACTCACCAACTATTCCATCCACCTTCACATTCCCAACTTTACCATTCATATCACCAATCAAAAACACTCTCTCATTCCTTCCAAACTTTTCCATGCACACTTCCACATTTGTCCAGAACTCTTCTCTCTCTCTTCTAGCACGATCTTGCGTTGGTGCATACACACACACAATTGCCCACATTTGTATTCCAACTTTCAACTTTACCCACAGAATCCTTGACCCAACTGATCCATACTGTCTTATGCTCCTCTTCCATCTTTTGCTCACAACTATGCATACTCCTTCCTTTGCCCTCTCATTCTCACCTACTCCTGCACATATACCCCATCCATACTCCCATTCTCTCACACTTTCTCCTCTCCATTTTGTTTCAGTTATTCCACATACATCCACTTTCGCACCCTCAAGCACCTGGACAATCTCTCTCTCTTTCATCTCATCATTCGCTCCTCTTACATTCCATGTACTCATTACCAAGTCCTTTGTCCGGTCCTGGGTCGTCATCGTTTGGTCAGTCCTTGTCCGAGGCTTCTTGTTGGTTTTTTTAGTTAGCTGTTTTCCGGGGAGGGGCACTAACCCTCCGCCAACCCTTTTAGTCGCCTTTTACGACAAGCAGGGATACTGGGGGAGTATTTAAATATAAAAAATATAAATTGCACAAGAAAGTTATATTTTTTTCTTGATCACTGGACCAATATAACGTTAGGAAAAATACATTTAAATTGGCAGATCAAAATACAGGACATCCAAATATTGAATGGCTTTAAGTTCACGCAGCTGTTTTCTCATACTACCAACAGTCGACTCTGGCATATTATAGATTTTGCACATTTCAGAGTTACAAGCACCTGTCTCCATTTCCGCCATAATTGTATATTTTTAACTCATCATACTTCCACCCCCCCCCACCCCCACCCCCTTGCAGTGGTAGTCGCATAGCCTTCAATTTACCACCTGCTGTTCCAGGTTCACCCCCTCTTACACCATTTCCACTATCATCCGGTCCACCTCCAGCTCCATTTGAAGCACAGGATGACATATTCTTATCAGTTACTAATCAAGGATTCGAGAATGTAACACTTAACTTGCGGACACACTGAACACATGCGGGAAAACAGGCCGAAACTGAGTGTTGGCCCTGGCATCACTATGGAGAGAATTTAAAGCTTATGGTGCCAGGAGACATGAAAATGTATTTTTTTGTCACGAATGCTCAATCACAGGAATATTTGATTGCTGACGCGAAAGTGTGTTTCACCAAACTGGGTGCTGCAAAATTTGGTGACCTACTGTAGATTCTCACGGCAAAGATTGCCCCTCCCCCCCCCTTTTTTTTTTTTTTAACGGATCTGCTCCACAAGCATGCATTGTATAAATACCATTAATATTTTTGTTTTCAGGTTTGTGATCTCTCTAGGTTGGTGTGAATCATGCTTAGTATTGGACTCCAAGTTACAAGTGATGACAGAACTTCCCAGTCTGTCTGGTCCTGTGAGGACCATGGAGTCTTGGCGCCTGGCTGAGCTGGAGAAGTCAGAGGGAGAACTGAGTGACTTAAGATCCTCATTACAAGATGCTGAAAAACCACTGCCACAGCTTATTGACTGTTGCAGAACTCTTGATCAGGTTTGCTAGTTCAACTTTTTTTTCTAGTTGTTTGTTTTTCACATACTGTATGTGGCTTTGCCACAGATAATCTATCTATCTATTGCCAGACGCCTTAATCCCATAATGGGTGGCCACAAACAAATCGCTCCATGGTGCCCTGTCCCCTGCCATTGCACTGCCCTGCTCCCAGCTCACATCCCTCTCTCTCATATATCTCTCCACTCCATCCCTTCATCTCATCCTTGGCCTCCCCCTCCCTTTCTCCCCCTCCACCTCACTCACATACACTCTCCTCATCAGTCTCTCGCTTTCCATCCTCTCCACATGGCCAAACCACCTCAGTGTGTTTCTCCTAATGCTTCCTATCACTTCCACATCCACACCACAGTGCTCCTTCACCTCCTCGTTTGTCAGTCTGTCTCTCCATGTGACTCCACAGATAATAAGTTCTTATAACCTAGCTAATTTGGGGTTTTTAAAATGTTTTTGTTATCCTCTAGCACACCAGACTATATATTGCAGCATGTTTAACTTATGTGATATCCTAAATACAGGCTTACTGTCTTCAGTACTTGTATCTGTTATGACATTAGATCTTCAGTAGCTGGACGACCAGTCGGTTTACCTTACTGTATATGAATTAAGTAAAATGCAGCAGAGCAAATTATTTTTGTAACTACCACTACCATTACTTCCCTGCAGGCCAAGGCAGTGCTTAAAATGATTGATGTCCTTACTGAGAAAGGTGGGCGAGGGACGGTGTCGCTGACGTCTGGCAGAGGTCGTGGAAAATCTGCTGCCCTGGGCTTGGCTGTTGCTGCTGCTGTACACTTCTCTCTTAACAACATATTTGTCACCAGCCCAGCACCAGACAATCTTGGAACCTTCTTTGAGTTTGTATTTAAAGGTATAACATAAAAATGCCCTAGCATAGTTTACTGCAAAAATGGTATTCGATAGAAATCAAACCCCATGGAACTTATCCTGGGTCACTTTTCTAGTAGGGAAAACGGTCCTGCCTATAACAGTAGAATAGTGACCCCTCTTGTATATATTTCAGACCTGAAGTTTGCTTAGGTCAGGATAGGCAGGTCACTTTTCCAAGGGGGTCATTATTTTTTCTGACACTGGTGCTGTATTTAATGCTATGCTGGTAGGGTACTCAGCAAACAGCCCAGTTTTATTGGTGCCACCACATTAACCCCTAAAGACTGCAGTTCTTCCAGCGTGTCTGGACCCAGAACCGCATTTAGGGTCTGATTTTTCATCTTTCAATGAGGTAAATTTTGGTCATATAGATTTCAAGAGCTTGATTTTACACACCAGAAAATGTATATTTCACGCTCATATGTCTGATGGTTACTGCACTATTGACTGTCAAAGAACATCAGAAATAAAAATTGTTACCCCTAGCATATAAAGAGAAAAAAAATTGAACCAAAGTAAATTTTGGTCTTACAGATTTGAAGTGCTTGATTTTCCACACCAGAAAATGTATATTTCATTCTCATACGTCTACTGGTTACCACACTGTTGACCATCAAAAAATTAAAAAATCACCCCTTGCAATGGGCAAGAATGGGACGTCACTGAGAAATGAAGGGAAATAGGGAGATGGAGGGAGTGTGAAGGGGCATCAGGAGGAGAGGAAAGGGATGGAATATGCTGGCTACACACTGCCAATATGGTCTTGAGGAGGTATGAAGGGTAGTTTGGGTGGGAGGGGACACAGAGGGCAGGCTACATTCGGGCAGAAGGAAGTGGAGAGATGGCGGTGGGAGGGGGGACCCTCCCCCATTGCATCTAGAGGGACCAATCAGGCCAGACACCTCCAGCTATTGTACTCTTCATCGGCTAGGCCCCATATATATCATCAAAGAGGCAGGTATACCCCGCGCCAGTTTTTGGTAGCTTGTGTGTGATCAGTGATATTAGGACTTCATGTACCAAGGCCTGAACACATTGATAGATGACTGTGAGATTTTAGGGGTTAAGGCATCCCTTTCCAACACCAGCTGAGTGAGTAATATAGTACTTCAGCCTTACTAATCTCAAAATGACCCTAAAGTAAACTCCTGCTTGATTCTGTATAATCACATCACCCAAAAGAGGTAACTGAAATGTGGCTCTATAATTATGTCTCATCTGGCTTTCCTTTGCTTCAGGATTTGATGCACTAGAATATGAAGAACAGAGAGATTATGAAATCATTCAGTCTACCAATGCAGAGTTTTGTGGTGCTGTTGTTCGTGTCAATGTCTTCAGAGAATACCGCCAAACCATACAGGTAACTGATAGTTTTGTGTTTGATAAAAATATTACCGTACTAAAAATCCTTGGTGATTTTGCTCTATCCATGTTACTGATTACCAAATAGTTACGGTTTCAGCTGACCCAGGTTTTACTCCTTCACTTTTTTCTTCTTTTTTTTATACCATACTTTAGCCTTACCGTACTCTCCCCAGGTTATTTTATTTAGCTTGAGAGAGACATTTTGTACAGGAAGGGTTAGATAAAGCCTTCATTGGCTCTTTCACTACAAGAAATGTCTAGGCTAAATAAAATTACTTGAGGTAACTAGAAAAAATGTACAGTAAGTAACATCCTCTGGTTCCAGGGACTATAATAATTTTCTTTGGTAATGTGTCCCCACCCCCCAGTATGTGGAGCCAACAGATCATGGAAAATTAAGCCAAGCAGAGTTATTGGTTATTGATGAAGCTGCAGCCATCCCTCTTCCACATGTCAAGGCACTCATTGGTTCATATAACATCATTATGGCTTCCACAGTGACTGGGTGAGTACTGTAACATTAATTTCCTTTGCTTAACTTCACTTGTGTTTATGGGTGGCCACTCACTGTCCTCTGTTCTTCAGAACTCTGCTAGCATCTGGTCTCCATAAGAGCTGGCATGGAACAACACTTTAGTCACACTCACTCACCCCCACTCCATCTTGTTTTCTATTGCAAGATTTAATTGGCATTCTCAGTCTTTCATTTATAAAATTAGCCAGCTCTGGAACTGTCCTCCTTGGTCTTCCAGATGCAGTATATACTCTTTATCCAAATATCTCAAAACAAGCTGATTTTGACTTTGACTTTCTTTTTTTTCAGCTTTGTGTAGGAATGTCATGTGTGCATTAAAAACTGAATAAATAATACTGGGGTGGTAGGTGGGGGCATTCACCATCCACTCACTCGATGTAATGCTGCTCTCAGGTGCCTGCCCTTTCCTCTCTTCCATCATTCTTTTCTCTTCTGGCTTTCTTTCATTCATTCTTTCCTCTTCCTTCTGTCTATGGGTGGCTCCGCACTGAGTGACCAGTCAAATTGTTTCCTGTACACCAGGAAGCCATTTACTACGCTGGGTGTTAACTACATAGCCAAATTATGTCGCCTGGTGGTTTAGTGGGTAATTAAGGCGCTCCAGACGGATTGAGCCAGTGCAGGTTTATATCCAAGAGGTGGTTGGGGTCTGTTGCTCACATAATGCCACTCAGGGATGAGTGAGGCTGGTCACTTTCATCTCAAATGTCAGGACCAACATGCCTAGCCCTGGGCTTCTTTGCCCCTCATGGGGCAACACTGAATTAGATGATGAGTGAATGAGTAAAATAATGGTGGACTTTATTGACTACTCTGTCCTTTTTTTTTTTTTTTTTTTTTTTTTAAATGTTGCTACATTAGGATAATTCTCCTTAATATTGAGCAGGTACAGAATTCATAGTCTTCCCTGTTTTTTTACTTAACAGTTACATTGACTCTATTGGATAAGTATATATGAAGCCATATGAAGGGCGTGGGAAGTAATTCCATCTTGTGCAGTGTTTGTGATGAGTGGTTGCATAAGAGATGCAGTGGTATTAGAGGTAGACTGTGAGATAATGCTGATTTCATATGTGTGATGTGGGGAGAGCATGTGGAGAATGCCAGGCGTGAAGGGACTGAAATTGCGGTGAGTTCCCTGAGTGTGTGGAAGAGTTTTGTTATTTGGGAGACATGTTATGTGCTGGAGGTGGGGCTACTAACTCTGTGGCTAGAGTGAGTGAGGAGTGGATGGAAGAAGTTCAGGGAGCTGTTGCCTCTCCTGACATTGAGAGGGCTCTTCCTCTGTGCTAAGGGATCTTTGTATGCAGCATGTGTTAGGAGTGTAATGCAGTATGGTAGTGAGACCTGGGCAGTAAAGGAAGAGGATATTCGCATACTCAGACGTATAGAAATGGCAATGATTAGGCGGATGTGCAGTGTGTCCCTGAGTGCAAGGCCTGGGGGGATTAGGTTTATGACAGAAGCATTGAGAAGTAGGATGGGACTGGAGTGTATCGGTGTTGTGATGAGGAGAGGTAGATTAAGAGGTTTGGGCAAATGGAGAGGATGGGGGATGATAATTGGGTGCAGAAAGTGAGAAGTGTTAATATTAGGGGTAGGGTAGCGAGAGGTAGACCGAAAAAGACCTGGAACAAGGTCATTGAGTGTGACCTCAGGGATAGGGGAAGAAATGGGGAAGCTGCCAGAGATCGAGCAGCATGGAGAATTGCCATTAGGTGGCCAAGGCCAATGCATTCAAGCATGTTGGAGCCTTAAAAATTGAAAACAAAAATGGAGCTACAGTACATGGCGAACCATTTGGCCTATCAGATGGAGCCAGGATTCCGTGGGCGTGAGTGATGAATGAATGGAACCATGGCCCGTTAAACTGGGCAGACTTGCTACTCCTCATCCCGTCCTAGGGTGGGAAAGGAGGTCCGAATGATGATGATGATGTTACCGTTACATAAATGCAAACAAGTCTAAGATAGTAAATCCATTCTGTTATAATGGGATTTTGGGCCAGGATAATTATGATGGTCATAGTGAAAATAAAAAAACTGTATTCTATAATGTCATGCAGGTATGAGGGCACTGGCCGATCACTGTCCTTGAAACTTCTGCAGCAACTGAGAGAGCAGACTTGTGCCTCAGGAGCTGTTGCTGTTGCCACCAGTGCCACTCAGACTTCAGCACTGTCAAGTGAGGGGTTGGTCTCAGTAATAGTAGATATTAATTCTGCTGTGACCCATCATTGTGTAGGAAAAGGGGTCAGAATAATGACGATGATTATGATATCTTCACTGCATAGCGAAGATGTGAATAGTGTTGTTTTTAAATGCTTAATGTGTATGTGAGGTTTACATGTATGTATATTTTAAAAAAAGGTTATGCTGTACTGATGCTTGTGTCTTAGGTAATGTGTGAATGAAATGTGTGACCCATTTTACTGGGCATGCCATTGGTAGTTCTCCCACTTTTGTGGTGTCAGGGCTGCAACTACTGCTGTTACTTGGGTTGCAACTACTACTACTACTACTACAATATAGTAAACTCTCAATTATCCTTTGTCACAGTGTCTGTCCCAAAGCAATACCTGTCCCTCCAGCTCAGTTTTGTTAAAGCATTATCCAGGAAATTATACAATATCCAACACAAACGGGGCATAACTGTCAGTTTTATGCAATGTCTGGCATTGAGGTATATCAGTCGGTTTGTAAACAGTAGCCAACCAGCCCCGTATCACTGTATTACTATATTGTATCGTTACTTTATTGTATTTTATACTTAATTTTCTTCATTTATTCTTGGGAAAGTTTCTAGGATAGAGTTTTGAGTCAGATAGTAACACAGTATTTGGCATGACGCTGAATATTGAGCCGATGGGGGGTAATATGTAGTATCCAGCATTTTACTTTAACTGGTATAGGGCTTGGCTGAATTATGCTGGATATTTGAGAATTTACTGTGCTCTCGTTTTTGTCCTTCTTCTTTATTATTTGTAAGTAAAATCATGATGATAGCATATGGAAATCAGGGTCATATAATCTAATCAGCTGACTACAGTACTGTCTTACATTTCTCATTCTCCTTGTAGATCGCACACTACATGAGGTGACGCTGGATGAGAGTGTACGTTATGGCCTTGGTGATCCTGTGGAGGCCTGGCTGCACCGAGTGTTGTGTCTGGTTCCTCCCAGTTCATCACTTCATGCTCCATCTTGTCCTCCTCCACAGCATTGCTCCCTCTACCAAGTCAACAGGTATATTAATCACTACGTTTTAACATTTACCCAATACTTCATCCTACTTTACAGAATACAGGAGAGGGGTTATAGGTAGGCTGGGTTTAATTACAAGTGCTGGTAGTTGTACAGTAGGAAACAATTTCATGTACTGTACTGAAGAACGTGCGTAACATCTTTAGTTCAGCATGCTTGGGGGCCTGGCTCTTTACAATACTGCATATTGTGGTTCAAAATATCCTTCATCATGTTGTCATGGTTCCAAAATGGAGAGAGTATATGTGAAAACTGTTAACAGAATTCTTGTATCACTGCTTTTCAAGTGATTTGGTGTAATTAATGTATATAATAGGAAACAAATGTAACTAAACCTGCAGCATGGAGTTGCACAATTCATAAGCATTAATATTCATTCTTTGTATAATTTATCCCTGAAGGGCAGAGTGATATCTTTTTGTGGTTAAGTATAGAGGAAATATTCAAGATATCCATTTTATTGCTTTAAATTTTTTACTGAAAAGCATATGTGAATGTAGAGTACTCATACTATATTCCAGTAGTTTCAGTTATAGAGGTATTGTATGATATATAAAGATATTATGTTACTGTATAGCAGGATGTGATTACAAGACTTTACAACAAGCATGTTCATAACTAGGAATTGTACACCTTTGTTTTCTTTGTGCAGAAGTGTGTTGTTCAGTGGCCACAGTGAGAGTGAGGCTTTGCTGGGTGAGGTGATGTGGCTTTTGGCTGCGTCCCATTACCGAAACTCACCAGACGACCTACAGGTGCTAAGTGATGCCCCAGCTCACCGCCTTTATGTTCTTCTGCCACCTGTTCTTCCTGGCATGTCCTCGTTACCTCAAGTTTTGGCTGTTGTTCAGGTCAGATGCTCAAAAAATTTTTGCATTGAGAATTTTATATATGTATAGCTAATAAATATTGTTTTGCATTATCATTATCATAGATGATACAGTGTATTGTTTATCATAATCCATCCTGAATTCTTTTTGTAGCCTTTGTGTTACACAAAAGGGAAAGTACAGTAGTGTGAAAAGGAGTGACAGGTGAATAAATTAATAGGTAAACTGAAAGTTTGTGTGGTAGAATTGTAGCGCTGTTGTAATTATCATTTTGTAGGTGGGGGTGCCCACCATCCACTCACTCAATGTGGTGCTGCTCTCGGGTGCCTGCCTTTTCCTCTCTTCCTTCCTTCCTCTCTGCCTTTCTTACCTTAATTCTTTCCTTCCTTCCTCTTCTGCCTTTCTTACCTACATTCCTATCTCTTCCTTCTGTCAATGGGTGACTCTACACTGAGTGACAAGCCAAGTGGTTTTCTGTGTACTGGGAAACCATTTACTGTGTTGGGTGGTGACCATATAACCAAATTGTGGCGCCTAGTGGTTTAGTGGGTAATTAAGGCACTCCATTCGGATTGAGCCAGTGCAGGTTTTTATCCAAGGGACGGTTGGGGTTTATTGCTCATGTGATGCCAGTCAGCGATGAGTGAAGCTGGTGACTTTCATCTTAAATGTTAGGACCAACTTGCCTAGCTGCAGGCTTCTACGCTCCTTATGAGGCAACACTGGATGAATGAATGAATTATCATCCTTAGGTGGGAAAAAAAATATGGATGGTGATGATGTAAAGCTAAAACATCCTTTTCCTTGCTTCATGCAGGTATGTGTAGAAGGTGGAATACCTGTGGAAGTATCTGAGGCCATCAGGCGACGTGGTGAACGTCCTGCCGGGGACCTGGTTCCCTGGACTCTAGCCTCACAGTTCCTTGACTCGTCCCTCACTCAGCACACAGGACTCAGAGTTATCAGAGTTGCCACACACCCAGACTATCAGGTAAAAGTTAGAAAGAATAGAAGATTGTGTGTGTGTGGTCATTAGATAATGCCATCCATTTCATTCTCAAAATTTGTAAATGCAGAAGTATGTTATCATGTTTTTGTATATCTTCATACAGTTGCTTTCCAAAATAGACACAGCTCATCTGTTCGAGTAATTTTGTGTGTGTCATCTTCTGCTGTCTTTCTTTCATTCTCTCATCTTCCTTCGGTCTACAGGTGCCTCTACAGTGGGTGACAAGCCACATGGTTTTCTGTACACCAGGAAGCCATTTATTACACTGGGTGGTAACCAAATAACCAGATTATGGCACTTGGTGGTTTAGTGGGTAATTAAGGTGTTCCAATCGGATTGAACCTGTGCAGGTTTATATCCAAGGGGTGGTTGGGGTTTATTGCTCATGTACTGCCACTCAGAGATGAGTGAGGCTGGTCACTCTTATCTTAAATGTCAGGACCGACTTGCTTATCCCCGGGCTTCGACGCTCCTTATGGGGCAGCACAGGATTAGATGTTGAATGAATGAATGTTTAGTTACAGTACAGTATACCTTACTACCATACCATATTTGAGATCATGTTTTCCAGCCAATAGAAAACTAACAGGTGCACCATGCCAGACCCAGTATAGTCATTCCTGAAGAAAACACATGCTATCTTCAAGTAGCATTTTGTCATTACAGCTGTAAATATAAACCATGTACATTAAATGTTTTTTTTTAAATTATCTTCCCGTTATCTCCTCCAAACTAACTTGAGCTTAGACTTGCTGTTTTTGTTTCAGTCAATGGGTTATGGATCTCGAGCAATTACCCTCGTGAGGGAACACTACACAGGGCAACATGTTGACCTGGATGATGTAAAGAAACCAGACACCACTCCCAAGGAGCCTGACCCAGCCACTGACTCAGATATCATTGGTAGTTTACTGTGTGACTTTTAGTTGCTGCACATAGTTCACCGTCAGACATTTTCACTGTTGTATAGGAAAAGGAATGTACCAATTAGAATTTTACTGTATGGATATCAGCTACCAGTGCATAATTTTAGTATGGATGGATAAATGGATAGATTGTACAGTAGTTATCACTTATTGTTTCACAATGAAAAACTTCCTGATAAATTAACACCTTTTTCACTAAAGTTGCTCTTGATCAACTTAAATTTTTTCAAGCATTCCTCACATTAATGTGTTTTCTTTATTGTAGCACATCAGCAGCATGCATCCTGGACTGAAGTAAAGACTGGCTATTCACATACTGAAATCATTATAACAGGAACTTAATCTCATAATAACACATCATATCCTGAAAGGTCCCCCAGATCTTCACCCCAAATTTCATCATCAACAGTTCCACGTAAGAGCAGTGACCCATTGTTGCTGAAGCTGAGTGAAGCAGCCCATGAGAATGTGGACTACCTGAGTGTGTCATATGGCCTAACACTCCCTCTCCTCAAGTTCTGGTCACGGGCTGGCTACATCCCTTTGTACATCAGGTGAAAAGACTTAGACATAGCTTAGTCAGTAGAGTGTAAATGTAGCTGTCTGTTTATCTGACAGTCAGTCTGTCTGTCCATTGTCTCTGGCATTCTTTTTTTTTTTTTTTTTTTTTTTTTTTTTTTAAATAAAAATAAATATAAATAATAATAAAAATGTATCCAAAAAAATATATCCAAGCTTGTGAGAAACATAGGGGCTGGTAAAAAAAAAAAAAAAAAAAAAAAAAAAAAAAAAAAACAAGCTTGTGAGGTGGAACCAGGATTCTAAGGACTCTAATGATATGAGCATACAGTAATTGTATTGCTAGTGTTGATAGTTCTTTTATATACAGTACAGTACTTTTGTATGGTAATGTACTTGATTTTGGATCCTACCTCACCCTATCTTTACATGGGAGTAAGGATCAGGTTGGTGATGGTGATGATTTTCCAGCTACAGTACATAATTGTGTTTTGGATGAGTTTCTTCAATACTGAAGTAGACAATATTTTAACAGATCACAATTTACCTCAACAGTCAAGTGCGCAACAAAGTGACAGGTGAGCACAGTTGTGTGATGGTGCATCCTCTCAAAGACAGTGAGAGGAGTGTTGGGAAAGGCAGTGCATGGATTGATGGACCTTCTCAAGAATTCATCAAGAGGTTCCTGTCTTTGTTAGGGGGCCCTCTTAGTGACCTAGACCCAATACTTGCACTGGAGGTGATAAAGGCTCATGACACTACACTCCCTAATAAAGGTAAGCACCACTGATACTAGTACAGTACCGGTATATACCCGGTACTTTAATACAGTAGGTCCTCCACATTCTTGGAATCAACTTTCATGGGCTTCAAAGATTCGTGGATTGCCCCTCTGTGGAGCCAAGACTGAATTTAATGGGTATGATTGCAGGAAGCTGGGGTATATATGTAGTTGGAGGCATATATGTAGCTGATGACTTGCCCACAGGTCATCAGCTATTAGTGATATTTTATGCTGCTTTTAGGTCCCAGATATGGTTTATTAGGTACAGGATGTGTGCACTTGCTCACAGGGGGTGATTTGTGGCTATAGAGGCATTTATGGGAGGGTGCACCAAACATTCGTGGAAGTTTCACATTCGCGGGGGTCTGTGTCCCCTAACCCCTGCGAATGTGGAGGGCCTACTGTAGTGTACTGATGTAAATATAGGATTTGTGTCTCACTGGCATGTTTTAAATCACAAGAATAAGTAAAACCTCATTGTAACGGACTAATTGGGGCCCAAACCATTCTGAAATCAAGCGAATTTCCAATAAAAGCGAATTCCGATAAAAGCGAGATCCAGACTTCCTCCTGCTAACTCGGGCTTTTTCCGAGATATCAGACATTAGTCCGGATTGCACCAATGGGTTTTAAACTGTTTTAACATAACATTGCAGCACTGTACTGTATTATACATTCACTACAATAATCACATGGCACAAAATGAATAATAATACTGTATTGCACACTGATAAAGATGTCTGTTATTTACCTTATTGTGGTGAACGTAGCTGAAGTGGTCAGGCAGTCCGGACAGTTCATTGGACTGCTTCTGGCCTTATTGGACTTTTTCCAACATATAAGAATTCAGTCTGGTAGTTCCTCGATTCCAATAAAAGTGAATTCCAGTCTATTGAAGTCCGTTATATCGAGGTTTTACTGTAGCTTAAAATAGAACATTAGGTTGTACTATGATCAAGGAGGGGAGATTATAATTCATTCACCAGAAAGTGGCTTATTTTGCAAAATTTTTGGGCAGAAGAGGAGAGTACTGTGGGTGTACATTCTTCCCGTGTTCCATGACTAGCATCGTATTCTAATGATAATCTCATGTTACAACTCAGCATTCAAGTTGGAAAGATGGCAGTTTTAGGCCAAGTTTAAAGTAAAAAAGTATGGAAAGGCTACTGACCTGATAGGAATATAGGCCCTGTAGTAATGTTTTATCCCTGTACTCAAACAGAGGTAGAGTGGCGTGATGTCCGAGGGGTGGTGTCTGGTCACGACTTACAGCGTCTGGATCGATACTCTAAAAATCTGGCTGACCGACACCTCATCACCGACCTCTTGCCCAGCCTGGCCATTTTGTTCTTCTCACATAGGCTCCCCTCTGTCCACCTCTCAGCCCTGCAGTCTGTAAGATCATGGCTATAAGCTTCTAGGCCTTCTAGCATATTCCAGCTAACATTGAAAATAATCATCATCATCATCATCATCACTAACAACCTTGTCTTTATATACCACCTAAATTTTCAGTTTAGAAATCAGAATAGATTGCTTGAAACAGTGTACAGGATAACAAAAAATTAGAGACTAAAGTACTTATGGTCAATGACTTCTGTAACTAAGTTCTTTAGCTCATTTTGTGAGTTTATGTCTGGTATTATGTATTTAGCCCTTTCAGGTCTCCTGGCCACAATCGCGGCTTTATCGATATGGGTCTCCTGGCTTACCTATTTGAGTGCGTCGGAAAACTGTGGCGGGAATCTGGTGAATGTTATCAGAATTTCTCCCAATGTTATCTCATTTCCTGGGTATTGGACGATCCATTTGAGAAGATATAACTTGAATTTATGATTTTAGATTAGTAGGAGAGTTTCTCTATCATTTTGTGTACAGAAATGCATTTACCGGTATTTGTGACATCACACACCACTTGCTATGCAACTTCCCATCATTATTACGGCTCTTGTATGGTCAGTAGAGCCCTTATATTTTGTAGACAGATGTGTATTAGTTCCTTATGCGTGAATATTATTATTTTTCTTTTTAATTTATAAACTTTGATTTTTTTGCTAAAAAATGCGATTTTTCAGACTGGGTGTACGGACCTGTTTGCGACCCGAAAGGATTATATATATTTTTCAGAGCAGTAGAACCTGTTATTATGATCAGACTTTAATATTGTGTTACTATCTTTAATGTTTAGTGATTTTTGTTTTTTGGCAAATAGCACTTCATTATTGTATTATCTTCATTTTATGCTGATTTTACATTTCATTACACAGCTGTACATCTGACGTTACCTTTAACTTTTATCCAGAGCCTGTTGTTGGGTATGGGACTTCAGATGAAGAGTCTGGATGAAGTAATAAAGTCTCTGGACCTGCCTGTGGAGTCAGCTCTTGGTCAGTTTAACCGAGCCATTCGTCGTTTATTGAAGACATTATCAGGCATTCAGGAGGCTGCTCTAGCCAAACCCCTTCTGCAGTCTACAGCTGCACTTAATGACTTTGTTCCAGTGTCCATTTCACTTGACCAGGATCTTGAAGAAGCAGCAGAGGTGAGAGTTGCTAATTGGTTTTGCAACATCAAGATAATAATTGCAGCATCTTGACCTGAGAGGTAATTCTGGGGGCTGAATCAATTTTATATTCTGCCACAAGAAGAATTGTAAATGTCATGGAACTTTTTTCCTGTCTGTAGAAGATATTTTGAATGACAATTTTTTGTTAGTGGAAAAATTTACAGAAAGCTTCTACTGACCTTTGAAGTGTGTTATGATCATGTGCTTCCTCCAAGTAAATGGGATGGATAGATTAGGAAATAGAAAGAGGAAACACAAATGTAAGAAAATTGTCAACAGTGCTCAGTGAATCGTGCTGTACATCATATAAGTCTTCAGAATTCATACCTCCACCCCACAGGCCCATAGGCAAAAGCCAGTTGTACATACTGGTAAGTGCTTCCTCCATTTGCAATATGTAACACCTATTTGTACTATGTTTTGTTCTCATGTGCATTCTTGTTTGCAAGCTGATGAGCACCAGGATGCTAAAAAGTGAACTGATCAAGTTTTATTGCAGTGTATTTAGTCTCATATGTATTCTTCTTCTCCATTGCTCTGAGTCTAAACAGTAAGCTTAGTATGTTTAGTGTCATCAGCTGTTTAATCTTGTATGGTATTCATTCTTGGTCTCAGGACTATGAGCATCAGGAGTCTAAAAAGCGAGCTAATGAGGACTTTGTGAGCACCAGCATGTTGGGAGACATCAGGAAGTTTGCCATCCAGGGTGATGAGGCAGCATGGCAGATGGCACTAAAAGAGGGTGGTAGCAGCACTGTCAGCATCAAGAGGTGAGTCACACTTGTTATGGTCCCAGTCTCTTCTTAATAAGAACCTGGTGAACTGCAAGCTGAAGTTGTCATTTTCCTGCAGACCACCATGATCCATTCTAGGAATGAGTTAAGGAATATTTGTGTAACCTGGTAGCAGTCCTTCAGCATTGGGCTGTGATGGTATTATTAAAAATAAAAAAATAACAAAAAATAAGTAAATAAATATTCATCGATTCGTCCATCATCCAGTCCTTCATTGTCCCTTTTTATCAGGAACTATAGGCTCAGGGCTAGAATGCACATTTCCGACACTTAAAGCCATAGTGCTGTCACCCTTCCCTGGGCAGCATTATGTGAGTAATTACCTAAACCCACTAAACCAATTTGTTATTTTTCAGCATTGTAAGTGGTTACAGCCATTTCTGTATTATTACCCTTGAGGTGCAGGGCCCTAGGGAAGGCTAGCGTAGTCCAGTACATTTGAGGGTAGGTGATGAACCCCCTCCCTTGGTGGCATTACTTAAATTGAAACTCCACTAGTCAGCACTACAAAGTGTGTGTGTGTGTGTGTGTTTGTGTGTGTGTGGGGGGGGGGAGAGAGAGAGAGAGAAGCCCCAACTAACTCGAACATTCTGACTCACGCACTAGCAAGCTCTTCAGGTTGTAATTCTGATATTGTTTAACTGATGTTATGGTCCCACGCTCATCTGGACATGAACCCAGTGGACTGTAGGGAACTACCACCGGGCAGGTGGTCTTAGAGAGATTTTGTTGAGGTGATGTTAGATTGTTTGTGCAATGGAGTGAGGTGCAGGATGTTAGTGTGTTGTGGTGTGATAGGCTGCATTACAATGAAGGCATAATAAATAGTTCATGAATAGGGTTGGCATGATGATGATGATGATGTTACTTTCTCTTCAGTAACAAGAGGCCAGCAAAGATGACTGAGGAGGAACTTGAACGGGAGCTACAGCCACCATCAAACAAGAATGATAAGAAGAAAGGCAAAAAGGAAAAGAAAAGAAAATTACTGAAGGTTAGTAGGAATTTTGAGCACAGTTGTTCCAGTAGTATCTCTGGGTCAGATCCTTCCAGCATCATAGATAGTATGAAATTATTGCATGTCCTGAATACTACCCAAAGGACTTGGTCAGTGTTACTACTGTGCTGCTATACTCTGCCTTTGTGCTGTAGGATTTTATTGCAAAATAAATGACATATCCTTCAGGCAGATATTAGCATGTGGATTTATTCTACAGTGTTAAGCCTTATTAATATGAAGAGCAGATAATTGCACATTCAAACTTATGGTCATTCTATTGCAAAAATGGCCTTGGTGTGGTTGCCTCCTTCATAAAACAGATAACTGATAGACAGTTAGGTTAACAGAACTGCATCCAAAAGCTGGAATAAGAGGAAAAGATTGACAAAATAAGATGGAGCTGAAAACTGCAGACATACTGGTCTGGGATGGAACAGACAAACTGCCATATTAAACAGAAAATGGAAAACTGAGTGAAGCTTTTGTTATACAGTGAACTAATACAGTGAGATGATGATATAAACACCGAGAATTGCTTAAAAGCGTTTTCCCTATGTAATTTTTTCCTCTTTGTACGGCACACATCACAGATGTAGGCTTAATGTAAATAGATGTGTTTCATTCAGGTGATTGTTTATCATCTTTTTCTTTACAGGATTGCTGAGCTGCAGGTCTCATCCAGGTGTTAGACTGGCCTCTGAAAGTGGCCAGTCAGTTGACAGTTGTCCTTTGTTGCAGTCTCCATGCAAAACAGAACTTCTGTTAATATCATTATAAGTTATTATTGAAAGTAAAGGCTAAGAACATAAGACTTCTGAATATGATATTCCTTATGAAACATGAAGTGAAGAAAGGAAAAAGCTGGCAACAGGATCTCAGTTGTCACTTGATGGTTCTGTTCTTTTGTATGTTGTGTTCTGTATGCCTGAGCTGTCTTCACCTTGTCTGGATAGGTGTCTAGAGAGTAAGGAGATTCCCAGCCCACCCAACCCCTCCCTTTTAGTCGCCTTCTATGACCTGCAGGGAATACAGAGGTAGTATTCTCTCTCCCCATCCCCAGTTGAGCCTAAGGATTTCCAGGGGAGTTCCCCCTATCCCAGGGATAATATGTTAGTCTGAGACTGGACAGAGGCATAAGCAAGCCAAGAAAAGGCTGGGTCGCTAGTGGTATTACACACATTGTGTGTGAGAAAGCGAAGTATGAAAGTTCATGAAGGAAAAGAATTGATAGAGAATAAAAATGGATTGCATTCTTGATATTGTAGTTGCTGAAACAGATTTGTACCACAATCACGATTGTTTTGCCTGAGTCTTAGAACTGCAACTTTAGACTGGAATGATGTTTGAATTGTTGTTTGGCTTATATCATTGGGAACATTGTAAACAACTTGGCTAGTTTTATGCCTTACTGCATCTATTACTGGATCCTTCCCATCCCATTTATATATCAGCAGAAAGGAGAATCAGATTGATTGTAATGACTTTATACCTGAGAATGTTTGTTGACCTTTGAAGCTTAGCATCATTACAGACACACTACAGCTCCACCAGTTCACTAGTAGAGAAGACAGATTATATATATATACTTGGCATATCATTTTTTATATACTGTATCAGCAAGTCTATGGTCACCAGACTCAAAGAGAGTGTACTGAGATGGTATGGTCATGTGGAGAGAATGAATACTGATAGAGTGATGAAAAAGGTATATTTGAGCGAATCTGAAGGAGGAAGGAGGCGAGGTAGGCCAGGGAGAAGGTGGAGGGATATGGTGGATGAGTGTGTGAGGAAGATGTATGGAAGTTCAGTGAGGCTAGGGGACTGAGAAGAAATCGAGCTTGCCAAATGAAAATTGCGAGGAGAAGGGTGAGAAAGGAGGTCCAGATGATGATGATGATCAGCAAGACACCCAGGTAAAAGGCTGCCAGCCGGCAGCTGTTTTTCCATTTATATTAATTTACAAAGACACCAGCAGAAATACAACTGTATTATATCACAGAATCACTGGACTTCAAAGAACAGTGGAGGGAGAGGATCATCTTCATAATGGCTAGAGAGGTACTTTTGCCTTGGTAAGCAGGAAAAATATTAAGAAACTGCTCTTGACACCCGAGGACAGTTTAGCCAAGACTATTGTCTCTTGCTGTTGAGCCAGCAAGGGTGATCCCCTTCTCATCTGTGAGCTTCTGGCTTATGTGGTTGGCAGAGTGGGTTGGAATGTTCCTTTGGGTGTGTCAGCTAGTCAGGTGTCTCCGTAACTTACTTCCCTTCTGAATATACTTTGGCATCTGAAGAAATCTACCCGTTTGTGAGCCAGCCGCCATTAGATACCAAACCGTGTAATGAGCACTGCAAGGGAGGCATCCATCCCCATCAGTGGGTTTAAAGAAACTCCTGGATTAGTGGGATGACAATACAGTTATTTGTCTGCTACTGGATTGAAGGGATATAGGGGCATTGGAGAGGTAGCAGTCTATGGTAAGCAGATATAGTACCACTTGTGCCATAGTGGAGAGTCTGTCAACTACATAACTGTTCTCAGTATCTAAATGATATTTCTGTGACTGCTGTAGATCTCACTGATGCCCTGGTAATACTGAGGACAGCTTTACAGATATAGATTTAACATTGGTTGCAGTGTCCTGTCAGTTAACAGAAGCACCACAGTGGAATTTGTCTAACCTGTATTTACTATATGGGATGTAGTGGGCAGTGTGTCCTGAACTGTGCAGTCTTCTCCTTTATTTGAGGGTAGTGAAGATACTCACCATGCAGCCTTGGCAACTAGAGGTGAGGGACTAGCATTTTATGGGTAGATTGCTTTCCTCACTCAGTAATTAGTTGAAAGTTTGCATGAATGAATTTCCAGTGGCTAACCAGTGGGTCTATTGGTGCTTTATGAATCTGCTTATTTTGAAATGCCTTGTAATTGTTTTCCTGCATCAACCTTGCTCAATTGATGGTGGCTGTCCATGCTGCATGAAGTTCCAGCCAGCCTGACATATGTATTTCTACCATTTTGCAGCAGCAGCATTCACAAAGCATAACATATTGTAGGACATCAGGGCATGTCTTTATTTGTCTATCTCATGGTGCTCTACTCTTAACATTGAATCTCATAGAGCTGTTTACCCATCCTATCTCTGCATATTTGAACAATCTCAGTCTGTCCATGTGTTTTACATCACTAGTGCATTCAGTTCCAGCCAGCCTGACATATGTATTTCTACCATTTGCAGCAGCGTCATTCACAAAGCATGACATTTTTATTTAACCACCCTCATTTATGTATGCTCAAGCTTTTGCCATAGTGGCTGAGTGGTTAGCATTACAGTACTAACTGTGAAGCTGCCGGCACATTAATGCCAGGGTTTGAATCCAGATGAGGGCAGCTGGTGCCACTCGACTCAGGTGTCCATCCACCTCTTGTGGGATGGTAGGTAAAATGAGTACCTAGGGGAAGTAATTGTGGTAACCTGGATGATGCAGTAGCCTTGTATCCATGGATGTAGGGTGAAAAACCTTCACAGACTCAAAGGCCTATTTTACAGATGAGCACTGTGGCTGAAAGCCTCATGGGATCTGCCCCCACCTTCACATTTACTCCTTTATTTCCCCTGGTTCCATTACCATACAGCATTATTCTTCTCACACCTGCAGCATACAGTTTTCCCATGGTGTGAAGGAAAATTCTCTTCAGTGTCAATTAAAATAACACTTCCCTAAATTTACTTCATCCATTCCTTCTTGGCACATATCATAATTATTACTCATACTGTAGCTTTCCTCTACACACCCCAAAAACATGTCTGTCAAGCCTGTCCAAACAATTCTAGCCCTCTCTCCATGTTCATCTCATCTCTACACTGACCGTCAACCACATCCTGCACCTCTTTAATACCCTTCTGATGCACAGCACACAGTCATGCGCTATTTTACCATTACAATACTGCCATCCACTTAGTGATCACTTTTGTTTTATCCACATATGTTCTCAGTCCCCACTGACTCCATGCTATCTCTGCAGCTCCTAATGTGTGTATGGCATCCCTTTCATCCTGCGCAGTCAGCGCACACTGATTAAGTTTACGAGCATAATCAGTGGTCATTTCCTCACCACAGTTCCCCGCTGAGGAGGGTCACCTTGACATGGTGGCGAAGCTTGAAACGTGGCTTGCAGTGCCACCTACTCTGGTGGCATGCCTACCTTTGTAGGGTTTAGCATTTGTCAGCTTTTTAGACTAAGCACCCCCCCTACATCACAGGTAGAGGAGGCCTGCTGGTAATGTTGCTCATCCCTACCCATTTTCCATCTTGGGTGGGGTTTTTATCTCTCCACGTGTGTGACGTGCATGGTGTCCCATCATGCCGGGAGACAGGAGTTCTAGAGGTTGGGCGATGCTGCACTCTGCACCCTGCAGCTAGCAATATACCTATTTGGTTCCTTATTCTGGCTAGACGGGCGATCTGATTGGGCCCGACCAGATCAATTGGCTGGCCATGCGTTAGCTCGCCTACGGTCAAGCGGGCACTGGGGGTCCTAGTGGCTCCTATCGTCTTAGGAGTACACTCATTCCCTACCTCTGGGTCACCAGTGGTATTATCCCTAGCATCTGACCTCCCCTTGTTGGACTTTGTGGTGGGGGGAGGGGGGAGTGAGTGAAGTTTTATCACACTGACGAGGTGCACTCCAGAAGTTTTAAGACGTTTTTGGGAGAGGCACTTCTAACTGTCCTAGATTATTGTCATTTTAATATATCATTACTATACCGGTATGTCTAATATGCTAACATGCCAAATTTTGTTTTTCTAGGTTGAAGGAGATGGCTGTTACAGCACTTTAAACACACCCTACTATACACCGCTTGTCACAGCTGACTAGTTTGCAGAATGCAGTCAGGACGTGAAGACAATTTAGAAGCTTGCTACGCAATAAAGTTTTGTGTTAAACTGGACCAAAACACTACAGAAACTTATGAAATGATCCAGACTGCTTATGGATATGAGCAGAGCATTTGTTTTTCGCTGGCAAAAGAGATTCCAGGACAGCAGAGAAGAGGTGAGAGACGATGAGAGGTGCGGGAGGGAGAGGGATGTCAGAACACCAGAGTTGGTTGAGAAAATTCGCAATTTATGAACAAGGACCGTCGTGTACCTATTCAGACAATAAGTACACAGTTTGGAGTCGGTGTGGCAATTGTACACAGAATTCTTCATCAAGATCTGAACATACGCAAAATTTGTGCAAAGTTTCTTCCCAGGATGCTCAGTGACTAACAGAAGGAAAGACGTGTTGGTGACAGCAGGGAGATAATTGAGCTCATTACCTCGAATCCGAGTGCTCTTGGGTCTCTGGTGACCTGTGACAAAAGCTGGATCAACTGTTATGATCCAGAGACCAAGAGACAGAGTTCCCAATGGAAGCATTTTGACTCCACCAGACCCAAGAAGGCCAGATGGAGCAAGTCCACTGGGAAGCTCAAGATGATCCCCTTCTTTGACAGCAAGGTCATTATCTACATCCACTGGGTTCCCTCAGGCCAGATGGTCAACAAAGAATATTATATGGAGGTTTTGAGGGAGTTCAGGAGGAGATTCCATCGCAACAGGCCTGAGCTCTTCAAATCAGGTCATTGGCACCTGCACCAGGACAATGCAGCAGTTCACAATTCCATCCTGGTGACCAATTACTTGACAGAGATGGACATCAAGACTGTCCTTCACCCTCCCTACAGTCCAGACCTTGCCCCCTGTGACTTCTGGTTATTCCCCAAGCTGAAGGATAACCTCAGGGGCAGTTGTTTTGAAGACGTTGAGGAGATGAAGGAGGCTGTGACAAGGGTCCTAGACACCTTCACTTTGGAGGACAACAAGGGGGCCTTCAAGAAGTGGCTGGACTGCTACAACAAGTGCATTGAAGTTGGAGGGTCCTATTCTGAAGGAGATTAGAGTTTTGTACTTTTTTTAAATAAATAAATATCTCTCCTAAGAAAGTTTCAAAACTTCTGGAATGCAACTCATATATGGCTCCCTTTTCTGTGATAACCAGTACCTCTGCTTCCCATACCATCCCAGTGTCTTCCTCTTCTTGCCCACATCCCTGTATTGTTACCTTAAGTGACCTCTGTAGTCTGCCTACCTGGACAAAATCTTTTAAAGTTACTGCCTCTGCTCCTATTGTGGGTGATGACCTGAAATTTCAGATACGCTTGCTCTATCATGTAGGCCAGGATGTGTCTTTCCACTCCTGGTCTGATTGCCACCAACTGGTTATTGTTCAATCTGAGGGTCAGGTTGCTCTCATGGTGAGTCACATGGATTCTCTGGGGCTTCTATCCCTGCAGAGAGGGATATCCACCTCAATTCCAGCTGTGGTTCAGTCTTGGTCCCTCACGAAATGAAGTTTTGCAACTGTCCATTTGTTCTGGTGGCGGACATCGTTTCCACGATGAGTTCTAGTCTCAAACTATATTTTCATATTACATACAAAGGTGTTTAAACATAATTAACACGTGTGTAATATATTGTGATGATAATCAACCAAACACCATCTTACTATAAGTATGGTGTGGGAATGAGATGAGCATTAGACTTGCAGAGCCCAGCATTTTCTATAATAAACAACGAGGGTAAAGGGAAGGCAATAGAGAAATAGGAATTGTATATATGTTTAAAGTCGTGGGGGAAATATTTACCCTGTTGGTATACTTTAATGTAATCAATACTATTTTATTGAGGTGTATAATGTGCATGATAAAGTTGTGATGCTTCTATTCATTTATAAATCCAAGTTGTCTGTGGGGTTTGGCACCTCTGTATTTATGCTGACTTCAGCGCCACTCCCAGCGGGGGAAGCCGGCCAGCTAGAGAACGCACTTATCATTCAAACGAGAGGGACGTATAACACTCTGGGCTCTCTCTGTGTCACAGCTGTATCTTTCTGTGGCCAATAAAGAGAGATAAATCTGCTCAGTTTTCAGTTCACCTGCACACGCTATCTCTACCATTCCCTCAGCAAGATGTACATTGATTTCGCACCATCTCCAGTGTGTGAGAAGACTCTTTGGTGGAGTGTGTCAGCCGGAAATGACTTCGACCAGGCGGAACATCATATCTTGAT
Source organism: Coenobita brevimanus (assembly GCF_032717465.1). Classification (NCBI taxonomy): domain Eukaryota; kingdom Metazoa; phylum Arthropoda; class Malacostraca; order Decapoda; family Coenobitidae; genus Coenobita; species Coenobita brevimanus. The sequence continues at coordinate 23,100,784 of NC_137047.1, read as the reverse complement.
AACCTTGCTTGGAACAGTGCAGTCACTTCTAAGCTGATATATATATTGGTGATCAGCTGTGGGGTTCCAATAAGCTGATATATTGGTGGTCAGTTGAGGGATTCACACAAGCTGACACACATTTTCTGAGTGTAACACTGATACTCAAACCATCCTGGAGCTCCAACAGCATTCTATCATCTTTTTTTCATGCTTCGTGCTCCCTGTGACTGCTCGTTGTAAACAGTCAGCGAACGTAGCCCATAGGGCCTATACTCTGACAGTTGCACGCTCCCCACTCGTTATCACTGGTGGTACCGGGTATCTGTCTTCCTGTGCAAGAACATTTTCCTTCTTCGCGCCAGTGTCAGTCATATTAGCATTTTGGGCGCCCTGCATAATTTTGCAAGTCTGCTCTCACCTGCCCCCTGTGTGGTCAGGTTGGTCATGCCAGGGATGTGTGTTCCACTATTACCCAGTTCTGTCCTAATTACCATGAACCGCACTTGGCTTTGTACAGGGGATGCCCAGCCATCCATTTTGAATTCATGGTGCTAAACTGCAAGCTCAGCTGGGACTTCCCATATGTAAAGCCCATCAGGAAGTTCGTCTTCGCGGTTTTTCCATCTCCAACTCTTATTCGCAGTGTCTACCAATCTCGCCCCGTCGCTCAGGAGTCCAGCCCTCTCCCTCTTGAGACATCCGCTCCACTTCTTCTTCATGTCTCCCACTCTCCACCTACTTTACCATCCAAGACTCTTCTGTCCCTTCCTCTTTCTCCTCCTTCAGGCCTTCCTGGTCTCCGTCCTCTGTCCCGTCTCATGTCTCGGCCTCTGTCCCTGTCTCTAATTCTTTCTCTGCTCTTGTTTCTCTTCCTGATTCTTCCTCTTCCCTCGCTTGTTCCTCCCCCCCCCCACCTCCTTGTGTAGGCTCTCAGTCCTCTCCTCCATCCCCTTCTCTTCCTGCAGACATCCATGTGTTCACACTTCCTCCTCATCTCACATCCCTGGTCTCTTCCCCCCAGCTTCTGTCCAACCTTCCAAACGTCTCTCGTGCTCAACTTCCCCACCCTCTACCCCGTCCTCCTCTTTGTCCACCTGTCAGCGCCCTCAGGTCATGTCGATAGTCTCCATCCATTCTATCTCTTCTCCCTCGGACACACAGACCATTCATGATATCGTCTCCTACATTCGCTGCACTTCCTCAATGTCCTCCCATATGTTTCTGTGGACGTAAATCCACCTCCCTCCCCCCTACTTCCCTTCCTCCTTCACCACCAGTACCTCCCACTCCCTCCAACTCTGTCTGTCCCCCCCTTCTATGACTTCTGTTTCTTCTTACTCTTCTTCTATTCCTTCGGTCCTCGATCTCCCTATGCCTCCTGGATATTCTCGTCCTGATTGCCACGCGCACCTGCCTCTTTCTTCCCGGTCTTAATTCTTGTTTCTCCTCATGCTTCTACAATGAATATACGGGGTTTTGAGTCCCATCGTCTTTTCTTTACGATACTTCATCTCTGTTCGTGATCCTTTAATTATATCTCTCCAGGAAACTTTTTTTCATGTTTCCCCAGTTCCTATTCCAGGTTATACTTTTCTTGGTTCTCCTCCTCCCTGCTTTGCTTCCCTTCTCATTTGCAACACTGTTTCTTTTGAACCCCTTTCTGTTTCTTCCTCTACCCCTCACGCTTTTGCCCATCTTTTTCTTCGTCGCTGGGTCACTGTCTGCTCTCTCTACTTCTCTCCTTATATTCCTTTTGATTTTTCTGCCTTTTCCTCCTTCCTTCATTCCCTTCCTCCTCCGATTCTCCTCCATGGAGACTTCAGTTGCTGTCGTACTCTTTGGAGGGACTCAATGGTCACCCTCAGGAGTCCCACCTTTGAACAGTTTCTTGCTGCATCCAATCTCCACGCAATACTGGTTCTCCTACCGGTACTTTCTTTGACCTTCGTACTCGTTTCTTTTCTTCCATCGATCTGTCTCTGTTCTTCTTCTGTTTTCCTTCTATTTCCATTGGTCTGTTCTTGATGACTCTTTCCAGTGATCACCTTCCTATTAAGCTTTCTCTTACTTCTTTCCGTCTGGTTCCTCATCTTCCCTGTTGGCAGTGTTGTGCTGCTGACTAGAGCTTATTATCCTCTCTTACGGTCCCCTCTTCTTTCCTCCTTTTTGTCTCCCCACAAGTTGCTTTCTTTTTTCTTGGTCCTGGTTTTAGGAGCTGTCCTTACTGCTATCTCTAGAAATACCAGACCTCCTACAGTCAAAATTGTGCTGTAGTAGACCCCTGAATGCAGGCGTGCTGTCTGTTAACGTGCTGCCTGGAAAAGCTTCCATCATCGACGATCTACATCAGACTGTACCTGTAGTCTCTTACTATTTCAACGCTCATCTGCTGGCTTCTGCTGCACTAACTGTTGAGCCAAACGCTGCAGTTGGATGTGTTTTGTTTTTAGCATCTTGGTGGACACTCCCGTTGCAGCACTTTGGTCTCGTATCCGTAGAATCACTGGTAAGCACATCCCGCCTTGGGCTCCTGTTTTTCCTTTAGATGGTCATTTTGTAGCTGATGCTTCTTTGGTTACCAAAGCTTTAGGCAGTTATTTTGGTCGTATACAGGGTCCACCTCTCTCCAGATTTTCACTGCCTCAAATCTCTTTCCGAATTAATCTGTTCCAATTTCTTTTGTTAGCCAACGGGGCTATTAATGCTCCTTTCACTCTGTGTGAGTTGTCATCCACACTTCAGTTGTGTAAAGATTCCCGCGAGGGTGTCGATGGTGTTCATTATAGTATGCTGAAACATCTCTCTCCCAGTGCCATGTCTTGGCTCTTTACGACAGGATATGGCCCGAGGGTTTCTTTCCTCCTGCTTGGCATGTGGCAGTCATCCTGCCTTTTCGTAAGCCTGGTATTACAGGTCGTCTTCCTCAAGACTACCGTCCCATTGCTCTGACCAGTTGTCTATGTAAGCTGCTTGAACATATGATCAGTCGTCTACTTACGTGGCACCTTGAATCCCGTTGTCTTCATTCCCCCTTACAGTTCAGATATTGCAAAGCTTGTAGCACTTTAGATCCACTCCTTCGTCTGGAGTATTTTATCCATTCTGCCTTTTTCCTTCACCGGTCTGTCATTACTATGTACAGTAATCCCTTAATTCACGCGATGGTTACGTTCCCAGACCGTTCGCTTGTGGTAAATTCGAGTATACGTTCTGCCCATGTGTGCACGTAATTACGCATGTGTATTAAGTGTATTACATCTGAATAATACTGTTTATGCACTACATACACATAAACCAGCATAAGGTATGAAAAACAACAGAAATTTAACACTGAAAACTGACAAACACAGGCATAGGTGGAGACAATCTAGCAGTCTGGTGCACTAGCCCTCACTGCCTCCCGTATACTACATTCTGCCTTCTTTAGTGTACGAACAGTTAGACTCATTCACCCCAAACATATGGTTCCGAGACAATTCACAGGCGTAGGTGGAGACATTTTAGCACAGTCTGGTGCACTAGCCCTCACTGCCTCCCGTATGCCACATTCTGCCTTTTTTATTGTACGAACACTTGACTCATTCACCCCAAACATACAATTTCGAGACAATTCACCGTCAAAACATGGACGATTCCCCGTCAGGACAATTCGTACCCTGGACGATTCCCAGTCATGCTATAAATATACTTATTAATACTTTAATAACTAATTTTCAGGGGGATTTTATAACTCATATAAGTAAAAAACTAGTGTACTGTACTTGCTAAATAAACTGGTATGTAAATAAATGACGGGGAATCGTCCTGACGGCAAATTGTCGCCGACATTCCTTCCCTAAGTTTGTCCAACACTTTATCTTTCTCCGTCAGGGACATCACTTTATGAGTCCGTTTTGGTGTGTTACCACATGCATCACTAGCACTACGCTTAGACCCCATGTTGGCAAACAAGGCAAGCATTCACTAGAAGGCAGAAAAATCAGCCACAAATAACGATTTGCAGATCACGCACGACTCGACCGTCGGATACTCACTGACTACTGTGGACTGTGGTGCTTGGTAGACCGACCTCCTCCCTCCCCCCCACACACACATATGTATGCACACGGGCAGCAGGTAGGCATTTTTTTATTTATTTCTCTCGTATATTAAAATCATTTATTTGAATACTATAATCGTTTAATTATTGTACGAAAAATTCGTTAACCAAAATCGCGTTAAAAAAAGTTCGCGTGTATTAACGGTATTCTCTCTTCCCAGCCTCCCGCTGTTTCTGCCTCTCTATATATCGATAATTTTGCTATTTATGCAGCGGATTTGGATCTCCCTCGTCTCCAATCTCTTACTCAGTTTGCCATTATTGCAGCCTCCACTTGGGCCACCACTTGTGTTTTCATTTCTCTCCCTCCAAGTCTTATGCAGTGTTGTTTACCCTTTCCCGTACTATACCTCAATCACCTCTTTACCTGCATGACACCCCTCTTCCTTATCGACCTTCTGCAACCATTCTTGGTCTTGTCTTTGACTCTTGGTTAAACTGGAATGCGCATGTTTCTTTCCTTTATTCTTCCACTCTTCCTCATCTTGACGTACAACAAGCTCTGTCTTGTCTTTTATAGGGCGCTGATCACACCACGCTTCTTTGTCTCCACTCCGTCCTTATTCTTCCCAAACTCAATTACGGGTGTCAAGTCTATTCATCTGCCTCTGCCCATGCTCTTTCGAAACTTAACTTCTTTCATCATACTGGTCTTTGTTCAGCCATAGGTGCCTTTTGGTCAACCCTGTGTCAAATCAGGCATCCCCCCCCCCCTTCGCTTGTCGTTCTCTCCTTGCTGTTAAGTCTTATGCACATCTGCTTCAGTTTCCTTCTAACGAATACCCCCTCTCTCCATCATTCGTTTCAGTCTGCTTCTCATCTTCCTTTCTCCCTCTGTGTCCTTGCTCTTCTTCAGTCTATTGGTTTTACCTTTCCACCCATTCATCCCTTTTGTCCTGTTTCTTTCCCCCCTTGGCTTTTACCTCCTCCAGTGGTATATTCTTCTTTTCTTCCTTGTTCTCGCTCTTTTCTTTCTCCTGTCGCTCTCTGCTCCCTTTTTCATGAACATGTCTCCTCATTCTTCTGTCACTCCTATCTTCACCAATAGTTCCAAATCCCTTCTCAGTGTTGGTCTTGCTGTTGCTTCCCGAGTCTTCTTTTTCCATTTCCCTTCCTTCTGTTGTGGGTGTTCACACAGCGAAACTTTATGCTATTCTTTTCACACTGAAGTCTCTGTTTTGTTCCTCTTCCTCCTCTTTTGTTATCTTCTCCAATTTCCATGGTGCACTTTCTTCTCTATGTGCTTCTTCTTCTCATCCCATTGTCACCCAAATTCAAGAGTGGCTCCTCCGTTTTTCTGTGCAGAAGAGGCCGATTTAAGTTTGCTGGGTTCCTGGTCATGTTGGGATTGCCGGTAATGAACATGTAGATACACTGGCTCGTATTGCTGCACTCTCTTTCACGTCTTCTCGTCGGCCCATTCCTGCTCTTGATTGTTTTCCTATTCTTACTCGCCTCTTCTGTGATCAACGGCAAACTTCCTGGGACTCCCTGGTCACCAACAAGCTTCATCTCGTTAAACCTTCCGTTCTTCCTTGGTCTACATCCACTCATCCCAATCATCGAAGGGAGACTGTCCTTTCTCGTCTTCGCATGGGTCACACCTGCCTCACTCATGGTCACTTAATGAGTGGTGACCCCCCACCACTTTGTTCATGCTGTAACTGCTCTTTGACTATCAGACTCCTTTTTCTTGACTGCCTGTTTATACTTCATGACCATCGCTCTGCTTTTCCCGTCTTTTCATTATTACCTCGCCCCTCATTGCTTACCGATTTCCTTGGTGATCCTCCTTTTTCTAATATTATTACTTTTCTTTCTGCTCTGAGTATTTTGCATCTAATTTAATTATCCTCCATTCCTTGCTGCCTCAGTACCACACAGCAGGTTTGGTGCTAGTTTTTCTCACCATTCATTCCCCACCACAGTTATGTGCATACTTTCTCCCCACCTGCTGTTGGCCGTTGTGCAGTCTCTAAATTTTCCAGTGAAGAAATGAAATACTTTTCCACTCTACACCAAGGGGTGGCTGGAGTTAATTGTCCACATAATGCCACTAAAGAGCAAACGAATTGGGAACTGGTAGCCAAGCCCTGAGTTCCTTATGCTCCTCATTAAAATGAGCAATACAAAATTGAATGATGGATGTATGAAGGAAATTTCTTAAGACTTGCTGTTGAGTAACTCTGGCTGTGCAGACCCATCAACAACAGGCAAGCAACCACCCCTTCAGGGCCATCCCATGCAAATACAAATGATTTTCCTTTCTTGCAGACAACATGTTGTCACAGTGAGGTATGGTAGAGTGTGGAGGTCTGGTTTGTGGATGAACATTGCCTTTGTGTCTCCCCACCCAGTTACAGGACCACCATAATAGGTTCCACATCACTCCATTATTTGGTTATATGATTACCACCTAGCGTTTCCTGGGTTACAGGAAACTATTTGGCTTGTCACTCAGTGTAGTGCCATCTTAAGTGGAAAGAGGAATAATAATGTGAGAGAAATAGGAAGAAAGGAGAGCAGACACAGAAAAAGAATGATAAAGGTGAAGAAAAAATTAGGCAGCACGACATCAAGTGAGTGGATGAGGGTCGCCACCACCTACCACTAAGACTTGTACTGTAATACATTGTATTACAGTAACTTAAAATGGCATGTGAATTGTTTTGCTTTATTTCATTATGAATACAAAATCATTTGCTTATTTTAGAAACTTACAAAAATTTGTCATCAGACCACTTAAGAGATCTATGATGTACAGGTACATATACAATATTTACAAAAATATATTTAACATCCGTGAGCATCAAATATAAACAATTTTCATGATAGATATTTCACTTACAGTAAATATTATAGTCACTGTGTGCCTATTCTGTAGAAAGATGATACTAGCAGCATAATTATGAAGAAGTGTGACAATCAGACAGTTATAAGCAAAACTCAAACCTAATACAGTATTTTATGTATGCAAGCTAAAATGTATTGCACAGGGATTTTTTGGAATGTCAGATGTTAATATAAGAATTCTATAAAAGCTATAAATATGTCTGAGCTTTTAAGACTCTCTGCGAACAGGAGCAAGCATAAAGAAATACTAAGCACTAAAGGAGCAGCAGTTTTAATGAATTATTTTGAAAGCCATCAAAATGTCCTCCATCAAAAGCCCCCTACTGGTCACCTAGTTGAAATCTGGATTAGTGGGTTTTCTTGGATTACATCTGCTAGGTGACACAATTTACTGTTGGTGTGTTGGGCCCTTCTGATGGGGAATGCCTTTTATTTCCTTGTACTGCGGGACAACATGGTCAATGGAGGTGGTGATAATGCAGTGGTCTGATGGTAACTGGCTGATGGATTGTAGGTGCAAGTTACTCCAATTCATACATAAAGCACTTGGTCATGAGATGAAAATCTCTTGGCTCCTGTAATATGATAACCTCCATCCATCAAAATACTATGAGTTTCATATTGTTCTTGCTGATGCCAGATTTTTTTTTTTTTTTCCCTTGTCAAAGAAATAGTAATGAAGGGTTAATCAGGTCTGCCTCAAACTCCTCTCATGAGGTGAATAAAATCTAAAAATAGCTAGAAAAAATTTTTTAAATACATAATTGGAGTGGGGTTATTAATAACTGTCAACTGTATTAATAAGTGAACTTAGTAATCTACCAAGCTTTGTCAAATCCCCATTAAAATACCTGGATTAAAGACACTCCTCACCTACACTGACGATGCATTGTTGAAAAGCTATCACTAAGCAGATCATTGATACAGAACACAGTATAACACAGGTTCAAAAGAGATAATAGTTTTTGAGGTCTGAAAAAGTCCACCCAGTATTTTTTAAGGTTTGGAATAGCCAACCTAAGTAATTCCCTTGCATTCTGGGAGGAAAAAGAAACATTACTATTCCTATGAAATACAGTACTTTATAGGCAGAAATGTACTGTATTTTTGCTCTAGAACATGAAGAAATAATGTAGTATGGGGCTTGCCAACCTTTTTAGTGTGATTTTACAAGAAAAAAAAAATTGTAAATTAAGACGGCAGTCACTGAGGTGAACAGTTCATCAGTAACCTTTTTGTTTCAAAATATTAATTTTGGAAAAGAGCTGGGAGATTTATAGTTAAATCTAACTGATGCTAAGGGAATTCAGCTCAGAGAAACCTGCTACACAGTCAAAGAGTTAAAAGAAACATGCTTAGTAGTTATGACTGTGAAACTGGTGCAATGCACCTTGATCAAATGTTAGGAGAAGAATGCCAGTGTTTTAGACATTATAATTTGTCTGTTTGTTGTTTGCTGCACCTCAGGCATTTGATTCACATAAAATTGTCCCTTCTATTGTACAAAGTGTTAAAAAAAAAAGAAGTTAAAACTGCCATCCCAGTTAGTCACCTTGCTTCCAAGTCATATTAAAAGACATAATACAGAAAATAAATCTCTGCATTACTTTATGGCAACTAAAATATGGGGCTTGGAAGCACAAATAAACCTACAAGCCTCTCCGTATCACAACTATATCTTTTTGCAGGAAGAACTCGGGATGATTTTGCACCCTCCTTCCTTTATCCTTCCTGGAAAAAATGTTATGGTTTCAAAAAGGACTTGAGTGCAAGTGTATAAGTGTTCTGGCCCCAGAACTGCAATGATCACTCCTGTGGACAGTACCATTACATCGGTGGTTTATGGCAGTGCTGAGTCAGTTACACATAGTTGTTGTATGTACAGATAATTAATATACTCATCAAAAGTACCATGGCTCACAAAGCATCACTGACACGCTGAACACATAGCCAACTATTTCTGAAGAAATGTGTGTGCAGTAAACCCCCCTTTATAACATGCTCAGGCTACTCAATTTTAGCATCTGCCAACTCTTTGAGCCAACTGAACAACCTCTCATACATCAAATAAGGTTCATTACATACAGTACATGTATCCAGCTAGCGAACCAACCACATGATAGCTTGACGAGTTGTACAGTACTGTAGTGATCCCAAAGAAAAATAAAACACAATGCATGCATACTCAGGGAACTGTAATGTATAAAATTAATAAGGGTAACAAACCTGGATTTGTATACTGTATTAACAGATTTAAAACCAGTCCCCACCAAAATGTTTCATTATATAGAGGGTTTACTGCATATTTATCACTTTTAATTGGATTCATACTAAAATGTCCAAATACAAGCCTTCTATTGCATTACTCAGTATTATCTGTTGTTCTTTCAAAGCCATTCATTACAGGTCATGTGGTATATTTAACTTTTTGCTGCAATTGCACATCCAATTATGGCCTTCAGTGTAAAATATGGTATTGAGGTAATGATAATTACGACTGACTCTGCTCATATCCAGCACCGACAGTATACTAACATCTATACTAGGTTATGTACAAAGAAACTGGTTAGAAAAAGACTCATCTCCATGGTGAACTCATCCAAAATTAAATGTCCAAAACCATAGTACTAAGTTGACCCCTTCAGCCAAAGGACATCTTTTTCATGTTATTTATGCTACCACCTATGTGATTCTATTTACGATACATCAGGAGAGTTGCATTTTAGTGAAGGGATGAATGAACCTCTTTTCAAATCCCTTCATTACGAGACCCTTCCTGAGATTAATAAAGTCACTTGGTGGCTGCATTTTTTTTATTTAATTCTTGCTATCTCCAGATGGTTTCATTTAGCTTAGGAGAGACATTCTGAAATGGAGAGGTCAAACACTATATTCACTAACCTCTTCAAAACTAGGACGCTCTCCTAAGCTTAATAAAGTAGTCTGGTGCCAGCAAGAACAAAAACAAAAAGCTATCATAGAGAAGTGGTTAACAAGGCAATGGTAGAGGCACAGATGAGCTCCAGTGGTGTTAAAGTAAGCCTGATGGTTGAAAGTATTAATTTAGGTAAAATTGCTATGACCTCTTCTGACTACAAGATACTGTATAAAAGTTACAGCTATTAAGCATGTTGTCTTGAAATTTCAATATGAAATATGTATGAACATACTGTACTCCATTAGATGAGAAAAACAGAAAGAAAAGAGTATGTACTCCATTAGATGAGAAAAACAGAAAGAAAAGAAAGTATTACCATGAACATTCTCATAAGATGCAGTTTTTACAGGTGGCATAATAAGTTACAATGATTTATAACTTAGCAAGGCAACAAGTATTTACAGAAATTTTTCTATAAAATACAGCACTGTAGTTGCACATAGATTAGCACTTGCAATATTGGAGCAATGCCCAACATTAAATATTTTTCTTGCCATAAAGGACAATTGAGATTTCACAAGCCTTATCTGTCTTTGCTCCTGTCAACTAAAATATTCTATACAATGGAAGACTCACTGAATATTTAAATGAGGAATACGTTAAGCCAATGACCAGAGGTAAAGAGCTTTTGAAGATATTGCACTTCCTCTCTGTCCGGATAAAAGCATTGAAACATGTATGATACAACAAAAACCTTTCAGTTGGTAAAAATATATGGGTAAATGCCAGTACTACTCTGAGATGCAGGGTTACACAATTCACATTTTTTACCAAGTAATATGAAACTTCATGATTCATATTAATCACTCAGTAGCCCTCTAATATGCTGTTTCAAAATAGTTTAAGTACTGAGAATAGTAGTTTTTACATTTATCATGCCCTTGATTTACACTGAACAACAAAATATTGGTAATTTGATATTTTCATTATTAGACAAGTACAGTATTCTTAAATTATTGTAAATAAACTCTCAATTATCCATCGTCGCAATATCCAGCGCCCAAATGGGACGTAACCGGCAGTTCTATGCAATATCCAGTGTTGAGATATATTGACTGGCATGTAATCACTAGCCAACCGGCACTGTATTACTGTACTGTATCATTATTTTATTGTATTTGATGCTTAATTTTCATCATTTACTCATGGGAAAGTTTTTAGGATATAGGTTCGGCCCAACGCCGAATTCTGAGCCAATGGGGGGTACTATGCAATATCTGGCATTTTGCTTTAACCGGCATAGGGCTTGGCTGAATTATGCCAGATAACTGAGAGTTGAATGTATCAATTTAACCTCTGCGTGTATATTAGTTATAAATGACATTCAGTATTATCAAGTGAGGGGCCAAGCCAAGCCCATTTTCATTGAGATCACAAAGCCTGTCACAAGTGATTCTATCAAATATGTGATACCAGCAGCAACAACTACCACTGCTTGCACAGTCAGGTGGGTTGTCTTATGGTAGCTATATCCAGTATCCTGAAAATCTAGAAAATCCATCTACAAACTAAAGTAAGTAACATTCAGCTGCTAAGAGTAAGAGCAGATAATGGAGCATGCTGTTCTGGTTGCTCTCATTAAATGACTTCATTGTCAGGATATAATATGATTAAACAAACTGTCCTACCCTCTGGTTAGCATGCCACCACCAGTGCTCTCCTCATCAGCATGCCAGGTTTGAGCTGCCACTTGTGTGATGTGGTCGACACGGCAGCCACTATCACAGTCAGTTTCAGGCTATGTTTCTAAAATTTTCATGGTGTTGTGCTAACAGACACATGCCCTTTGTGACCAGGCTTCAGCTAACAGTAAACGCCCACATTTTGTGCTACATGTGTCCTGCACTAGAGCCTTATTTCTAGAGCTCATATATACAGAAGTCTCTGTGAGCTGCAAATAATTGTCTTATGATTCATCTCGCTAAAGCACAAAGCCAACGCCTTAGTTCTTCACATTGCCACATGCACATCACTCTTCACCTTGTCCTCAGCGAGTCAGACTAGACTTGAGCAGGGGGCGGTTGTAGAATTTTGTCTTTTCAAAGCCAGTCTTCGTCAATGGCTTGAGGTGAGAGAAGAGGAGAGGGAGCAGAAAATACAAGCCGCCCCGGCCTGGTGAGTCATGGCAGGACCTTCTAACTTCCTCTCTGTGCCGGCAGAGTTTGTGGTTCCAGTCTCAAGTAAAAGAGTCTCAACAGAAGCAAGCAGGTAGGCTATACAGTACTACATAAAACATTTACTTATGAACAATTTACGAAGAATTACACTCAAGCATGGGTCACAAGGTAAAGGATGAAGCTGTGGACAGTAACTGTCACTTGAGGTTTTATCACCATCGTCATAACAACATTTACAGCAACTTGGTATGAGAGGCTGCAGCCTGTAAGCAAAGCTAATAGGCAACATCCACCTCACTCCTCTACCCTGGGTAAGTGACCTCCTGAGTGCACCTATCACCATCTCAGCCCTGGCAAGGTAAGGTGCAGGCTCAGACGATGATCTCCCTGATGATGCGACGATTACGAGAGTTGGGAGTAGAGTAGCCAGACTCAAGGGACTCATCAAAGCTGATCTGGGGTTTGTTGTCAGGGCTGGCAACCTCTGGGGCAGCTGGATCATAATGATCCAGGTATGGGTCTGGCATGCCACTCACATCACCATCTAAGGGAAACAAGGGCAGAATATTAAACATGGTGTAGGACTGCATACTGTACTATTAGCTACAAATTAACCCTCAAGGATACCAGTATGCAAGAGATGCCTCTCCTGTAAAGCATATGAATTCAGTAAAAAATAATAATAAAAGAAGGAGTTAAATGATCTAGGAAGAAAAATGAATGCAAATTACTATGAAAACTGGAAGTTATTCAGGAAAGTGGTGCAGAAATGTAGAAGTGACAGAGGAAAGAAATGTGAAGGTGTGAAGAAGGTAAGTGGTAGATTATTAACACATGGGGATGAAGTAAGGACCAGATGGAAAGAATATTTTGAATGTCTGATGAATGGGAATGGAGACAGCAAAGCGACTGTTAACATGCCTGGTTTCTGTAGTGTACAGAGAAGAAATGCAGTGTCAGGAAATATATGCTGACAACACTCGCAGAGGCGAAGAATGCTGTGAAGCAGTTGAAAAATGGGAAAGCAGCTGGGGTTGATGAGGTGTATGTAAAGATGATTAAGTGTAGTGGACAGTGTGGAATGAAATGCTTGTTGGAGATATGTAAGAAGGCATGGATGAGTGAAACTGTGCCAGTAGAGTGGAAAATGGCAGTGATTGTACCCTAGTACAGAAATAAAGGTGAACATAGTGACTGCAAGAATTAACGTGGCATAAGTCTACTAAGTCCCCACAACAGGGGGAAGGTATATGGAAGAATTATTACAGAGAAAGTAAGAAAGATATTAGAAGTCCTAGTTAGTGATGAACAGGGTGGCTTTAGGAGTGGCAGAGGATATGTGGATCACATATTTGCGGTAAGGCAGAAGTGGAGAAGGCGTGTGAGATGGACTACAAGGTGTTTATGGCATTTATAGATCTGAAAAAGCATATGACAAAGTAGACACAGAAGGATTGTGGAAGGTTTTGTGCATGTACAGTGCAGATAGTAAGCTGCTAGGTGTCATCAAAGAGTTTTTATGATGGTAGTGAGGCATGTGTAAAAAGGGTAGATGCTAAGCGACTGGTTCACGATTAATGTGGGTGTGCAACAAGGTTGTGTGATATCCCCATGGTTGTTCAAGAGAAGTAAAAAAATGGGTAATGGAGAAAGGGATGGTGCTGATAATGAATGGTGATGGATGGAAATCTCAAATTTGTTGTATGCTGATGATGCAGTGCTACTTGCAAATACTGGACAAGAGCTTTGCAAATGTAACTGGGCATCGTGCCTTGACAGTAAATGTAGAAGATAGTAAAGTGATGGTTACTGAGAGAGAAGGTGACTCCCAGCGTGATGTTACAGTGAATGGAGAGGGACTGGAATTGGTGGGAGTTCAAATATCTGGGTACAGTAATAGAAAAGAGAGGAAAATGTGCAAAAGAAGTGGAAAGCCGAGTGACACAAGGAAGGAAAGTAGCTGGTGCTATGAAGGCCTTGATAAAAAAAAAAAGAGGCGTGTGTTGCTGCTGCATGAGGCTTACATGAAGGAGTGTTAGTGTCAACTTTAAAATATGGATGTGAGACTATGGAGTGGCATGAAAATGAAAAGTCAAGAGTCAGAGCAGTGGAGATGGGATTGCTAAGGAATGTATGTGGAGTACAGAGAGTGGATAGGATATGGAATAATGTGATTCATGAAAGATGCGGAGTGAAGAAGTCTCTGGACACCAAAATCGAAAGAGAATGGTTTGGTCATGTGGAGAGAATGGATGACAAGAGAGTGGTGTAGGTATATCTGAGTGAATTTGAAGGAGGGAGGAGGTGAGGTAGGCCAAAAAGAAGGTGGAGGGATATGGTGGATGAGTGTGTGAGGAAGAGATGTACTGAAGTTGGTGAGGCTAAGGGACTGACAAGAGACCGAGTTGGCTGGATGAATTTTGTGTGGAGAAATGCTTAACCAGGGATTTAGCACCACCTTTCAACATGACAGTGTTTGGACTGACTCTATCAGATAAGTACTGTATATGTCAAGCAACAGAACATGGCAATTTTTTTTTTTTTTTCCCCTATCTGATGAACCCAGGATTCCACAGGCTTGAATGATGAGTGAATGGAAGCATGCCCACTGAATTTGGCAAATTTGGCCTATCTGGACATTGCTTCTCCTCATCTTACCCTAGGGTGGGAAAGAAGGTCCTGATGATGACGATGATAATAGCAAGTATGATAATAAATATGGGCCAGTGGACAACAGGATTAATGTAACTAAACAAACTGAATAAACATATACATACATACAAGACTACAATGAGAATAAAATATACAAGGAGAGCACAAGCTATTAGTAACCAGATTCTGAATATACACTCACCAAGGGGGTCTGTGCGTTTCCTTGGTTTGTGTACTGCAGCATAGGGGTCAGCAGCAGGTGTGTAGTTGTTGCGGTGGTAGTCATCTTGGTAGCCAGCTGGAGGGTAGTGGGCATAGTCATCGTAGCCAGTGATGCCATAGCCGCCATGCACCATCGGGTCATACTGGTGGTAAGGCTGTCCTGGGGGTGGGCTGGAGTGGTGTGGGCCAGCTGGTGGGGCACCCTGGTGGGAGGGGTCACCACTGCCCTGACCCTTCACCTGCCACAGTGAGTCCTGGGAGTTCACTGATCCTCCATTATTAGAGTTGGAGTAGCTGTTATCCAAGTAGCTCACACCTAATGACAAAATATGGTGTTAGTAAGTTTATGTCAGACTGCAAAATATGGTTCCATTTTAATAAATCCAGGTCCACAATCTGATCGATAACAAATGACATCCTACACTCAAAAAATACAAAATAAAAGTACCAGTATATCTCAGTGAATCTCAGGGGCAAGGTGTTTACTGAGAGCTCAATAAAATCTGGCACTAGCTAAAACAGATATACCTGAATATATGCTGACAACATTTGCTATTGCAGCTCCTTGGTATGGGCCAAATAAAGCTACTGCAGTTTTCTCCTTTCATATGTTCTGTTTGTACTAGTCACATAACAGCTGCTGCGGTTAAATTTAAGACTACCAAAATTTAGCTATAGTAGGACTCGCGTACGTTTGCGGCTGTGGTGTGGCCCGCACCTGTGTACAGTGTTGCCACGTTTTCTATACCGTTATCTCTCTCTCTCTCTCTCTCCTGGCGGGAAATGTGAGCCACCCTGAGTACTTTTGATTCTTTTATAAGTTATTTATAATTGTGCTTTCATTTGTTAATTTGGTTTTGTTATATTTAGTGATGCCGACAATGCATTCAATGCATGCCCCTCTCCTGCCTCTCTCTCTCTCTCTCTCTCGCTCTCTCACCGACTGGGTGTGGAAGTGTTGCCGCTCGCGAGTGAATAATGTTTTTTTTTTTTTTTACTTCGGTATTGGCATATGCCTACTATTTTGTCCTACATATTAGCTTATGATTATAAATGTGATTATTCCTCGCCCTTAAAATTATGGTAAAAGCCAGTAAATGTGAGCATTTTTCCCTAGCAACACCTGTACAAGCTATGGTTGGGTCTACGGTACTTTATCTTAGGCCAGATGGGTGTGTAAGCGTTGCCACTCACAAGAATTACATGAATTATTTCTTTTACTTTGGATATTGGCATATTTCTTCTTTTTTCAGGCTCATTATCTTATATCCATAACTGTGATATTATTACCCACCCTAAAACTACGCTAAAAACCATTAAAAGTGACTACAATTTCTTTTAGCAACACTGTACAATATGTATGCCATGTTTCTGTGTTACTGTATAAATATTTTATGCATAATAAGATTACTGTTGATTCATCCATCAAAATACACAAGTGTAAGTTTTATTCATCTGAATTTATCGAATTTGTGATGCCTTGTACATAAATAGCTTCCGTTTCACATCGCAAGTTGGGGAAACGTGGCACCATTGTACACAGGTGCGGGCCACGCCACAGCCGCAAACGTACGCGAGTCCTACTATAACTCAACACATGTATCTTATAACATAAGGCACAGTACCATCCAACACTGGCCAAGACAGTATTTGTCTTATGCATCCCCTGCTACCAGTAATATAAAAATGATCTGTAGTTAAAAACTGAACATGCTGAGTACCCACCATTGTGTGTGTTGTGAGCATTGTTGGGGTGGGGGTTGTGGGGATAGTTGTGATACTGCTGGGAAGTGTAGATAGGTGTTTTGGAGGGATCATCCAGCCCAGTATCCACAGAGCCAGTCAGTCCCTTGTTGTCCAGTCCCACTGTGTAGTAGGGTGGGGGAGGTGCCTGCAAAAGTAAAGTTTAAATTTGTTAGTTTTTTGCCATACACACAAATAACAGTACAAACAGTGACTTGAGAAAAAGAAATTCATCATCATAATAATCATCATATTCTTCTTTGCTGTATTGTGGCCAGATGTCCCAATATGTACATGAAGAAACCTCTCATACTGAAGAGTATACAGCAAAATAAAGACCATAAAATATTTTTAGCTTCTCATTAAAGTTTCGGTCTTTACACAAATTTTTAAATTAGTCTCATTAGGAACAACTGTATAAGCCTGACCTGTTGAGAGACAACACGATGGGACACTTCCATGTCGGCAGTCTTGTTCTTGAGTTTGTTGTTCCTACGGCGACAACAGCAGCAGACAAAGATGAGGGCCACCACTGCCACCACAACGATGCACGCCACGATGATGGCCACAAGATACTGCATTGAGAGTGACTGGGATGGCACCGGTGGCAGAAATTCAACTGTTTCAACAAAAATAGTTAATTAGTTACAATTTTAATATTTTAATGCTTAATGTTGTTTCACTCAAAGCTGTTTCATTATTTAGTTGAAGATGAGATAACACCTTTTCGTTACTTAAATTTGTCTAGTTATCTATGAAATCCATCATAAAACTGCTTTGAAGTAATAAATGAGCGTATGTTGTCCTTTTAAGCCATCAGTCATGAACCAGAACATGCTGAACTTTACAAATAAGTGAGGACTGACTGTACTTCTCTATTTAAACTTCAGAATAAGAAATGCAGTGTCTACCTATCTATTTATCTTCCAATCCTAGATTGCCTCATGAGGAGCGTAGGAACCCAGGGCTAGGCAAGTTGGTCCTGACATTTAAGATGAGAGTGACTAGCCTCACTCATCCCTGAGTGGCATTACGTGAGCAATAGCCCCAACCATCCCTTGGATATAAACCTCCACTGCCTCAATCCAATTGGAGTGCCGCAATTATCCACTAAACAAACCAGGAATCATAACAGAAATGCAGTGAAAGGTGTTATTTAATTTTGGTTAAGACCACTCCAGAAATTTATGCAAAATTTATTATAGGTTCTTTCTTTCCTTCATTCTTTCCACTTCCTTCAGCCTGTGGGTGACTCTGCACTGAGTGACAAGCCAAATGGTTTCCTGTGCACCAGGAAACCATTTACTATGCTGGGTGTTAACCATATAACCAAATTTTGGCGCCTGGTGGTTTAGTGGGTAATTATTGCACTCCAATCGGATTGAGCCAGTGAAAGTTTATATCCAAGGGATGGTTGGGGTTGATTGCTCATGTAATGCCACTCGGGGATGAGTGAGGCTGGTCACTCTCATCTTAAATGTCGGGACCAACTGCCTACCCCCGGGCTCCTACGCTCCTCATGGGGCAATGTAGGATTGGATGATGATGATGATAAAGACTCCACTGATGGATTTTTCTCTAGAATGACTCACCTTTTTTGGCGACACGATATTTGCCACAGCTGGTTTCAACAAAGACTGAACAGAATCTAATCCTGACTGCTTCTATGTCCTGGTCTTTGAGCAGGAACTCGCCCTGGTGGTGTGAGTCTGTGCTGATAGGTACAGGACCATCCATGACTTCCCAGTCCATGCCCTCTTCTGGTTGCACTTCAACTTGGCCCTGAAGCATGAGGTCTGTAGGTACAACTCTGAAACTGAGCTTGTTGCTAGTGAGCTCCCAATATACCTCTTCTGGCTCAGGGATGGTGTCTGTATCCACCAGTGTCATACCTTCCAGAGGTTCAGAAAAGTCACTCTCTCCTTTCATGTTGGCTGCCTTCACCTGCAGTTTAAAGGCTGTCTGCTGGGGAAGTGGCCGGATAATACAAGGGTTATGGGTAAGGCAATCATGACTCATGCTCTCTCCAGCTGCAGTTTCAGCCCTGACATGGAAGGTAGTGTCTGCATAACCTCCATTGAAGCTCTCCTCCCATTCCAGCTTTATGAAGTTGGTTCCCTGGGAGACAATATGCAAGTTAGTGGGATGCTCTGGTCGCCCCTTCTCCTGTAGGGTGATGATGGTCTTGTGGTCACCTCGGCTGTTGATGCCCTTGCAGGTATAGCTCCCATAATCTGCAGCTGTCACACCCCGCACTGTCAGCACTGATGCATATACATCATCTCCAAGTGATGTCTCATTGGTGGCAAAGTGAACACCATCAGGCTCGATAAAGTTCGGTCCTAAAGACCACTGGAACCGTGGCTCAGGGAAAGCAAGCATCCGACACTCCAGTTCAGCATCCTCCCCGAGGTCAAAGGCAACTTTATTGGGCTTGTGAACAGTGATTGGGGAATCTGTATGAGAACACAGGAAAAACAAAAATTAGCTTAAACAATATGCACTAGACTACTGTAATAACAGTGTGAAGATTATTAAGAACATTATGATACTGGCCAGTGAATGCTATACTGTAGTGCAATACACAAAATTTTCAGCTACAGTCTTCTCCAGTAGAGATCACAAAGAACTTTTCAAGTCAACTTACGTTCAACCCTGATAAGCTGGGAGCTGGATACTTCTCTGACATCATTCTTGAAGACACATTCATATCGGCCTCGGTCAGTGGGTAGCAGCTGGTTATCGTTAATTCTGCGAGAACCTTTGAACTGCAATGTGGACTGAACTGTATGTGCAGTGTTCTGTCCCATGGACGACTGCTCCACCAATATGTTGAATAGTCCATCTGCAGGATTGAGTTCCTCTCCATCTTTCAGCCACCTGATGGATGGCTGAGGTTTCCCTTCAGCACGGCAAGTAAGGCTGAGGTCAGTCTTGCCTTGGCGGTAGGTGGCTGTGGGTGGCAGTTCCTCTAGGATACGGGGTGGCTGATGCACTTGAACCCTGACAGAAGCATGGGTGCCCTTGCCAAGACGGTTGGAGGGTTGGCAGTTGTATATGCCCTCATCACCAAGTGAAGCACGAGGGATGGTATAGTTGGCACCCAGTGTGAGGGTGGCATCAGTGTTCTGTCGCCACCAGCGGTATGTGGGCATGGGCCACCCAGGAGGGTCGGCACCACAGGTGAGGGTTGCCTGCTCTCCATACACTGCTATAGGTTCAGCAGGTGTGATAAATGTTTTGCCTGGAGCATGTCGTACTCTTACTGCCACAGTGGCATTACCAAAACGGTCACTGGGCTCTCCACCAGTGGGGTTAAGAATGTTGATTGCCCGGCAGATATAGTTACCTTGGTTGGCAGCAGTTACTCGATTCAGTCGAAGAATGTTTATGCCTGCCTGACGAAAGGAGTCATCATCCTCTTTAAGCCACTCAATTGTGACTGGGGCAGGGTTGGCTGTGACATTACAGGGCACAATCACATCCTCACCCTCGTCTACATCTCTACTGGGTGACACTGCCACTCTGGGACCATACAGCACATCCAGCGTTACCTCTGCCTCCCGAAGTCTGCCCAATCCATTGTCAGCCTGGCACACATAGCGGCCTGCATCATCCAGGCTCACTCGCTCCCTAACCAAGGTGTTGAGGGTGCCAATGAAACGACCGCCTCGGGTCCAACGCACATTGCTCACTGCTGGCTTGGCATCTGCATGGCAGGTCAGCGTTGCAGGACGATCAAGCTCTACTCTCAGTGGGTTCTCAGGTCCAATAGTGATTCTTGGATAGTCTGTAACATAAGAGGCCAATTACCACTATTGCGCTGTTAAAAGATACCACCATTACTTTATTATTTATAAACCATGGAACTATTAATGATGTATAAGATTCTTCTGGAGTGATGTAGTTAACACAGTCCAAATGACATACTGATATTGTATTTTATTTTTTGCCACTTACAGATAATAATGTTTAGCTCTGAAGAATATCCAAGCAGTAAAAAAGGTTTAGTGAAAGCTGTATGCAACTCCTCCAGTTCAGAAAACTCTCCTGATCTGAATTTAAAAAAAAAAAAAAAAATTGATGACAGAAAAAATATAGTACAAAAATATTTTGTACTGTATGTCTCCGTGCTTCATGCTTACAGTTAACACTAAGTGTGACAGTGGCCTCCATCTTCTCATTGTCGGTGAGTGCCCTGTTCCACACCACACACCGATACTGAGCCCCATCATCATCCTTCCCAGGGTTGATGGTCAACACGGAGGTGGTGGGGAAGTCACGGCCTCCACCAGGTTTCAGGACACTGTGTAACTTCTGCTCTGAACCAGCCCGGTACCAGCTGAAAATTGAAACAGGTCCACATATGACATTCATAACTACTAAATTGGATCTATCTGCTCTGACCCAGCCCAGTACCAAATGAAATTAAAATAGTCTCACAAATAAAAGTCCATCACTAGCAAACTTACCCTATCTTCTCTGACCTGGCCCAGTACCAAATGAAACTAAAATACAGTAGTCCCACATATGAACACTCATCACTACTAAACTGAATCTATCTGCTATGACTTGGCCCATTACCAAATGAAACTGAAATATTCCCACATATAAAATTTCATCACTACTAAACTGAATACTGTATAGGCTATACAATACCCTGAGATAGTAATACAGCAATCATTTTTTTTTTTTTAATAACTTATCATCATTCACTATCACTACCATAACCCTTCTTCCTACCTAAAGATGAGGTCTATCTATCTATCAATCTATTGCCAGACGCCAAAATCCCGTAAGGGGTGGCCACTTGACTTTGAGTTATTTGTTTCATGGGGAGGGGCACTAACCCTCCACCAACCCACTTGTTGATACGTAGGGAGCACGTATGGTTTGGTTATAGGGTTACCACTCAGCGTTGTAAATTGTTTCTTGGCTTACAAGAAACCATTTGGCTTGTCACTCAATGTAAAGCCACCTGTGAAGGAAAGGAAGGCAATAAGAAGTGACAGGAAAGATGGGAGAAATGGGAAGAGAGGAGGACAGACACAGAAAAAGAACGATAAAGGTGAAGGAAGAAGTAGACTGCACTACATCACGTGAGTGGATGATGGTCGCCACCACCTACCACCAAAAGATGAGGTGAGGAAAGAAAAAGTATAAATGTGGCAGAACTATCATTTGCATGCCCTGTGAAATGGACCACACAATCATTCACACATCATGAAAGTTGCTAATAAATATTCACGTACTGTATCTGCAGTCTCATTACACTACTCTGCGAGTTAATTAGTTCATTACACTTAACCAAAGTAAAATAATTATCAAACTGGCACATGTACCACAAGAAGATCAACAGAACAATTTACATTCAGAAATATCTGCATGTGCAATACAATATTTAATTTTGCAGAAATTTAATTAAAATTGTCATTTAAGCATTGTTGCAGGACCGTTGCTGTTGCTGTTGTAGTCCTAAGCTCAGTCGCATGTGAAGTGGACTGCAACCATATGCTGCTCTTCAGCAGTTCACCATCCTTCCGTTGGGGGATAGGGAGGGACTACTCACATGATCTGAGGGTCTGGAGAGCCACCCTGTGAGGAGCACACCAGGTCGATTGGCTGACTCTCGGTGGCGGTGGGTGACTCGGGCTGGAGACGTGGGCTGCCAGGTGGGATGAGGACGGTGAGGTTTACAGTGGTTGTGTGAAGGTCTGACCCCGTGCCTGCCTCCTTGAAGCGACACTCGAACATGCCATTGTCCCTTTCGTATGTGGCACGACTGATGGTCAGGTCATAGCGGCCCTCACTCGCCTCTAGGTCCACCCTGCGTGACATAAAACCATAACTATCACTGTCATCAACAGAATCCTTCCTACGCTCCTCATGCGGCAACACTGGATTAGATGATGAATGAATGAATGAATCAACAGAATCCTACTTCCCATTTCATCATCATCATCGTCATCACTTTAAATCCTATTTCTCACTACAATAAACTCTATACACGGGAAAGGAATTATCTAGAAATATGAGTAGGAAAGCACGACAGTAGAGAAAACTAACAAACACTCTCCATTACAGCACACCCAAGTACGATATAAATAACTAGCACGAGGACATTGGTGAATGTAGTCTATAAACTACCGTGCTTCTTTTCCATTTTATTATTTCAGCAGCACCTTAATCCTTTCACCACAACGGCGCCTTTTTTTTTTTTTTTTTTCGTATTCTTGCTTCCGCCAGGCGATTCTATTCAGCATAAGGAAACCTGATGACTAAAAAAAAAAACAAAAAAAAAAAAAAAACTCCCATCCTCCCTTTCCCAGTCCCTTCTCCCTAATTTTATCATCCAGTCCACCTCATCTCTTCCCAGTCCCCCGTCTTTCACCACAGGGTTCAGTACTCGGTCCCTTATTATTTATTATATATATATAAATGATCTAGACTTAAGAGTCAATAGCAGCATCAGCAAATTTGCCGACGATACAAAAATAGGGCGTATCATTAACTCGACTGACGATTGCCATAACTTACAAAAAGACCTCGATACAATGTCCAAATGGTCTAAAACTTGGCAAACGGAATTTAACGTTGAAAAATGTAAAGTACTTAACGTAGGCAAGACCACTGGAGACACTAAATACAGTTTAGATAACAAAGAAATTAGCAAATCGGAATGCGAGAGGGATCTAGGAGTTATGATTAGTAACGACCTTAATCCAAGGCAACAGTGTATTAATGCGAGAAATAAAGCAAATAGGGTCCTAGGATTTATTTCGAGAAGCGTAAGCAATAGATCATCAAAAGTAATACTGAAACACTATCTAGCATTAGTAAGGCCACATTTAGACTACGCAGTACAATTTTGGTGTCCTTACTATAGAATGGATATTAACTCGTTAGAAAATGTACAGGGAAGATTGACTAAAATGATACATGACGTCCGGAACCTGTCATATGAAGACAGACTGAAAAGATTAAGTCTGCATTCGCTAGAGAGGCGTAGAGTAAGGGGAGACTTAACTGAGGTGTTTAAGTGGATGAAGGGTATAAATAGGGGAGATATTAGCAAGGTATTTAAAGTAAGCATACAGGATAAAACTAGAAATAATGGTTTCAAACTAGAAAAATTCCGTTTCAGTAAGGTAATAGGTAGAAATTGGTTTGGTAATAGAGTAGTAGACGAATGGAATAAGCTACCTAGTAAAGTAGTTGCTGCCTCTTCCACTGAGAGTTTCAAGCATAGGCTAGATAAGCATATGACAAATAAGGGGTGGATATAGAAAAAAGAAAATCTTATAACCAATACTAATTCATAATTTTTCCTTTTCAGGTTACACTATGATAGTCTCTATTCTCCTTTCACACTTTCCTGTAAAATGTCCACGCCAGTTTTTCTATACGGCGTGGTGTTCTTTCTGACTTTTTCCTGCCGGCTTCGGCTGGAGGGTTTGGAGGGCGTGGGAGAGCCTTCGTCTTTGCTATCCTTATCTCATTCTAGTAGTTCAGTTACTCTTCTAGGAGCTGCCTAGCATGGGCCAACCAGCCTACTGCAGTTATCCTCTCTTCTTATGTTCTCTCCCCCTCCTCTCTTCCCTGCTGCCCCCATCTCTTCCCACCCCCTCCCCCTTTCCCCACCGTCTTCCCCTAACGAGTGCACTGATGATGATGGCTATTGCTAGGATGGGTTTATAACGAGGGGTATCGCCCTAGCGGAATCAGCTGCTGCATTACCCACCTCCCACACTCGCACTGCCCACACACAATTCCACGACGAAGAGAGCGTAGATAGTTACACACCACCACCTTGATGCCTAATAAAACTACAAGGATAGACAATAATAATAATAATAATAATAAAATACGTTATAATTACCTATTTCGACTTAATTTCATTCACAGCTGTTACTACAAGACCTACACTACCTACAAAATTTGATACAACGACAAAGGCAGCTTAGAAAATGTATAATACAGAGGCAACCAATACAAACGACATGACACTGAGCATACGCAACAAACGAATACAGTACTGTGTGTCAGTATCTATGCGTTCAGAGAGGAGAAAAGAAAGAAGGAAGGCAAGGACAGAGAAGAGAAGAGGAATGAAGAGAGGTAAGGAGAGGGGAGAGAAGAGGAAAGAAGAGAGGTAAGGAGAGGGACGAGAAGAGGAAAGAAGAGAGTCAGCTAGGAGAGAAGAGACGAGAAAGGATACAGGGAGGGGAGATATTCTAGTGACGTCCCTTATCAATATTCAGGAGCCACTAAGAGCCGCTGCCCCGCCCCGCCCCCTCCACCTTAACACAATCTCACCTCATCCTCTCCCCCTCCAGGTCACACACACACACACACACACACACACACACACACACACACGAGGACAGAATGAGAGAGAGAGAGAGAGAGAGAGAGAGAGAGAGAGAGAGAGAGAGAGAGAGAGAGAGAGAGAAGGGGAAGAGGCAGATAAGGAAGTCCACAAAAGGGAAGGGAGAGAACGACAGTAACAGGGAGAAGAAGAATAGAGAGAAGCAGAAAGGGATGATGCTGAGGATAAATAATGCAGGGAGTGTCGCGATGGGGAGAAACTTCACCATATTAGCATGAAACGAGGAAAGGTGGATACAAAAAGGGACAAGGAGAGGAAGGGGGATAGGGTTGAGGAAGGGGGATAGGGGAGAGGAAGGAGGGGAGAGGAAGATGATGGAGGAAGAAGACCGAGGAGGAGAAGAACGGGGTCTGTGGAGGAAAGGGGGAGGGGGAGGGGAGTAGCTAGTGTTAGGCAGGAATTCCGCCGTATTAGGAAGGGATAGGGAGATGCGAGGGGTGAGAGTGGGGTGTGAGCGGGTTAAGAATGAGTTCTGTGAATGGGGTGTGAGTGAGATGAGTTTAGTGAGTGGGGTGAGGGGCTCGGAGAGGGACGAGTGGAGTGATTGTTAGAAAGGGGTGAGTGGGATGAGGATAGGGGCAAATGAGAAAGGTGAGAGAGGTCAGAGGAAGGAGAAGAGGGGTGAGTGAAGTTGACAGGGAAGGAGTGAGGGACGTGAGAGAGAGAGAGAGGTGAGAGCTAAGAGAGGACAGAGGCAAGGAATGAGTGGGGCGGAGAAGGATGAGTCGAGGTAAAGGGGGCAATGAGAGGGGTGGAGAGAGGAGCACCGAGAGGGAAGGAGAGGGATGTGTGTTGGAGATAGGGTGAGAGGAGTGAGGAGGGGTAGAGAGGGATGAGTGGAGGTGAGAAGGGTCAGTGAGACAGGTGGAGACAGAGGCAGGAGTAGACTAGAGTGACGGTGATAGGGGTGGAGAGGACTTAGTGACAGGTGTGGAGGGAGAGGGATGAGTGGACTGGAGTGGAGGTGAGAGGGGTGAGCGAGAGGGGTGGACGCGGAAGTGACTTGGTAGCGGTGGCGGTGACCTCTCTGCCCGCCACTGACCCACACATTGCCCGCACACCACTGCCTCACCTTCCTCATGCCTACCTACGCGCCTTACCTACCTACCAACCAACTTCTTTCTTTACTTACCTTCCTACCTACCTACCTGCCTGCTTGTCTTCTCCCCCTACCAACCTGCATACCTACTAGTCTTCTCTACCAACCTACCTCTCTTCATTACTTTCCTACCTACCTATGTCACCTCCCAATCTTCCTACTCATCAACTTTCTCCACTTTCCTATCCACGTCCCTACCCATTTACATCTACCTAGGGTCCCTTCCTTATCTGCCAACATCAATACAATGTACGGAAAGTAGTTTTCTTTATCTACTTATTTGCCCTGTATCTATATACGCAAACTTACTTATTTAACTTTATAAAAATACCTGCAGCCGATGATTCTGTAATATCTAAATAAATTATACATATCTCTGCAAATCTATCCATCTACCTACACAAACCTATCTATCTACCATTCCTACTTTCAACTATCAATCTGCTTTCTCTCCTTCCCTCCAAGCTACCTATATTCCTACCTACCTGCCTACCTTCTTCTTAACACCCAACTTTCCTTCCTCCCTCCCTACCTCGTTTCCCTCCAAGGTACCTACATTCCCACCTGTTTGCCTCCCTTACCTACCTACCTACCCTCTCCTCTCCCTATCACCCATATACCTTCCCTCCATCCCTGCCTCCTTTCCCTTCAAGCTACGTAAATTCCTACATATTTGCCTCCCTTACCTACCTACCAGCAATGTCGGTGTCGTAAAATAATCGGGGTGCTGGGCAGTTTTGAATCCATATCCTAGGTGCGCTGTTCTTTGCACCTCTTCCTTGGCGATTTATTTTGCATATTACGTCTTCATAGTCTCTTCTGTGTTAATTATATCGTTCTCCATTTTACCAGCGACAAAGAAATGTCTGAGATAAAGAAATGTGTGAGATAAATCGCTTCACATTACCACTACAATTACGTATGTTACAAATGACCTCTTTACATAAGTATCTACTCGTACCCACCTACCTACCTACCTACCTGCCCTTCCTACTTACCTACATACTGGTACTCAGCTTTCTACTACTACCAACCTACGTCTCTACTCTTCCTGCTACCTACCTACCTACCTGCTTGCTACTTGCCCTTCCTACATACCGGTTCTCTCTCTCTCTCTCTCTCTCTCTCTCTCTCTCTCTCTCTCTCTCTCACTAATATTACGTTGACAATGGGGAAGGACGGCGGGGGTTAGTTTATGATAGTGAGTGTGTGGGACGAGGGAGAGGTTAGTGGTTAGTGGGATAGGAAGAGGAGAGAAGAGAGGAAGAGAGAGAAGGATGGGAGGATGGGAAGGGAGGAAGACAGAGCAGGATAGGAGAATGAGAAGCGAGGAAGAAAGAGGGATGAAGATGAGGGAGAGAAGGATAGGAGAATGAGATGCGAGGAAGGAAGAGGGATGGAGGAAGATGAGGGAGACAAAAGGAGAAAAGAAGGAAGATGAGAAGGGAAAATAGGAAGGAAGAGAAAGGAAGCGAGAGAGGAACATAAGTGGAGAGAAGTAGGAAGGGAAGGAGGAGGAAAAAAGAGAAGGGATGAGAGCGAGGACGCAAAAAAGAAGTGGGAAAGGAAAAAACAGGAAGCGATGGAGAAATGAAAGATAAAAAGAGCAGAAAGAAGATATAGCAAAGATGGAGAAGTACAGAAGAAGAATGAGAGTTGAATGGACAGAAAGTGGAAAGGAATGGAGAACAGACATGAAATAAGTAACAGAATAAAACACCAAAGAATACAAGGGAAGAGAGAATGGAAGATGGCAGGGGAGAAGCCAATCATTACCCCCTCTCTGAAAAAAATGGCGGTGACAATAGCAAAAGAGTTAAGATTTCTGATATCGTTGAAGGGTAAAAACAATATCTATGCAAAATTAAAATACAGTATATATAAAAAAAAAGGACATTAATTTCCAAAACTCGCAAAATCTCGGGTTCTCACGTGTAGCTGCGGTCGAGCGGCGTGTCCCTGATGGCTACGTTGTCCTTCTCGCCGTTGCGCTGCCTCATCCAGTAAATCTGACCCCCGGTGGACAGCAGGGCGGGGTTGTTGAAGCGGCACTTGAGCGTCACGTCCTGCCCCTCGCGAACGTCTGCCACTTCTTCGCGGTTGCTGGCTCCCGCTGCGACCAGGCCTGAGGGAGGGAGAGGAGGAGGAGAGTAAGATAGGGTACGTACTAAAGGGAAAGACATTCAGGCCAGGACATGTGCAAGATGGGTATAGGAAAAGATATATGCTGATATTTTCGTAAGTTAAATAAGGCACTAAGATAAAAACAGTAGCTAAGATAACTGACACTGTAGATAAGTGAAGAAGATATGTAGGCTAACAGCAGCAGCGAAGATAAAGCCAGTGCATAAATTAGATAACAATAGTAGCTAAGATGCACCAAAAGGGCAGGAAGGACGGGACTGAGAAGCTGACATGAGGGGTAACTAGTGTAGATGGGCAAGGTGTGGGGAGGAGGGGAGACTGAATCGTGGGGGAAGGAGGTGGTAGGGGTAGGAGGTGAGACACTACCGGAGTTAAGCATGAGGGGTTAGTGGTGTGGACGGGCTTGACTCAGGGGAACGGCGGGGGGTCTGATCTTAACGTGGGGTACTTTATGAGGGGAAGGGGGGAAGGGGATGGAGAAGGAATGGACGGATAGAAAAGAAGAGGCGGAATTCTGAGAAAGAGTTTGAGAAAGAGTTAGAGAGAGAGAGAGAGAGAGAGAGAGAGAGAGAGAGAGAGATTAGGAAGAGGTGGTGGTCATACCCTCAGATTTAAATAGGTAACTCCAACAAGAGCACAAAATTTAATAAAAACCCAGTACATACAACGCTAAATATAATGCTTCTCACACCAGGCGTTTCACTGCAGGACGCTCGCTGATTTCACGGTAACAGGGGTCTCATTTGCATACTCATGTTGCTGGCGGTGGTGCGGACTTTCACGATTTTGTTATTCATTATTCTCAAGGTAAAAGAATGGGGTGAGCGTCCGTCAGTGTAATTTATTCATCTTATGCAATGAAGAATGTATAGGCTTTATGATTAGTGGAACTGTGAAAGCAAATATGAGAGATGGACAAAGTGAGAGTCAGTGAGACCAAGGTCGAGAGAATGAGTGGAAAGTAGTCAATGGAAGGTGAAGTAACTTATCAAAGTGTGGAGTGCGAGTAATACGTGAGGAAGAGTGAGGGTACGTGGAAGGAACAGTGAAAATAAGTGGAAAGCAGAGAAAGATTCTGGAAGGCGGAGTGAGTGAGAGGAAGGTTGGAGAAACCCCCGACATAAATATCAACAGATCACCACTTACTGCCGTAATGATATCCCTCCACGAGACACACCCATAACGTTTTTCATCTCTCAAGGTGCACTGTTCTGTTTCCCTTCTTTTAACTTCTGGAACAATTCTCTCTCTGTTCTATTTCTAGTTTCTATTAGTTGTATTTCAGTACTTTTTTATTTTCTATCCGTGTTCTTTATTAACTTCTATCGCAGTTCTTTTCAAATATAGTAGCTTTTCTATTTCTCACCCTTTACCTTCCCTGTTTTCCCCGCCACCAAAACAACAATACACTTTCTCCGTTTAAACCTGAATATACAGTACGTTCCTCCCTTTGTACCATTAACACAATAAAACGCTAAACCACAATAATACACGTGAACTTAGCAATTAGGCTACTTATTTTCATCTTTATCCTACACTAGCAATTACTTATTTTCATCATTATATTGTCGTCTTTATCTTACACTCTGCTATTATTTCATCTTTCCACTGCCATAACGCTACGCAATACCGTCACTAACAATCACCATCATCATCACAATTCTAAACGTTATAAGCGTTCCTCTATAAGGACAACAACTACTTCACTATTTCATAATTTTCTACCACCAACGTAATCAGGATCACCACTATCACCATCAGCACCACCAATACTGTATATCCATCATCATCACTATCACCTTCCATCACCATCACTGTAACCACCACTCGCAAGCGGCAATCACCTCCAGACGCCACAAACAAGGCACTCACCATCATCATCATTTTCAGCAGCATTTTCTTCCTACAAGCACCATCAAGAAACCAGCTCCCTCGCTCACACCACTACAACATCATCAACTATCTCCTTAACTATTAATGTCAAAATTTAGGCAGCCACTCTTTACAAAATTACAAAAACTTGTCAAGCATTCAATCCCCAAGCACATTAATCCTATAAACTGCAGGGAATTTGATAAGTGAAATGGCTTAGTCAGGTTCTTAATGAATACTGCAACTTTCGCCATCCTGAAGGTTCGAGTTAAGTAGTGTATCTTACCACTGGATATAGTGAGAAGGCGAGACAGGTAAACTTTTTAAGCTTTATTCCTTGTCGTAACTATGATTTTTTTTTTTTTTTAAGGAAGGACAGAGAGAGGATAGTGCATAAATTTCCAATGTCTTGTGTACATTGTGCAAACAGAATCAGTAACGACTTGCAATTAGTTGTAAATTTGCCTGTGAGTCTCATCCCTGGTTGTTATCGGTACCGTCTGCAAATACATACAGTTTGTGTTTATTTTTCCTGACCTAATATTATAGTCTCCAACCAGCACCGTATGACTGATATATGTCAGCGGCTCAAAATTCAAACATGTCTATATATATGATGTGGAAAGATATATATATATATATATATATATATATATATATATATATATATATATATATATATATATATATATACTGGCAAGGCAAAATTCGAATGTATGTTTCGTGCGACGAGCTAAAAACACTGTAGTCGAGACAGATCAGATAAACAGCAGAGAGAAGACGAGTGGGTAAGTATGTGTGTGTGCCAAATCCTGAGTTAGCTTAGCCTGGGGGCCTCCAACAACCAACTTTCTAGAGCAGTAACCCCCCCTCTTTCTCCCTGCCTCTCTTCCCCGACAATGCTGCACCGCCATTGTTCCCGTGCGCTGCAAAACGGGAAACGGAGTCATTGTGCTGCCACTTTCCCCCGCCAGGATGATGGCTGGCGTGTTGTGGTGCGGGGTAAACAAACACACAAACGCCGCAGTGAAACTTGACTTTTTTTTTTTTTTTTTTTTTTTTTTTTGTAGCAAACACAAACCCGTGAGGATTTTTTTTTTTTTTTTTAATAGATTGTGCTATCCTTTTTCCATTCCTGTGGTAGTCTCAATTACCAGTATCTTTCTTCATTCTGGGACAAAAATTGGCATACTCTTTCACGGGGTCTGCTTCTCGCTTAGGGCACGTCCGTCACTATCCTACCTGACGCTGGTCAATGAGAAAATACCTACGGAAAGAAAAACATGCCATAACACAAAGCCTCTTCCAGCTTGTAAATATTAGCCACCACAGGACAGTGAGAAACAGAAGCGTTACAACTGACGAGAATTTTTATATCCACGACTGTAACGTCTTGAAACCGACTCTGAATTTAATGATATCTAAGTCACATCAGTCCCTCTATACCATCTCGAAATCGTGTCAAAATATTATGAGATCTAGGCAAACTACAATCCAAGCCAAAATTTACTTTATATCCAGTCAAAACACTGTAAAAAAAAAATGGTATCTTAGTACACTATCAGTCTCAGCCAATGTTTCTTTTACACCGTCTTATTACAGTGCCAACAAAACTGTTCAGTATCATCAGATTACTACTTTTTTTATCGTCCACGTAACCCTTTGACTGTGCTGAGTGTCTCATATGAACAAAATTACCTCTCTTAAATTAAAATAAAGTATACTAAATAACGACTTGCAATTAGTTGTAAATTTGCCTGAGTCTCATCCCTGGTTGATAGTTTTTAACATACTGCATCTCTAAATTCCTATATGCTACTTTCCACCTCCACATTTTCATCTCCTTCACAGCCCCCTTGTATATACAGCCTTACAACTCTCCCCCCTACCCTCCCCATGTTCCATGCCCCCCCACCCCCCTCCTGCAGTACAGTAGCGCTCCCCTCCCCCCACCCTCCCACACCACAGCAGCCAGGACAGCCCACGATTCCCAGACAAAAAGCGGAGTTTCCCAGCCGTGGCCAGCCCTCGTGACCAGGCTGCGGCCGGCCTCATACACACCAGTAATCAGCCTGCCTCATGCCGGGAGCAAGGCAGGGAGGGGGTGACCTGGCTGACCCTGCACCTGATTCCTGTACATGACCCGGTGACTGACCTTGCAAATGACTAGGTAACTCTGTAAATACACTGCATGTCTGCCTATCAGTCTTAAAGCCTTATCTCCATACAAATGAGGGGGTTCGTGTAGGTGGCCCTAAAAATGTAATATAATAATAATAATAATAATAACAATAATAACAATTTAGAATCCTTAAGTAACCCGGTAAATTACTTAAATGACCCTGTACCTGCCCCGCTAAGTGATAAATAGTAATTCGAAAAAATAGTCCTCTAAATGACCACATCACACACACACACACACACACACACACACACACACACACACACACACACACACACACACACAGTAATATTTCCTGTGATCCCTCCCCCTTAAGTTTACACGTTAATAATACTGTACGTAAAGAGAATCTCAATTTTTCAGAGTAGCAGACAACACTGCCACAGGTCTCCAAAAAAAAAAAAAAAAAAAAAAAAAAAAAAAAAAAAAAAGGGAGAGTCCATGTCCACATATCAGACGTTCAAAATATATGTCTAAGTTACATGCCTCTCAGCGTCATATATTCTGAGGCAAATTTTAGGCATCAAACTGTCATGGCTCTCAGAATCATACTCGTACTTTCAGGGGCCTCCATGTGCAGGTATGAGAGTATCGCCTTGCCTGCTTCCCACGCCACTGCCCACCACACACACAGGGAGTCACTGGGAGGGTAGGCTTCGAGGACACTTGTTACAATACACCCGGAGCGACACAGCCTTATCCTGCCATCGTATCGGGGTGTGGAGAGGTGGGGGTGCGGGGGATGACAGGGGAGAGATAGTGAGTGGGTGGGAGGAAGGTGGGAGAGACAGTGAGTGGAAGGAAGGCGAGAGAAAGAGGCAGAGAGAAAAAAGAGGCTAGTGTGGAGAAGACAGGAGGGAGTGTGGAGGCAGGGAGATAGTGCGAGAGAGAGTGGGAGGAATGACGTGGAAAAGAAAGAAGATGAGAGAGAGAGAGAGAGAGAGAGAGAGAGAGAGAGAGAGAGAGAGAGAGGAGAATGGAGACTGGTGGGGAGGGGAAAGAGTGGGAGGGGAATGGAGAGGGGTGAGGTGGATTGCAGGCTTCGGCACCACTGTTTCAATACACCCGCATCAAACATCTTTATCTGGCATCGTATCTCGGCGTGGAGAGGTGGGGGGCGAGGAGACGAGGGGAGAGAGGGGGGGGGGCTGAAGAGAAGGGGAATAGGAGGAGAAAGGGGAGGACTGAAGATATGAGGAATGGAGGGGGGAGGGGTAAACGGGAGAGGCAGGGAGGTCGGGAAAGACGGAGTGAGAGAGAGCGAGCTAGGCAAAGAGAGAAAGGAAGAAAGCAGGGTGGGAGGAGAGGAGAGGGAGGAAGGAGGAAGTGCGAGGAAAAAAAAGGAAAGACAAGAAAGAGGGGGCGCACTAGGAAGAAGAAGAGGGGATAAGGAAAGACAAAGAGAGGACGAGTGGAGATGAGGAAGGGGTTGAGCAATATAAGAAAGAGAGGGTTGGTTGGGGTTGAAAGGGGAGTAAGGGGTGTTATAGGGGGTTGAGAGAAGAAGGAAGTATTGGAGGAGGCTGAGAAAGAAGAAGAGGGTGGAGGTAGGTAAAGGAGAGAGGGAGAGGTGGGGGAGGAAGGGAATGTCTTACCATGAGGTGTGTGTGTGTGTGTGTGTGTGTGTGTGTGTGTGTGTGTGTGTGTGTGTGTGTGTGTGTGTGTGTGTGTGTGTGTGTGTGTGTGTGTGTGTGTGTGCGCGTGTGTGCGTGTGTGCGTGTGTGTGTGTGTGTGTGTGTGTGTGTGTGTGTGTGAGAAGGGAGGGTAGGAGGGGTAAGTAATCTGCTTGGTGGTGAGTGAGGGTGTCAGGTGTCCGTGTGCAGGGTGAGGGTGGGGGTCTGGGTGAGGGCGAAGGTGAGGGTGAAGGAAGAAGGGGGAAGAGGGAGTGAAGGGGGGAGGGTAAGGTAGAGGGGTACGGCTTAGGGTGAGGGGGTGATGGTGAGGGAGGCAAGGGTGAGGGGAGGAGGAAGAGGAGGAGGAGGGAGGAGAGGAAGGGCAAGTGCGAGGGTGAGTAAGGGGAAGTGCTGGGGGGAGGGTACATGAAGGAAGGCGGCGTGGAGTGGCACTCGAAGGGCCGTGGCACTTGAAGTCTGCGTGACCACTCGTCCCTTCGTCGCCACCCCCTACCCCCCTCCTCTTGACTCGGGGGGAGGAGAGCGGTGGGGAGGAGGGTGGATGCACTTGAAGACAGAGGGGGGCATATGTGAGTGGAGGAGGGGGTAGCGGAGGGAGAAAGGAGGGAGTAGGAAGTATGGGGGAGGAGGAGGAAGGATGCATCTGAAGGGAAACGTAGAGGAGGAAATGGGGGCAAGAAGAAGGGAGAGAATCGGGTATGGGTGAGGGAAGGGGAAGAGAGGGGTAAACGAGAGAAGAGGGAGAAGAGGAAGAGAAGTGTGGGGGAGGGGAGCAAGAGGGAGGAGAATGCACTTGACGGGGAGAGGGATACAAGAACGAGATACTGCACTCAAGGGTTATGTTGCAATTCCACGTGCAACCCAACACCACTGCCACTCCACCCTAACATTTACACCAAGAATAAACAACAAAGGCTCGCTGGACTCAACCTAACCTAACCTTACCTAACCTAACCCAACCTAACCTGACCCAGACTACCTTAACCTTACTGAACCTCATCTAACTTAACCTGTGCATCCCAAAAATAAATAAATAAATAAAAATCTGAAACATCTTTGATACGCCAGAACTTAGGGTAGACAGCCCTGGTAGTGAAGGGGTGAAACGGCCCATGAGGTGCGTGTGTAGAGGGTGTTGAAGGGCATGTCAAGGAGGTACTCATGGGACGGACTGATGCAGGTCGTAGCAAAGCTTAAGACCCCAACAAGATCCCTTTGACTTGAGTTCTTAAATCTGCTCTCTCTCTCTCTCTCTCTCTTCCTCCTCAAGTTCCTTTTCTCCTGCCCTCCTTATTCTTCCTTCCCTTTCTTTTTCAATTCCCCTCTTCTCTTCTCCCTCTTCCAGTTCCCCTTACCTCTTATTCACCTCGCCTCACTCTTCAGATACCGGTATCAACACAACAAATCTCTCTCGCGCGCGTACGTATATACACACACAACCTTGGAAACAAACAAATATAACGCACTCCTTTGAGAGAGAGAGAGAGAGAGAGAGAGAGAGAGAGAGAGAAGGGGGAATCCATACATAAAACATTACAAAAGACTACAAAGAAGGCAGAGGGGGTTGGCGTACATAATACAGACATCCAGGAATATGTAATGAGGCAGACCAGAGATACGGCGGAGGAAAACCCCTTCATTACGAGGCCCTGCTGTTCCTGCTACCGACACGGGATTATATAAAGCTAAAATGAAAGCTTAAAAAAAAAACTTCAGGATGGTGTGTGTGTGTGTGTGTGTGTGTGTGTGTGTGTGTGTGTGTGTGTGTGTGTGTGTGTGTGTGTGTGTGTGTGTGTGTGTGTGTGTGTGTGTGGAGTTTTATTCTGTTTAGTAAGAGTGTAGGATACCACCTTCAGTACGAGGATTTATTTTATTCTTTCCATCGCCACCCCCCCCCCCAAAAAAAAAATCATAGGTGAGTCCTCTTGAAATCTTGACCTCAATAATAATAATAATAATAATAATAATGATAAAAAAAGTTCCGGCCCGACTCTGACCCTATTCAGATACCTAGAGGAAAGTATCTATGCTCTCAGTGTACAGTATCAATATGTGGGTATAACTTTTCCCTAAGAAGGATGATGGGGCGACAGAGGAAGGCAGAAGTAACGTGAGCTTGTAAGGGATATGTTGAGATTAGGAGATGACGGATGGAGAGGAAGGTGGGGGAGGTGGGGGGGACGGAGAAATGGTGGGAAAAAGCGATGGAGAGACAGAGAGATGGGAGGGACGGAGATGAAGGAAAAGATGGAGGGAAGACGAGGCGAACGATGGATGGACGAAGAAATAAAGGCTAGGATGACACGAAAAAATTTGAGATGGAGGGATGGAGATGGAGACACGGAGGTTACCCGAGATGGAGAGGAGAGACGAAAGGAGGAAGAGATGGTACGGAGAGATGGAGGGAAGAGAGCTAGGAGGGATGGAGAAGGAGGAAGAGTGACAGAGGGCAGCCTAATATTGGGACAGGCCTTGGGCGGTCATGATAGTCACGAAGGACGGGAGGAAGCATGGGAGGGGGGAGATGGTGTGAAGCTTGAAGGAAGGGAGGGAGAGAATACAGTTAAAAGGAAGGAAGAGAGAGAATACAGTGAAAAGGTAAGAAGGGAGAGACTGTGTATGGGAAAGGGAGATAAGGAGGGAGGGAGGGTTCGAGACAAGAGGAAAGGAGGGAGGGAGGGTTCGAGACAAGAGGAAAGGAGGGAGGGAGGGTTCGAGACAAGAGGAAAGGAGGGAGGGAGGGTTCGAGACAAGAGGAAAGGAGGAAGTGTGATAAAGGGAGGGTGAGGGAAGGAGAAAGTTGGGGACTGGGAGGCAGGTGCAAACAATGGGGATAAAGGAGTACAAAGGAGTAAAAAGGAATGCAAACAGCAATAGCCCTGTTGGTCCTTTAGTGGCTGTTTGTTAATGGGAGGGTTGTAACTATAAAATATTCTATGAGCACAGATAGGGATAGAAAAGGAGGAAGACGGAAAAAATGTGTGGAGGAAGGTGGTGGAACAAGTGGAAAGGGGTGAAAGAAGGGGGGTAAGGAGAGGAGGGAGACGTCAAAGGGGGACACAGGAATGGAATAAAGGTGGAAGAGATGGAGGAACGGGATGGAAGGAGTGGAATGGGGGTTAAGAGAGGAGGGGTTAGGAAAGGAGACAGAGATGTGAAGGAGGGCTAGGAAAGGAGTGAAGGAAGAAAGGAAAGGAGTGAGGGTGGAGGGGGTGGAAGAAGGAAGGGAGGGGGGGAAGGGAGGAGACAGCCATAGCTCAACAAAGGGTGGCGGTGCTCACAGGAAGGCGGGGAAGGGGGGGGGGAATGCCCTCAGGGTCCCGCCTCCAGGATATTACTGGCGACGCAGGAAGGGAAGGGGAGGGGAGGGGAGGGGAGGGGGAGGGAGTGGGGGAAGGGAATACAGAAGGGGGGAGAAGGGAGTAAAGAAATGGATGGGGGAGGGACAGGGGAGGAATAAGAGGAAGGAGGGGTTGAGGGGGTGGGGACATGAAGAGAGAAGAATTGGAAAGAGGGAAAGACATAAGAACATAAGAAGAGAGGATAACTGCAGTACATAAGAACATAAGAAGAGAGGATAACTGCAGTAGGCCGGTTGGCCCATGCTAGGCAGCTCCTAGAAGAGTAACTGAACTACTAGAATGAGATAAGGATAGCAAAGAAGAAGGCTCTCCCCCGCCCTCCAAACCCTCCAGCCGAAGCCGGCAGAAAAAAGCCAGAAAGAACACCACGCCGTATAGAAAAACTGGCGTGGACATTTTACAGGAAAGTGTGAAAGGAGAATAGAGACTATCATAGTGTAACCTGAAAAGGAAAAATTAGGCCGGTTGGCCCATGCTAGGCAGCTCCTAGAAGAGTAACTGAACTATTAGAATGAGATAAAGATAGCAAAGAAGAAGGGGCAGGATAAGGGATGGCGAAGAAGGGGAAGGGGAAGAAAGCGTGAAGAAAGGAAAGGGAGGAGAGGAGGGGCAAGGGGATGAGGCTGAGGGTAGGAGTGATGAGCGGGGGAAGGAGGGAAAGAGACGGAGATTTAAGAGACAGATGGGGAGGAGTAAGAACAGCATGAAGAAGGGAAACAGAGCAACAGACGAAGCATGAAGAGAAAAGTAAATGGGCGAAGTGAAGAGGGGGGAAAGGAATGGAGCAGGAAAGTTTAAGAGTGAGAGGGAGTACGAGACAATAGGTAATTATGGACAGGGTGAGAAGACTGGAAATGAAGGAATAAAAAAATAAAGAAAACAGGTTACAAGGAAGGAAAATTAGATGGACATAAGGAGATGAAGAGGGAAAGAAACAAGAAAAAAGGACAAAAGATAATGAGGGAGGGAGGGAGAGACAAGAAAAATGGAGGAGGGAGAGGGGGAGTAGGCAGGATGTTGACGTCATCAACACCACAACCACTACCGCAACTCCAAAATACTACAACTACTACCACAGCCGAGTACCGCATCTACTACTACCATAACTAGCCGTACTACATCGACTACTACCATTAATACAACATCTACTACTACCATCACCACTACTACTCCATAACTGCATCTACTTTCAACATAACTATTACATCTACTATCATAACTTCTGCCACGGCCTCTACCAGTACCACTTCCACTAACTACTAATTAACAACTACCCTATCTAGACAAATGGGCAATGGTAAGGGGGAAGAGAAAAGGAAGGGGAAGGATGACGTGTTATAAATAAGAGGGGGAGGGGAAAGAAGGTGTACGGAAGGGGAAAGAATGGGAGGGGAATACAAGTGGATTTAGGACAGGGAGGTGGAAGGAGCTGGAGGGGAAAGAGGTAGGAGGAGTACAAAGGAGTACAAAGGAAAGCAAACGGCAACAGGTAGGTTAGAAAATAAATGGAGGAAAAAAAAAGGAGCAGGAGCAGAGGTACGGGCACTGAAAATGAGAAGGCAGAAGGGAGGGAAAAGGAGTAGGAAAGGGTGGGGAGTGGGGGGGAGGGAAGTGGATATATGTGGGGAGTAGGGAGGAGGGGAAAGGATATATAGGTGGAGGAGGGGAAAGGATATTTAGGTGGAGGAGGTACGTAAGTGGGGAGCAGGCGTGAGTGGAGTGGAGGGCAGACTGAAGTATCACACACCCAGACCAGAAACCATACCCGGCCATCGACACCCAAGCCATCATATCCTGTCTGCCCAGGCGGGTCCTAACTCACATCCTGCACACCTACACCCACGTCCATACCCACACCCACAATCACACCCACATCCACTCACGCCACACCCACATCCATTCACGCCACACCCACATTTACACCCACACCCATGCCCACACCCACACCCATATCCCACAAGCGAAGCAGGGAGTGGACGAGATGGAGTGGTCTATCTATCTACAAATACATAATACAGTACTTACATATATACAAAGAAGGAGTGGAGGGACAGCTCGTGAATAATACATAATTACGTAAACGGAAACTTTCACGAAGTAGGAAAAGAAAATGATAGAACCCTTAATACCCCATCGTTTTC
Organism: Coenobita brevimanus; assembly: GCF_032717465.1. Classification (NCBI taxonomy): domain Eukaryota; kingdom Metazoa; phylum Arthropoda; class Malacostraca; order Decapoda; family Coenobitidae; genus Coenobita; species Coenobita brevimanus. The sequence goes on along the minus strand of NC_137047.1, from coordinate 23,061,354 downwards.
TTTTCCTTATTTCTTTCTTTTTTTCTTTCTTTCTTTCTTGTGCAGTTGCGGGCATGAGTGGCGGCTGTGGTTTGATGCGTGTACTATAATATGGAGTGGGGCACGCTGGGAGGGAGAAAGGGAAACAGACAAGGAAGAGGAGGTAGAGAATTAGAGAAGAGAGGGAGAGGGAGACAGAGATGGGAAGAGAGAAGAAAAGAGGGACAAAACACAGGGGAAGAAAGGAGAGAGAGAAGGAGAGAACATAAGAACATAAGGAGAGGATAACTGCAGTAGGCCAGTTGGCCCTGGCAACTTCTAAGACTATCTGAACTACTAGAATGAGGTAAGGATGGCAAAGAAGAATGTGAGGAAGGGAGAAAAGAGAGGCTTAAGGGAAAAGAAGAGAAGGGGCAGAAAGAAATGCCGAAAATGGAAAGAGAGAAGGGAGTGATAGATAAGAAAGTGAAAGGGACGCGGCAGCTTCAAGGTTATAACTGAAGTATCCACTCTATGAGCTTAGAAGGACAGGTAAACTGGTAGAAAAGGAGAACAGAAGAACAAAGAAGAGATTAATGCAAAGGAGAATAAAAGAATGAGAAGATGGAGAACAGTGTGCAGGATAGAAAGGGAGAAGAGAGAGGAGGAAAAAACTAAGTGAGAAAGACGACAGAAGGGATGGGAGAAAAGGAGGAGAAGAGAGGAAGGATGAGAGGACAGAAAGAATGAGAGAAGAGTAAGATGTAGTGAAGATGTAGAAGACTGCGTGTGTAGGCATGAGGGTCAGTGTAGGAAGGAGGGGAGGTAAGAGACACCTAAGCCGCCCCTCACTCCTCTTGCAAGATCAGGTTGCTCCACTACCCTCACCCCAACTCACCTGTCCAACACCTCACTCTCCTCCTCTACTCAACGCACCTGCCCACCACCTTAATTCATCACCTCACCTACGACCTCCATAATTCACTTGGACACCTCACATCCTGCCTCCTCATTATTCACTTCATCACCTCACCTATTACCTTCATTATTCACTTCATCACCTCACCTACTACCTTCATTATGCACTTCATCACCTCACCTACTACCTTCATTATTCACTTCATTATCTTACCACAATACCGACCTCTCTCTCACGCCTTCAGCCGTGGACGATACCTTCAACCTTCCTATCTCATGACGATTTTATTCAGCTCGAGACCTTCTGAACTGAAGGGGTTGGATACAGCCTTCATTAATTCCTTTATTGCTAGAATAATCTACTAACTTGCACAAAACCGTCTGAGAATAACACGAATATGCAAAAAAATCGCAGAGAAAGAATTAACTACCAGTACTGCATATGCCACTTTCGTAATATTCCCCTCTATACTTAAACCAGTCATTAACCACTTTACAGCTACCTCTTCAATAACCACCTACTTCTCTTTACTACTCACGCATGGGGAAAAAAAACTTGCTCTTATCTGCATATATAAAATCTCTTGGTAAAAGCGTAATTGGTGAACTATGTTAGTCTGCCTTCGTGGTCTCATACGTGTACCAGGAAGAAAAAGTATACTCAGTCGCCAGCTTCTCTACGGGTATCCGAGCTTGATATTTGAGTTACATTTGTGGTCTAGGGAGTAGTAATATAAACAGTATCACGTTCAGACCCCTCTTCCTTGTTAGCTTGTTTCTTACGATTCCCTCTTTCCTGTCTTCTTGTTCCAGTCCTCTTTCCTCTTCCAGTCTTCCCATTTTACCAGTACTGTTTCCCTCTTCCCCTTCCATTTCCTCTTATATTTCCATTGCAGAGGCTACATTTCTATCGCCCTTGCAGTCTCTAGCTGCAAATTATCAAGACTTAGAAAAGAGGAAATAGAGGTAAGCAAAGAGAGGAATGGAGAGGATAGGGAGATGGAGCTTAAGAAACTAGGGAGGTGGAACAGAAGAGGATAGGGAGGTGGAGGTGATGAAGATATGGAGAGAGGTGTTAAGGGATGCCAATGGCTGGAGTAAGTATGTAGGGGCATAAAAGTGTGTGGGTGAGTGTTAGGGCTGGGATGAAGAGGGTTGAAGTGATAAGTGGTGGAGGTGTGGCATGTGGGGGGTTGAGAGGGTTGGGATAAGGAGTGGGGAGCGAGGAAGCAAGAGGGATGGGGGATAGAGGATAGAGAATAGAGAAAGGTGGGACAGAAGAAGAGGAAGCAGAAAGAAATGGGTGTCATTGAGAAAGGGGGATAAGAGAGAAAGAGAAGAGATGTTGAGGAGAAAGGAGGAACTGAGAAGAAAGATAGAGTGACAGTGTACGGTGTGATGAAAATGGAGATGTGGAGAGGAAGAGAGGAAGAGAAACGGAAACATGGAAAGGAGGACAGGCAGAGAAAAAAAAGACAAGGAGAGGAATAAGGGAGGGGACGGAAGAAGGAAAGGAATGAAAGAAGGAAGGGCAGAGATGAGGAGGAATATGGAGGAAGGTGGGGGAGAGAAATGGAGCGATGGAGGAAGGTGAGGGAGAGAAAAGTAGGGGAATAGACGAAGGTAAGGGAGGCAAAAGGCGATGGAGGAAGGTGAGGAAGAAATGAGAGGGATGGAGGAAGGTGAGGGAGAGAAGATGAGAGAGAGATGGGAAGTCAGTGGGAAGGCCTAGGAGACTCAGGATCCCCGCAGGCTAAGAAAGCAGGACAATTTTATGAGCCTCCTGGTGTGTGTGTGTGTGTGTGTGTGTGTGTGTGTGTGTGTGTGTGTGTGTGTGTGTGTGTGTGTGTGTGTGTGTGTGTGTGTGTGTGTGTGTGTGTGTGTGTGTGTGTGTGTGTGTGTGTGTGTGTGTGTGTGTGTGTGTGTGTGTGTGTGTGTGTGTGTGTGTGTGTGTGTGTGTGTGTGTGTGTGTGTGTGTGTGTGTGTGTGTGTGTGTGTGTGTGTGTGTGTGTGTGTGTGTGTGTGTGTCTGTGTGTGTGTGTGTCTGTGTGTGTGTGTGTGTGTGTGTGTGTGTGTGTGTGTGTGTGTGTGTGTGTGTGTGTGTGTGTGTGTGTGTGTGTGTGTGTGTGTGTGTGTGTGTGTGTGTGTGTGTGTGTGTGTGTGTGTGTGTGTGTGTGTGTGTGTGTGTGTGTGTGTGTGTGTGTGTGTGTGGGGTTCATTACTATGCGTGACAGGTGGTGTGGGGGAGGTGGACATAGGCCTCTTCTCTCCTTTCCTCCATGTTTATTCCTCTCTCTCTCTCTCTTCATTCTTTTCATCTAGTTCTTTTATCTAATTTATTTTTCACATTCTCATCAACCTAGCAGGCTTCTCGTTTCTCCCTTCGTCTTCCGTTTTTTCTTTTCTTCTCTTCCTTCTTCATCTTTCCACTTTGATCCTCCTCCTCCTCCTCTTCCTTTCTTCTTCCCCTTCCTTCATCTTTCCATCCTCTCTCCTTTCTCCCTCCTTCCATCCTCTCTCCTTTCTCCCTCCTTCCATCCTTTTTCCTTTGCTCTTCACTCCATCTTTCCTACACATTTTCTTCACTCCTCCATCCCCACTTTCCTCCTCCCTCCTCTCTTTATTTATTCTCCTTCCCTATACTTCCTTCCTTCTCTCCTTCACTTCTTTCTTTCTCGGTCATATTTTCGTCCTTCTCTCTCTCACCTTCGTGCCCAGCCAACAAAGTGATACAAGACTAATGATGATAAATGACTCTCTCTCTCTCTCTCTCTCTCTCTCTCTCTCTCTCTCTCTCTCTCACACACACACACACACACACACACACACACACACACACACACACACACACTCACACACACACACACTCACACACAGAGGAGGCATGGGCATAGAGCAAAGGGGCGAGGTTAGGTTTGTAAGTCAGCACCACGCCCTCTACCCCTCACCACACACACTACACCTCTCACCAACACACCTTATCCTCTCCATGTCCCTCTCACACACCGCCTTCCTCACTCACCACACACCCTAACACTTAACGCCAGACTCATCACACACTCATCACCCACTCATCACACACTCTAACACTAAATGCAGACACATACACATACAGTACACTCACATAAGCACCACACACACACACACACACACACACTATACTTCCCATAATCAGACACTTAAATAGACACAATCCACTATTTCTCTCTCTCTCTCTCTCTCTCTCTCTCTCTCTCTCTCTCTCTCAGGAGTGTGTTGAGTGTTGTCCTACATTCCAAGAAGATTGCACAGTTTCCCAGCTCCGCCTCCTCCTCACGCTCTCCCTCCACCTTCCTCACCTTCCTTCTCTCCCTCATCTTCATATCCCTTATCTCTTCCTCACCTTCCTTCTCTCCCTCATCTTCATACCTCTCATCTTTTCTCTCCTTCCAACTCCCTCACCTTCTTTCTCTCCCTCATCTTCCTCTCTCTCCCTCAATGTTCTTCACCCTCTCCATCTTTCTCTCCTCCTTCCTTCTTCTTTTCCTGTTTCCTCCTCATTTTCCTCTATCTTCCTTCCTCCTTCTCAACTTCCTTCTCTTCCCTTTCATCTCAGACTTTTCTCTCTCAATGCTTTCCCTTTACTGTTCTCACCCCCACCCCTTTTTTTAGCTTTCACTCGCTCTCTTCTTCCATCCATATCTCCCTCAGTTTCTCTCTCTCCCTCCCTCCATCTTCACCACTTCCTCACCTTCTCTTCATCTTCTTTTTGTCTTCATTATTGTTTACTTCCCTACCTCCATCTCCCTTTCCTCACCTGTCTACCTACCGCAAATCCTCTAAATCCTCCCTTCCTCACCCTGCCCATCTCCCTTCATCATCTCTCATACATCTTTCCTTGGTTTCACTTCAAAGTTTCTTGTAATGTCTAACTCACTTCTTTTTCCACCTTCCTTTCCTCATATGCCTCTCTCTCTCTCTCTCTCTCTCTCTCTCTCTCTCTCTCTCTCTCTCTCTCTCTCTCTCTCTCTCCAAATCAAATCTCATCTCTTCCTCCTATCCTCTTCTTTCCTCCCTGCATCGTTTCTCCCTCTTCTTCTTCTTTTTTTTTTCACGGATTTCTCTACCTCTCTCTCTCTCTCCAACCCCTCCCTTCTCTATCGCCTCCTTCATCACCCTTCCTCCTTATCTCCCTCCGGCATCATCCTTCCAACTCTCTCTCTCTCTCTCTACTTCATATGTACGGTCAGATCTCTTCACTGTCCCTTGCGCCGTGTGGCCCTTTGTCTTAGGCTGCACCACGCATACACAACACACACACACACACACACACACACACACACACACACACACACACACACACACACACACACTACACTGTCACTAACCGTCCCACTAACATCGTCCTACTCTCTCTCTCTCTCTCTCTCTCTCTCTCTCTCTCTCTCTCTCTCTCTCTCTCTCTCTCTCTCTCTCAACATTAAAAAATACAGCAGACAGGTATATATACGTTACGCTGTCCCTCCTTTGTAGTCTTTACCATAATCCACCTCACCATTCTCTTTCCTTCCCCCCCCTCCCTCCTCCTCCTCCTCTCCTTTTCATTCATCCCTGTCGCTTCCCTGCCTCCCCTTCCCCACTTTGTCATCCACTGCCTTCCTCTCTACCACAACCTACCTTTCCTTCTTTCTTCCTTCCCCTTCCCCTTCTCTTCCTCTCACCACAATTTACCTTCCTTTTCTTCCTATTTCTCCTCCCCATTCTCCTCTTCCCCTCACGACAAACTACCCTATCTTCATACTTCCTCCCTCCTCTTCCTCTCCCCCTCCTCTCTTTCCCCATCCCTCCAAGCACTGCAACAAACCATCCCTCTGGAACCGTCACGTTCACTCATGACTACCCCCTCAATTGCACTGTTATCCCTTCCACTTTCACCACTCATTACCAAATCCCTGTCACACACACATACATAGACACACTTTCACACAACTTCTCCCTTTACGCCCTTCCAAATCTCTGTCACACACACACACACACACACACACACACACACACACACACAAAACCAATCTCTCTCTCTCTCTCTCAAACAGTACTCTACTTCTATCTCACCTTTCTTACCCTCTCATGCTCCTCTTGCCCTACTACACTTAACCTCTCCTTACCTCCTCCACACCCTTTCAAGTATCTCCTACATTTTATCTCTCTTCTTTGCCTTCTCTCTTAGTTACCTGGCTAGCATTCTAACCTCTAATAGTCAAATTCTAGTTGGATTAGGAGGCACCCTATTAGCACTTCCTTATCCTTGTTTTCTGTCTGAATATAAAGAGTTCGTGTTCTCATACTTATCAGTCGTCGTCGTCGTCGTCGTCGTCGTCATCATCATCATTATCCCGCCTATTATTTATTAAGTACACTATAATACGTAAACTATATAAACTTTAATTACGTAAACTATGTAAATTATAAGTACTAATCATGTAATGGAAATCTGAGTGCATTTAAGTACTTGGCTAGTGTGATGAGTAAGGATGAAAGTTGAGTGGGTGAAGTGCTTAAATGAGTACAACAAAAAAGGATGCTGGTTCTTTGAACGCGCTGATAAGACATGGGGAAGTGATCATGGAGGTGAAAAAGTTACTGCATGACAGTATTGTGATACCAACTCTAACGTACGGAAGTGAAACTTGGTCCTTGTTGGAGGAACACAAGACAGGAGGGAGAGCAGTGGAAATAAGTTATTTGGGGGAAGCTTGTGAGTTACATGGAGAGAAAGACTGACAAATAAGGAAGTGAAGGACGGTTGTGGTGTGGCTGTGGATGTGATAGGAAGCGTTAGGAGAAACACACTGAGGTGGTTTGGCCATGTGGAGAGGATGGAGAGCAAGAGACTGACGAGGAGAGTGTATGTGAGTGAGGTGGAACGGGGTAGAGGGAGGGGGAGGCCAAGGAAGAGGTGGAGGGATGGAGTGGAGAGGTATATGAGAGAGGGGTGTGTGAGCTGGGAACAGGGCAGTGAAATGGCGGGGGACAGGGCCACATGGAGGCGATTTGTTTATGGTCACTCCTTACGGGATTAAAGCGTCTGGCAATAGACAGATATATAGATAAACAGATAGACGTTTCCCACTGCCTGCCCCTTCCCCTAACCCTGTCCCTACTCTTGCCCTTGCCCCTGCCCCTGCACCTGCCGTGCGACCTCTACCTCCCCTCTGTTCCCCCTGTCCGGCCTGATTTGTGGCATCAATTACTTGCTAAATGTGATGTCCTGCCTACAGAATATTAAACAGGCAAGCAGGCAGGCAGATAGGGGGTTGATCCAGGAAGTTGGGGACGATAGATGGATGGACAGACTGATGGAGGAAGGGAGGGAGGGAGAGAAGTGATGGATGGATGGAATAAAGATGGAGGGAGGGAGTAGGGGGAGATGGAAAGATGAAAAGATGGATGGAGGAATGATGAGAGGAAGGAATGAAGGCGAGGTATGGGATGGGAGGGACGAGGGGATGGAAAGAGGGAGTGAGAGAAGTAGGAAAGAAAGATGAAGGAATGAGGAAAGGACTGGAGGGGAGTATCAAGTGACCATAAGTTTGCTGCTAAAAACGAAATCTCACAATCCACAAATACACAGACGAGAATCAATACCATCTGATAATAAGGAAAAATATCCAACATTAAAAGAATCAGAAAAGTCTACAAAAAATACCCCACAAACCAATGCATTAATATAAACAAGTATTTGACAGCTAAGGAATCTTAATATAATCGTAGGTAAAACAAGTGATCTGGTGGTTAAGAAATTTACATTTGATGGTAATAAAGGAAGGAATCTGGCAGTAAGACATGTGATAGTAAATAGGATCTGAATCTCTACTCAACTGTATCTGAATCTAATGGTAAAGGATCTGATCGTCTATAAACACAGGGGACCACACCACACTTTCGTACCCACTTGTCCACCTCACCTCTCCCTCTCATTCTTCTCTCGCCCTTTCTTTCATTCTATCTTTTTTTTTCCTTCCTTTTCTGTTTTTCTCTCCCTCATTTGCACCAACAATGCTTGCCATATCCTTTCTCACTCTATCGCTTTTCCTCACTCACCCTGTCCTACCTCTCCCTTACTCACTCTCCTCTCCCTCAAACAGACTATTCTCTCTCTCTCTCTGGTCCTAAGGTGCAGTAAGGATGCGAGTGACTGCGGACGCGAGAGTATCAATATGTGAAGGACGAGGCAGGCTGAGTGGTGGTGTGCATGAAGGACAGGGGGACGAAGGAGAGAAACAGGAGGGCGGGAGAAGATGGTGGATGACATGGGGAGAGGGAGAGAAGGAAGGAAGAGGCAGAGGGAAGGGAGGAAGGTGAAGAGGAGGAAGAGGGAGGGGGAGAGGAAGTGAAGGACGAAAATGGTAGAGAAGAAGGGAAAATTAAGTACGGGAGAAGGAGAGGGAGGGAAGGAGGGTCAGGGAAGGGATGCGAAGGGAACATGCACGGAGAAGGACGGGAAATGAAATGGAAGGAAAGGGAGAGGAGAAATGAAACTGAACTGGGAAATGAAGGAAGAGAAACAGAGATGGAGGAAACGAAATGGAAAGGAAGGGAAGGAAAATGAAGTGAAGTGAAGGTAGGAAAAGGGACGGGAAATGAAATGGAAGGGAAGGGAAGGAAAACGAAGTGAAGGCAAGGGAAAGGCTGTGGTTTGGTCCTCACTTAACATTCCTCCTTCCCTCCCTTTGGTCACTCGTCATCCGAATGGTAATACCTCCACCTACTTCTCCTTCCCTCCTTCTCCAGCGTGCTTCCCTCCTCCCTCACACTTCCCTTCCTTACCTTATACTTCTCTCCTGTACTGGCTATATCCCTTTAAAACATACTCCCCTACCTTTTACATGAAGTTTCTTATACCTGTCTTCGCCTCCCTGATACTGTCCTCCTTATCCTCCTACTTCACCTCACACTTCCCTCCTTAAAATTCTCCTCTCCTTATTCATATTTCTCTCCTTTCTAAATCTTTCTTCTTATACTGTTCTCCTTTCTGAAATTTTCTTCTTTTTCACACTCCCTTGGTATTTCATAAAGTTTTCGTCTTCACAATCCTTTTCTTCATATTTCGTTCTTTACACTTTTGTCTTTTCCAAAATTTCTACATACGTCTCTCCTTTCTCAAAAATTGTACCCTCCACTTTTCATCTGTATCTTCCTAACTCCTTCTTCATACTTTTCTCCTCCATATCCGTCTCTCTTCAGCTCCCTGTCCACGTCCTAAGCAGGGTACAGGGGTAGGGAGCACACCAACCTGCAAGACAAAACACTGACATTAGCACCAAGGATAAGACAAGGATATACACATCTAAAAAAAAAAAAGGGGGAAAAAAAAATTACAAGGAGCCAGAGATATAAGATTAAACTGTGTCTGTGCTACTTTGTTTTTTAATTACATGTACATAAATTAGTTAAAATATACTAAATAGGGCTTTAATAATCTCGAAATTTGTCACGAAAGAGCCAAAAATTGTTTATGGAAGGGATGTACCTCTACAGCTCCCTACATTAACACAAAATATATAAGATACAAAAGTTAACCTAAATTCAATGGAGAGTACAATGCCATTACTTTCTATTCAGCCTCAGTAGTACATGTAATAAATGATGTACCCCTTGCACGGTGACATCTCCCCTGCCAACGCCTGGTAGTCAAGATGGTCATTAATTAGAGAATATGGACGATGAATGACATGACAATACTAATTAACTGATTCACATGGCTCTCTCTCTCTCTCTCTCTCTCTCTCTCTCCAAGTATCCAACTATCTATCTATCTATCTATCCATTTATGTACCTTTTTCTAATTATCTGTCCACTTATCTCACACACACACACACACACACACACACACACACACACACACACACACACATTCGTCTCTCTCTCTTTCTCTCTCTCTCTCCATCAAATAACCATAAGCTGAAGACTCTCACAGCGGTTGTCCCCACACGCTGCCATTTCGCTAACTGGCTCCGACAGGGGGGGGGGGGATGGAGGGTAAGGATGGGTCAGGTGAGGGTGGGAGGGCAAGGAGGAGCATGGAGAGGGGGGATGGAGGGAGAAGGAAAAGAAGCAGACACGAAATACGACGTGGGGGGAGAAGAGAATGGAGAAAAGGAGAAGAGATAGGAAGGGAGAGAACGGGAGAGAGAACAAAATAAGGAGAGACGGGTCTGTGAGTGTGGGGGGGATTGGAGGAGGATGGAAGGGCATTGAAAGAAGGATGAAAAGAGTGGAGAGGGGAATGAGGAATACAGGAGGGGTAAGAGAAGGCACTGAAAGGGGGTATGTGGATGTTAAGGGGAGAAGGGGGTGGCCAAAAAGGAGGGAGGATAGGGAGGAAGAGAGACATGGAGGAAGAGGAAGAGGAAGAGGAAGAGGGGGAGGAGGAGAAGGAGGAGGGACAAAGGAAAGACGGAGGAAGAAGGGGTAGAAAGGGGATGGAGTAGGGAAGAGGAGAGAGGAAGGAAGAGGGCGGGGGATAAGTGGAGAGGTGCAAAGACTAGCAAAGAGATACAACATTGAATCTCTCTCTCTCTCTCTCAATTAAAGGGGCTCAGGAGGGGGGCTGGCTCTCCCGGGGTGACTGAGGTGGGGGGGATAGGTAGGGGTCAGTTGGGGTGAGGGAGAAAGACTATGGAAATGAGGAAAGAGAGGAAGGAATGAAGAGAAATGAATAAGATCGAAAGAAAATAAAAAAAAGGAGAGGAGAAAGCTTGAAAAGTAATGATGATGACGATGATGGTGATGATGATGATGATGATGATGATGATGATGATGATGATGATGATGATGATGATGATGACGATGATGATGAAAGAAGCAAGTAGGAAATGAAAAAAAGTGGGGAGAATCATAAGAGTATAATTATGATGACCAAGAGGAACAAATGTGTCGTGATGATGATGATGATGATGATGATGATGATGGTAGGCTACACCACAACACCTGGAGACACCAACACGCCACAAACACCACCTAGCAACTTTACAAAGGCTTCTACAATCACACACACACACACACACACACACACACACACACACACACACGTCGAAATCGTAGAAGTAAAAAATAATACATGAAACCTGCCCCGTAAACACACACACACACACACACACACACACACACACACACACACACACACACACACACACACACACACACACACACACACACACACACACACACACACACACTTATAAAACACCGCAGGCACCTCAAACAGCTGACAGTTACAACACCTTGGCGGCAAATGAGGGGGTGGGGGAAAAAATAGGAAGAAAATGAAAGAATGGCTAAGAAGAATAAAGAACGACAATATTAGGAAAAAAAAAAGATATGTTTGTTTGTGTATGTGTGTGTTTTACTGTACTTACACAACCTCACAAAAAAAAAAAACACCATCACACGAGCAAAGTGAGCAAAAACACCGCCAAAGTAAAACAACATCTGACCACAAGAGTGTGTGTGTGTGTGTGTGTCGTCAGGAGGGCTACACAGGCTTCCACAACCACCCAATCTTGAGCTGTGTTTTTTTAAGTGTGTGTGTGTGTGTGTGTGTGTGTGTGTGTGTGTGTGTGTGTGTGTGTGTGTGTGTGTGAGAGAGAGAGAGAGAGAGAGAGAGAGAGAGAGGGGGGCCAAGGAGAAGAACGTGGACTGACAGGGAGGGGAAGAGTGGGAGGAAGGGGGAGAATAAGATGAAGGGAAGTGAGAGGAACACTGGTGAGAGAAGATGGCAGGAAAGAGAGGGAGGAGGTGAAAAAGGAGGGGAGCTTGAGGAAGGAGAAGATAAAGTATTATGAAAGGACGACTGTTAGAGGTGGATAACTACGGTATGTATGTATTCATCTATATTATATCTATCTATCTATCAATTTATCTATCCATCTATCTATTTATTTATTTATCTATCCATCTATCTATCTATCTATCTATATTGTATAAAGATGTATTTACATACAGTATATATATATATATATATATATATATATATATATATATATATATATATATATATATATATATATATATATATATACAGAGAGAGAGAGAGAGAGAGAGAGAGAGAGAGAATATATATATATACATATAGGGAGAGAGAGAGAAAGAATATATATATATATATATATATATATATTTATATATATATAAACAGAGAGAGAGAGAGAGAGAGAGAGGCGCACTTGAAGACCATAATCACACATTCCTCACAAGAAGCACCGTAGCCACACACACACACACACACACACACACACACACACACACACACACACACACACACACACACACACACACACACACACACACACACACACACACACACACAAACACACACACACTCCTTCAACACCTCCCCACCCCACATTTTTATCGGCTTTATCAGGTCATTTTTTATTATTTTCCCAGCTCCTCCTGTATTATGTATTATCTCGTATTATGCTTTATTTGCTGGCTAACAGGTCTGCGTTTTTGTTTTTATTTTCCCCTGTATAAAATCATCTTTGTCCATACTCCCTCACTCCCCTGTAATATAATCTCATCATTTTATTCACCGTCTAAGAATTTCCACATTAGTTTTTGTTTCTCCCGCTTCCCTCATATTGTCTCACACCATCATTTTTTTTCCTGTTTTTTCTTCACTCATTTCATTCCGTCAGTTCTAATCTGGTTATTAGGTCTCTGCACCAGTGTGAGGACCTACTGTTTTTCCGCTGTTTCTCACTCTCTTTCTTCCGAACACTTTCAACTTGGCAACATGCCTTGATTTCTTCACTTCGCTTCAAACTTTACACACCTGTTTGACATCCCTTTCAATTTTTCACGGAGACTTTTATAGCGATACAGGGTGAACGTCACAGCACAAGAACGCACAAATTTGGGATTCTATGTTCTTGTGCATTTATTAACTATTATGGCAATCTACACAGAAGTATGTCAACGTACCTTTTATTCTTAACTTTCTTCTCGCGTTCCCTCCTTTTTCCATTTTCTTTTTCTATGGTGTCACTTCATCTCACACTAGCTATCTGGTAACCTGCCTAGCTATAACAGATGAATTTTAGCATTTTTCTCCTGTTTTCTCACATCTTCATATTTCTACCCCATCATTTTATCCGCCTCATTTTCTTGCTATATAATTTCTCAGGTTGTTCTTAGCATCTTCCCACCACCTTCTGTTTCTCTCTCACCACAACACCGTCCCCTCAAGTCTACAACTCTTCTCCATTTTGGTAACAAGTACTGTATCTTCTGAACTCGGTTTCTCATTTTTTTCTTTTTAATAAACTCTACAACTGTCTCTTCTGTTCTGCTTGCTATTCTAAGTCTTTCATAAACTCTTGTTTCATAATTTCCTAACTACAAAACCTATTCATAATCTACTCTAAACAAATCGTTCCCTAAACAATATATATTAATGGAAAACTACAGCCGCATACCAATAATTATTTAAACATCCTCTCGTCACCTTAACCTCCAATTATTCATCAATCAAACTAGCTAAAAAAATAAAAAAAAAAAGGTAAAAAATCAAAATCAAAACCGAAAACTGAGATCGACAAGTCAAGGGGGTACCAGGAGAGGTTGTGAAAGTGAGGATTGGCAGAGAAAGTTACAAAACAGGGAAAATAATGAAGACCTTTGAGCTGAGGGGTAGGGTAGGGGTTACAGGTAAAAGTGGAGGTTACAGGAAAATTACAGAAGAAGGAAAGAATGCGTGACGGAAGGAGAGGGTAGAAAACAAGTCACGCTTTATGCCATCAGGTTTTTTGATCCCCAGGTTAAGAATTAAAAAAATATATATATAAAAAAATAAACGGATCTACAATCTGGGTGCAATATGTTTTCCAAGAACGTCAGTCTCATGTAGCGAATGGGTTAATATTAATTTTAATACCCTTACTACTGAGTAATATATATATATATATATATATATATATATATATATATATATATATATATATATATATGACACAGAGACTGATGACTTGCCTCCACAAACACAACACACTTCCTACCCTAGTGTGATGACATAACACATTTCTGTCATCACACATAACCACACACACACAAAGTCTCTCATATGTACGGTACCTGCTGCCTCAGGCCTTTCATCATACACACGCCCGTAAAAACACCCAAACAGACGGCTCCTTTCTCTCTCTCTCTCTCTCTCTCTCTCTCTCTCTCTCTCTCTCTCTCTCTCTCTCTCTCTCTCTCTCTCTCTCTCTCTCTCTCTCTCTCTCTCTCTCTCTCTCTCTCTCATATCATCCATAAGCCATTTCTAACTTAAACACACACACACACACACACACACACACACACACACACACCGCCCCCTGCGAGAGTAATGACAAACAGCAAACACACTGGGTCCCGAGGTGTGGCTCCCAGCTGTTGTTATCATACGTTACGCTGTCTGTCCTAACCACCACCACTACCACAACAACTCCCAACATCACTACCACAGCAACTACCAACAACACCAAAACATCACCGCCACCACTACCACAGTTCCCAACATTACTACCACTACTATCCATCTATCCATCGTCCAATCCTGTGTTGCCCCATGAGGAGAGTAGAAGCCCGAGGTTGGGCAAGTTGGTCCTGACATTTATGATGAGTGACCAGCCTCACTCATCCCTGAGTGGCATTACTTGAGCAATAAACCCCAACCACCCCTTGGATATAAACCTACACAGGCTCAATCCGACTGGAGAGCCTTAATTACCCACTAAACCACCAGGCGTCATAATTTAGTTATATGGTTACCACCCAACATAGTAAATGGTTTCCTGGTGTACAGGAAACCGTTTGGCTTGTCACTCAATGTTGAGTCACCCATAGGCAGAAGGAAGAGGAAAGAATGAAGGAAAGAAAGACAGAAGAGGGAGTGTAAAGTCACCAGTAGGCAGAATGAAGAGGAAAGAAAGAAGGAAAGAAAGACAGAAGAGGAAGGAAAGAAGAGAGGAAAGGGCAGACACTCAAAGCAGCGCTACTTCGATTGTGTGGATGGTAAGTCCCCTCACCTACCATCAACTACCACTACTGTTACTACTAACGGCTACATCACTAAATCACAACCATCACCACTACCACAACAACTACCAACATCAGTACCAAACCATCATCCGCTATTACCACCACCACTACCACCCTATTACCACTACTACTAACATTTCAGTCACACCACCACTACAACCATAAATAACAATCACAGTCACTATCGCAAAAGTTGTACCATGCTCACTATCACATTAATTACTACTACTACTACTACTACTACTATTACCACCATCACAGTCAAAATCCACCGAGCCAATCTACCACCACCACCACCAACATTAGACATTCACCACCAACACCACCACCACCACCACCAACCACCACTATCACTACGAAAAGGCGGTAATCACAACCACCACAAACCTCGCCGCAACAACCACTACAACCAAAACATCACAGCTACCACTACCACCACAACTATCAGCACAACCACAACCACTACCACAACTACCAACATCAACCAACATTTCGCAGTGAGTTCCCAGCCTCATCCAGGGAGCTAATCACGGGCGGCTCCCCAATAACCCGTGCCATATATGTACACGGGCAATCTCTTTTATCATTATTACCGCAATTATTGACTCGCAGAGGCCAATTAGCAATGAGCACTACCCCCCGACACAACCACTGCAACTACCACTACACCTGCCATTACTACCATGAATGCAACTTCCATTACTACCATGAATGCAACTTCCACTACAACCACCAGTGCAACCTCCACTACCACGGCGACTACCACTGTAAAAACCACTACCACCATTACCATCATTATCACTGCAATTACTACCACAAGTACTGCTACCATTACTACCACACCACAACAATCATCCCAACATGTACCACAACTACAAACATCCTTGCCATCACTACCACACCTACACATTCCCACATCATCTACCACAATAAACCATCCCTACCATTAACCATGCACACCACATCTACCACAACAATCATCCCTACCACAACACCAACCATCCTCGTCAGTCTGTCTCAGGTGGGATGGGACGCATGGCTAATAGGAAAACAATTTGCTGGTGGAAAATGGAGATGGCCTTCATGGTTGGTCAGGCATGAGGGAAGAAGAGGAGGAGGAGGAGGAGGAGGAGGAGGAGGAGGAGGAGGAGGAGGAGGAAGAAGAAGAGGAGGAGGAGGAGGAGGAAGAAGAGGAGGAGGAGGAGGAGGAAGAAGAGGAAGAGGAACTGCGCGTAGAAGGGGAGGAGGAAGAGGGGAGGAAGAAGAAAGGAAGAAAAAGAGGAAGAGTACGAGACAGAGAGTGAAATGGAGAAGGATGGGAAATTTAATAGAAAGGAATGATGGGGAAAAGGAAAGAGGAGAGAAAGGTTGAGGAATGGAAAAGGAAGTGGTGATTGAGAGAAGAATCGCAATAAGACGATGGAAAAAAAAAAAAAAAGAACGGAAGGATAAGGGAGAATACGACAAATGAGAAAAGGAGACACAGGGAGATGACGGGGGGAGAAATGAGCAAAGGGAGAGAGAGGAATGATAGAGAGAGAGGGTGGGAAAGAGAGAAAGGTCGTCACCACCCCGTAACACAACCTTCTGCTTCACTCACGCACACATCCTCTCTCTCTAACTCAATTTCAACCTCTAAACTACACCTAATTCCACCAAGTTCATATAAAACGTCTAATTACTCTCATCCTGACTCCAAAATATTACACACCTGGTTACATAACGCTCATTATGTACTCAATCTGGCCTCTGATTTCTCCTCTACTGCAGTACCTGTTACCTAACCCACCTGAGTGAGACGCAGATCTTTACTCTTTTATTCTTTGCTGTCTCCAGACGATTCTAGTTAGCTTCGGAGAGATTTATCGAGCTGGAAGGGGGGGGGGTAGATAAAACCTTCATCATCCCTTTCACTTAAAAAATCCAAAGCTGCAATAAATCCCTCGAAGGTAAGGAGAATAAATAAAAATAAAATATAATATGGAAAGGGACCAAGCCGTTTCTCCTTCTTTTAAATTCATTACCTATTTCCTGTGCCTTTTTCTTCCTCCTTCTCCTAATTGGCTTGTCCTTTTCCTTATTTTTGCTTCTGTTTTCGTCTACTCCTCCTCCTCCTCCTCCTCCCAAGACGCGAGGTAACAGATCAATACTCAGCGTTTTACTACCTCATGTTGACGACCCTCTCACCTTGCAGGGCTTCACCCCCCCTTACACACACACACACACACACACACACACACACACACACACACACACACACACACACACACACACACAACCCTTAACTCTCTCCACAACTCAACGCAAAGTCAAAACTTTTCTCCACTTCCCCTTGGACGTTGCTTAACAATAATGAAAACAGCCAAAGAATATACAGATCAACCACCACCCAAATTAAATATCCTAAATAATTACCAATACAAAGACAATTTATTAAGCAAAGAGAATGACATAAATAAAAGAAACAGGAGGAAATTCATGATGCAACCAGATAACAAATTCCGGCTCTGTTCATTACTATTACTATTATTATTATTAATATTGTTATTTCCAAGGCATTTACCTCAGAATATTAACCTGTCATTAGTATTTAATAACCAATATACTGGAAGAATGTGTGTGCTTATGTAAGGGAGGACGATGCCGTGTTTCGGGATGATGGGTTCGTTGCTGAGTAGGGATATGATGTCTGGGGGTCCTTTTTGTCCTGGCCACCCCATAGAGAATGCATGTCAGGATATACGATAAAGAGACAGATATAAAGAGATAAATAGGTAGAAAGATGGATAGACGGACATAGACAGACAGAGAGATAGATATATAGATATGAAGATAGAGATAGATAAATAGATAGACATATTCACATCAGGACCAAACTACACCTTCCCAGTTCCCGGCCTAAACATAAAGCACTGCAGGGGAATCAGTCTAATTCACTCCCACCTGAACCAATGCCAAATGCACGGGATATAACTCAGCATTATTTTTCTCTCAACATATGCCATCCAATAAACTAAACGATATGTTCACCCAATCTAAACTCCTTCATCCCGAACACATTTTCTCTTTCTGAGTCGCCTCTTCAGATTTAGTAGCTTTTTAATTTATTTATTTATTCATTTATTTATGAAGATGGGGTAAATTATCGTCTTTCGTTAGCCAGACATCTCGAGCCTATGTGGTAATATACGATCCAGATTAAACATTCCCTAATAAATATATCAAAATTTAAAATAATCCATCCTTAGCCAGGGCATTAACCCAGTCTGTACGAAGATCAAACCCTGCCAGACCCCTCCAACATCAAATAAAATCAAAGCAGACGACTCCTCCCCTGGTGTGACCCCGGATTCTGTTACTCCACCCCGGACAGACAAGCAGCCAATGTGCTCAAGATCCGGCACAGGGGATGAAGAGGCGCCATTTTGTGAGGAAACTGGTGCAGCGGGAGGGAGACGGGAGGGAGAGGTAGCTAGGGAGGGAGGAGGGGGAGGTTGTGAGAGGGGAGGAGGGAGATGAAGAGACTGTATAGAGGGATGCAGGGCGAGGCAGGGAGCGATAGAGGGAGAGGGAGGGGAGGATATAGAGCCAGGAGGATGGCAATGGGAGATGCAAGGAGAGGGGGAGGAAGAGAGGGAGAGGAGGAGGGAAGAGCGTCGGTGCAAGAAGGTCAGGCGTCTTGCAAGGGGTGGTGTTCTTTATGGCTGTCTTGGTGCCTCTCAGGACTGGGACGATGGCCAAGTGTCCCTCAGTCCCTTCACCTGACTCAATGACTGACTGTCCACCTCCGCACTGAATGACTGCCTTGACTTACTGACGGTCTCGTTTGACTGGCTGCTTCATCTGACTGGCTGCAACGTTTGACTACTGCCTCATTTAACTAACTGCCTGCACTGACTGCCACACTGAATCGGGGACGTTGATCATATGTCCCTTTACACCTGACTGACTACAGACTTGGAGGCCCTGACCAAATGTCCAACATTCACCTGACTAACTAACTAACAGACTGACTGCATGTCTTACACTTACGTGACTGACTCGAACTCATTTGACTTACCTGCCTTATCTGCCTGTCTTCCTCCTCCTCTATCTGCCTCCCTGCTTCATTTTACTGACTTCACTGCCTGCCACCCCTGCCTCTCAACTCTCTTCCCCTGGCAAGTTTCCACCCTTACCCCCAAACCCCCCCAATCCATCCACCCACACACACCAACTCCAACATCATACACACCTTCACCACCCCGGCATTTCCACCACCTTCCCGCCCTTTCTCTTCTTTTCTCTGCCTTTCCCTGGCCTTTGCTTCCTCTGTTTTACAATTCTCTTCCTTCATTTCCTCTCCTTTCCTCTCCTTCCAATCTCCCGTCTCTCCAGCTTCTTCCCTTTCTCTTTCATTCCACTGTCACACCATCATCATCTCTTCCCTTTCCCTTCTCCTAACTCAGCATCACCTTCCTTTCCCCTCATTTCCCTTCATCTATCATGACCATTACCTTCCTCCTTCTTCCATCATCATCGTCACTGCATTACTTGATTGTTTACATGGTCCACACCCAACCACCCACCCACCCACCCCCACACCCACACACACACACAAAACCAAGAATGCCAGCCCGTCGTCGGTTGCAGAACACAGACTCCTAAGATCGAGCCCCTCTCATTGGCACACTCAAGGCATATTTGTGGCCCCTTTGCTGTCCTCTCCCTCCCTGCCCTTCACACACGCTGCTTCACTCCATCTGCATGTTGAGTGGTACTATTGGGAGCATGAATTCGTGGTACACCAGGGACGGAGAAAGGATTGCCAACTGTACCCTTTCTTCACAACAGGTCACTGTACCGATCCTCCCCACCAACTCGATGCACACACACACACACACACACACACACACACACACACACACTAATCCCCCCCTAAGTTCGAAATGTCTCATAAAAACAGAAAATAATCGTCTGTTAAAAATACAAATGGCGTCCACGATCTGAGAGGGTTAAGGCAACATCAGCTGGTAGGGATCACAAGGTCTGCGTGGTCTGTGTATCAGTGTAACTTTATTTTGCATGCCATTCTCACCCTCCTTTCACCGCCTGTCCTCGTGTGACTAACTCATGCTAGAATCTCAATATAAAGCAATCTCTCTCTCTCTCTCTCTCTCTCTCTCTCTCTCACACACACACACACACACACACACACACACACGAGTGGAGGTGGTATTGCCTCAGTGTAGCGGTTCCCTGCCTCCACAAGGGGAACAGGTCCTTTTCCACACCTCTCTCCACTTCCACATCCACACTCCACCTGCATCATCACATCCTCCACCATTTCTCAGAAGCTTTCACTATCACTGCCATTCCTCTCTCTCTCTCTCACACACACACACACACACACACACACACACACACACACACACACACACACACACACACACACACACAAACGACATTCATTCTCACCTCAACAGTTAAAAATTCCTTTTTTTATAATTATCTATATCCTTATGCTCATTTTCCTCTACAATTCCACACACCCAATTCCACAACGCCAGGGAAACTAACATACTTTAATACACTCATTCATCTCTCATTTAAAACCCTCTGCGACTCTCCATATATTTAAACACCGTCACATCTCCTCACACACATAAAAACAGTTAATGAGTATTTGAAATATTGTGAAAATAGAATGCATATTTTTTTTTTCAACGATAATGTAGTAGCTTCCTTGTACTGCGGTATTTTTTTTAATTTCATCCAAGTACCTGATTCTGAATAAATTTTCGTACCAGGTATACACTTACGCCAATTTAAGACTCATATTTTCTTGCAGGCGTGATTTTGGCTACCTGTTGTCGAAAAGTACCTAACATGAACTACATATGCATTGGCGAATCTCCTCACGTTGGATGCGGGGGGAGGGGGAGGTGCTTCAAAAAACAAAATAAAACAAGTGAGTATGCAGTGCGGGAGGGGCCAGTGGCTACAAATCATGGTTTTTATTCATTACACTCTTCTTTTTCACGGATCCAGCACCATTTTCCGACCTCTTTTCCACCTCTTCCACCCACTCCACACCCGCCACATCGCAGGGTGGAGTGGTGGTGGAGTGGTGCCGGTGTGGGTTCTGTTCCCGCCTTCCGCTGGGTGGTTACCGTAGTGGCCGGCCATGTACACGACTCCCTCCACACCGCCACCACCTCCACGCACCCACATTATTTACTACATTCCTGGAGAAATGACTGAGATTTGAGGGGCCACTTCCTGCGAGGCGCGGGCGAGGGGAAGTGGAGGGTGGAGGAAAGAGGGAGGAAAGGAAGCAAAAGAGGAAGAGAGAGAGAGAGTGGGAGGGAAAGGAAGAATAATAGGAAGAGGGAGGAAAAAGGATGAAGGAGAGGGAAGGAAGGTAGTGAAAAGACAGAAGGGGAAAGAAAGAGAAGAAAGGGAGATGGAAGGGGAAGGTACAGGAAATTTTAAGAATATAATATTAATAAACTTCAGGACAATAAATTTTCTACACATATATAGGGGGATGAGGAGGAGAAGGGAAGGAGGAATGAAGGAGTTCAATGAAGGGGAAAATAGTATGAAGGGAGGGGGGGGGAAAGAGGGGAGAAAGGGGTGTCGGTCGCTCACTTCTACCATCCCCTCCCCTTCCCCCACCACTCCTACCAACCCCCACCCATCCCCCCCACCTCCTCCTTCCTTCCTGTGCCACCAAATCTCTTCCTTCCGCTGCAGTGTGTCGCCTTTTTTATCACCAGCACCAAGAAAGAAGCGGCAGTATCAGAGTATGGGTAATGAGAAATTCCTTGCTGGGTGACGAACCAAAATAATGTCTTTCTTCCGTCCAGTGTATTGTACTACTCCTCTCTCTCTCTCTCTCTCTCTCTCTCTCTCTCTCTCTCTCTCTCACGAATGTGGAGGAGTAAATAGTCTGTGTGTACTAAGAAATTCGAAACGTCTCCACCACCATCATCATCCCCAATTTCTTTCCTCCGTAATCTCGTAGTAGTGAGATCTTGAGTTTGACTATTTTATTTTTTCTTCTATGGTAGTTACAGGTTCGTCAACTAAAGGTCAATTAAGTTACCGTGCATTGTCGAGATCTTGCTTAAAAGAAGAGAGAGAAAAAAAGAAAAGGGACAAGGAAAAGAGCTTATGTAGATGAAGGAATGTGGAGGAGGAAACATGGAGATCTGAATCAAGGGTATAAGAAAGACGGAGGAACCATGTATGTCGTGTGAACGGTGGAGGTGTAAATAGTGGGGGTGGAGACAGTAGAGGAGGAGAAATGGGTGGAGGAGACAATGGAGGAGATGAGGTGGAGATAGTGGAAGAGGAGACGATGGAGGAGGATGGTAGAATGGTGGACTAGGCTACTGAAGTGTGGTGGTTCCTGCAGCCATTACCGTCATTGTTGTGCTTCCGGCCACTCCAAACCACACCAGCAGACGGAGACGGACGGATAGGCGGACGGACGGAAAGACAAGACGGACGGACAGATAAAGAGACGACAAAACAGCGCTTGACTCCACTTTCAATCCACCTCATGTCCACCTCAGGGCTATCATAAAAGTCTACTACCACTCCACCACCGAATTCCACACACCCATAATATACAAAACGTTTAACTTTCAGCACCGCAAGACTTAGCTTCACTCCACCTCAAGGTCATCCTCTAGTTCCATTAACCTCCCCTCCACCTTCGGGCCGCCAAAGCCACCTTCATCTTCAAATTCCACACACCCATAAAAACAAACGCTGCAACTTTCAACATTGCAAGACCTAACCTTCACTACCTGGGGGCCTTACCTAATCTATCAAATTCCACACAGAGTAAAAAATAAGCGCTTGCAACTTTCAACACTGCAAGACCTAACCTACCTGTTTAACTTTACCTTAACAATTCAACTTACTCCAATCTGACTTTAACTTTATCATACCTTACCGTACTCAATCTATCCTAACCTAACCTAATCTAACTTTACTTAATCCTACCTACCACATTCCACACATATCCTCCTCAGTGATTAACATTCTTTATTAACCTAACATGATCTCATTCGATTTTGACTTTATTTTGGAGACATAGCTAAAGAAATATTTACAGCAACTCTTCCCCTAAACACAAAATTCTCAGTAAACTCTCAAAGGCATACACTTCCTGTCATCTTCATCTCCACCGCTCATAAAATCTTTGCTTTATCACGCACCAATTTTTCTGTCATTTACTCTTCTTCATTCGTCACCAACTCTTTCATCGATCACTCCCCTCCCCCCCCCCGCCTCTCTCTCTCTCTCTCTCTCTCTCTCTCTCTCTCTCTCTCTCATCACTCCATTTCTTAACAGTCTCTTATTCACCATCATCATCCACTTCTTTTCCTCCACCACACTTCGTCACTACCACTTCTCTTTCTCCCACTTCTCTCCACCATTCCCCTAGCCCACTTCTAACAATCCCTCCCCCCCTCCCTTTGTAACTACCTGGCGGTGATTAGCGACCAGCGGGGCCCTGCCAGGTGGGTGTAAGAACTTTCAACTGATCACGCCGTGTCTTACGTGACTCGCTGTGTGTCGGGGAGAAGGAGGAGGAGGAGGAGGAGGAGGAGGACTGGAGGTGGGTGATGGAGGAGGGATGGACATTAGGGGAGAGGGGGAATTGAGGGGGTGCTAGGGGGGGGGTGATGGGGTTGTGAAGGTGAGGATGGGTTAACTGGGAAGAGGGAGGAGGGGAAGAATGAGGAGGAGGGGGAGGGAGGGGGGGATTCAAGAGGAAAGGGGAAGTGGGAGGCAGTGGAATGGGGTAACAAGGGAGGAGGAGGGGATGACGGTAGATGACGGTGAAGGAAAAGGAAAAAAAAAAAGGGGGAGACAGATGGTAAGGGAGGAGGGCGACATAATGGGGAGAGGTGACGGACAGGAGACGGGGGACGTTACTGAAGGGGAAGGAGGAGAGAATGACGTGGAGGGGATGACAACAACCAGGGAGGAAGGGGGGAGGGAAAAATGACAGAGTAAGGGGGGATAAAAATCAAGGAGAAGAACGTGACAGAGGCGAGGGAATGACAGGAGGAAGCAGAGGAAATGGAGTGACAGTGAGGGGAGTGACGGGGTTGGCAGTGAGGTGTGGGGGTAAAGACGGTAGTGAGGGGAAGGGACGGGGAGACAGAGAGGGGAGGGGAAGGGCAGGGAGAAGAAAAAATGGCAGACAGAGGAGGGGAAGACAGAGAGGACTGGGGGAGGTGATGGGATATATGAAGGGTATGGATAGCTATGGGGAAAACGAAGAAGGTTCCCGATAGACAAAAAAAAAAAATAAGGGGTAAACTGTCCAAAAGAGGAGGAGGGAGTGGGAGTGATGCAGGTATTAGGGCGTGGGGAAGGGAGAGGCATATCAAGGTTGGGGATTGGCAGTAAAGGGAGGAAGGAAGGGGTAACAGAGAGGAAGGAGGTGACAATGGAAGAAAGAGGAAGGGGATGGGGTGGAGAATTGGTGGGGGAGAGCTAGGAGTGAGTGGGGAAGACAGCTGAGGAAGTAACAAGGGGAGGTTGTCCACGAGGGCGAGGAGGGGGGGATGGGGGAGAACAAGGGGAAGTTAGACTGAGGTGGAGTAGGGGGAAAGTAAGGGGAAGTGGGGTTGAGGGGAGGGGGAAGAAGGGCGGGAAGGGGAGGGGAGGGGGTAGAATAAGGGGGAAGGGGGGCTGGTGGCAGGAAGTACTGATGGCTTCTCGTGTTTTTTGGCGTCTTTCTCTACACTCGGCTACACCAAGACTATTTTCTTTTCTTTTTCTTTCTTTCTTTTTTTTTTTTTTACTGATACTCTCAAGACAAGACCACTTCCATGTCTCGCTTCCCCACCTGACACGAGAGAAGCCAATCAGTACAAGTTCATTTAAACTCTCAAAAATTATATATAAAATCCAGAGAATGTAAAACTCTGGCTCCAATAATTTTCAAATGGGAATAATCCAGGTCAGGAAAATATTCTTAAAAAAAAATTAAAGGTTAAGATTTTGAATTTATAAGAACCTAAAAGAAATTAATTAAGATCTAAAAAAAAAAAAAGGAGAAAAATCTGTCATTATGGAAATATTTCGTTAATAACAAAAATCTAAAAATAAAAATTCGAGTTTCTATGATAAAGGGAACAGCGGACGTATACAGAAAATGTATAGAAGGTGATATTTTGGAGAGAGAGAGAGAGAAAGAGAGAGAGAGAGAGAGAGAGAGAGAGAGAGAGAGAGAGAGTAATTACAGGTACAGGTTTCTGATAATAACAAGAATAATTCGGAATTATAAGAACAATGCGACCTACGAAAAATACTGAAGCCCATCATTTTGACTTTGTGAAAAATCTAAATACGACGTTCACCCACTTTCAAAATCTGTACAAAAAAAAAAAAAAAAAAGAATCTATCATCCTGCTTTTATTTCACTAAGATTGTCATTCTTGGTGATCTTGAGAAAATTACAAAGAAAAAAAAAGTAACTAAGAACTGCGACTTAAGTTTAGGCAGAAGGGGAATTGAGGTAAGTTACTAGAGTCCTTTACATAGCACTTCTTCGTGACGAGCATTATATTCTAGTGTTAATCTCTTGTGAAAACTCAGTACTGAAGAGGGAGAGATGTCAATTTTAGGCCAAGTTGGAGTAAAATGCGTATAGTCACTCTACTCATCACCACAACCCTCTGTCATCACCATCAGCATCAGAGCCATGCATCACCACAACATTACCTTCATGGGCCGCATTCTAATTGGCACAGGAGGAAGCTTCGTTGCACCTCTTCCATAGCGATTTATTTTGCACACTATTTCTTGTTAGTCTCCTGTACGACAATAATTTCGTTTCAATATCGACATACTTTGCACTCCTAACATACAAGAGAATACTGAGGTGTAATGAACAGTATAAGTCGCTACAGGAGCGGTGTTAAGACGGCACAAGATTTACCACCATTCACCATCCCTATCCTACACCATCTTTTTTTTTTATTATTTTTTTTTTTCCAAACACCTTCCTCCATTTTCACTCAAGAACTTTTACTCTTTTTCCATCTCTCACATCAGCTCGTACAAATCCACCCCCTTTCCTTCCATTGTCTTCACCTCTTCTTCCACTCCCAAAGCTCCACTCCTCCTCCTCCTTCCTCTCTCCACTCCTGGTTCCTCTCTCCACTCCTCCTCCTCCTCCTTCCTCTCTCCACTCCTCCTCCCTCCCTCCACTCCTAAGTTTTCTTCTCTCCTCCCCACTCCAACTTCACCCACTCCAATCTTTCCCCCTTTCCTTCCACCCTTCCATTCGCCCCCTCTCATCCAACCCACCGCCTTCCTTCTCTCCTCTTCCGCCCCCCCTCCTCGTTTCTCTCCTACCTCCCTTCTCTCCATTCCTCCATCCTCTCCCTCCCCCTATCTCCACGACAATCAACACAGGACCTGCAGCTTCAGTATTACACACACAAAACAACACTACTTTCCATCTTCTCCAATTTCACCCTATTCCTCTCTCTCTCTCTCTCTCTCTCTCTCTCTCTCTCTCTCTCTCCGTCTCTCCACAGCAATCTAGTGAGGCCCTGCAGTTTCAACCACAACAAAAAGGCAATCTCCCTCCCCCCCCCCACCCCCACCATCTTCTTTACTGGACGCTAAAATGGAATGGCGTGGTCAGAGGAGGGGGCTGTTGTGCTCCTGTCTATTGTCAGCCTGTCTCTCTGTCTGTCTGTCTGTCTCTCAGTCTACATTTTATCTCGCTCATTTTTTCCCTTCCGCTTGTAGAGTGTATGTCCACTATCTGATTGTCTACATCCATCTCTATCTATCTTATCTATCTCACTGCTACTCTCTCTCTCTCTCCGGACGATATATATGCAAAAATCATAAAAGGAACCAAAGAAGAATTATGTCAGCCACTTTTTAACGTTATTTAATGACTCTTTAAGTTCAGGAGAAGTTCCAGAGGCGTGGAAAACCGCAAACGTAGTGCCCATCTTTAAAAAGGGTGATAAATCAGCTGCGTCGAATTATCGTCCGATAAGTCTAACGTCAATAGTAGGAAAAATGTTAGAGTCAATTTTGGCAAATAAGATTAGAGAACACTTAGAAAGATTTAATCTTATAAACGAAAGTCAGCACGGATTCAGGCAAGGACGATCCTGCCTCACAAATTTGTTGTCATTCTACTCGGAGGTCTATGAGGCAGTAGATAGCGATAAAGCTTACGATGTTATTTATCTGGACTTTAGTAAAGCTTTTGATAGAGTCCCACACGAAAGGTTAGTTAGAAAGGTTCGAGCACACGGTATAGACGGCGATATCTTAAAATGGATAGAATCCTGGCTGAAAGGACGAAAGCAGAGAGTATTAATAAATGGAACTAAGTCGGACTGGGGATTAGTAACTAGCGGTGTACCACAGGGTTCAGTACTCGGTCCCTTATTATTTATCATATATATAAATGACCTAGACTTAGGAGTCAATAGCAGCATCAGCAAATTTGCCGACGATACAAAAATAGGGCGTATCATTAACTCGACTGACGATTGCCATAACTTACAAAAAGACCTCGATACATTGTCCAAATGGTCTAAAACTTGGCAAATGGAATTTAACGTTGAAAAATGTAAAGTACTTAACGTAGGCAAGACCATTGGAGATACTAAATACAGCTTAGATAACAAAGAAATTAGCAAATCGGTATGCGAGAGAGATCTAGGAGTTATGATTAGTAACGACCTTAAACCAAGGCAACAGTGTATTAATGCGAGAAATAAAGCAAATAGGGTCCTAGGATTTATTTCGAGAAGCGTGAGCAATAGATCATCTAAAGTAATACTGAAACTTTATCTAGCATTAGTAAGGCCACATTTAGACTACGCAGTACAATTTTGGTGTCCTTACTATAGAATGGATATTAATTTGTTAGAAAATGTACAGAGAAGAATGACTAAAATGATACATGACGTCCGGAACCTGTCATATGAAGACAGACTGAAAAGACTAAGTCTGCATTCGCTAGAGAGGCGTAGAGTAAGGGGAGACTTAATTGAGGTGTTTAAGTGGATGAATGGTATAAATAAGGGAGATATTAGCAAGGTACTTAAAGTGAGCATACAGGATAGAACTAGAAATAATGGTTTCAAACTAGAAAAATTCCGTTTCAGAAAGGAAATCGGTAGAAATTGGTTTGGTAATAGAGTAGTAGACGAATGGAATAAGCTACCTAGTAAAGTAGTTGCTGCCTCTTCCATTGAGAGTTTCAAGCATAGGCTAGATAAGCATATGACAAAAAAGGGGTGGATATAGAATAAAGAAAATCTTATAACCAATACTAATTCAAAAATTTTTTCTTTTCAGGTTACACTGTGATAGTCTCTATTCTCCTTTCACACTTCCCTGTAAAATGTCCACGCCAGTTTTTCTATACGGCGTGGTGTTCTTTCTGACTTTTTCCTGCCGGCTTCAGCTGGAGGGTTTGGAGGGCGGGGGAGAGCCTTCTTCTTTGCTATCCTTATCTCATTCTAGTAGTTCAGTTACTCTTCTAGGAGCTGCCTAGCATGGGCCAACCGGCCTACTGCAGTTATCCTCTCTTCTTATGTTCTCTCTCTCTCTCTCTCTCTCTCTCTCTCTCTCTCTCTCTCTCAGAAGCTGCACAGGACACATTTCAGATGCTCACCCACAACATAAACACAGCGTGGCGTCTCAAGATGGCGGACAGTTGCCCTCGTCTCCTAAACCATTTTACTACTCCAACCCCCACTGGTGGCAGGAGGGAGGGAGGAAAAAGAGGAAGGAGAGAAAGGTCAAAGATGGACGGAAGACGGTGGAAGAGGTTGCAGAGGAGGATGGGAAAAAGAACATATGGAAAGAAAGAGGCAGACATTAGGTAGGTAGGTAGGTACGTAGGTAGGTAGGTAGGTAGGCTGGCAGGTAGACAGACAGATGGATAGATAAATAGAAGGACAGATAGATAGACAGACATAGATAAACAGATAGATAGATAGGCAGATAGACAGACAGACAGACAGACAGATAGATAGATAGACCGATGCCCAGACAGATATACAGCCAGATAAACAGACATACAGAATGACGAAAAAAATACGTAATGGTGCCTTGTTTGGTATACTAGTGGCCGGTCTGTCTGTCTGTCTGTCTGTCTCTCTCTCTCTCTCTCTCTCTCTCATCAAAGAAGCCCCTCCACCGTTATCACAGCCCCCGTCATGCCCCACCTTTACTACTCAATAGATAACCAACCACCCACACCCCCAAGAGCCAGCCTACCCTCCCCCCCTCACCTGGCCACCTCCAATCTCACACAAACAGGTAGAAGGGCTGGAATCTGGGCCTGTCTCTGTGTAATGTCTATCTCTAAATTAAATCAGAGGTAGAAAATGTCGCCTTTGAGAGACAGAAGAGAATTTTAAGGCAGTTTCAATCTCAAAACTTCAATCTGTTATATATTTTTAAAGTGTATCTCTAAGTTAAAACAGAAATAAAAAAATGCCAGCTAGAGTAAACATGTATAAGCTAATTTTAGAGATAATTTTAGAGCCTGTAAGTGTCATCCTGTCCTTAAACTCCTGTAATCCTTTAATTTCATACTGCCTTTGTATCAACTGTCAGGCCGCACCACGTAGAATGGATCATCAAAGTCTGTGTAGTCTGTACCTCCATGTAACTAAATTATCTCAGGTAATTAAACCGTGAAGAAAATGCAAGATAAAATAACCATGATTTCGTGTTATGTTATTTGTTATTTCTATCTCTAAATTAAATCACAGTTGGAAAAAAATGTTAGGTTCACGACACGAGTAACAAAAGAATCTTAGGCTGTTCTTTTAAATTTCTATCTAAATTAAATCAAAGGCAGAAAAATGCCACTTCAACAAACAGGTATTGCCAGAATGTAAGGGTCTGGTTCACACTGCTATCTCTAATTAAATCAAAGGAGGAAGATGCCAGGTCAACTCTGCCTTCCTCAGTCTGTATTTCCCTCTGCCTATGATCTCCAGTATTTTAAACGCAATGTGTCCGGGCGTCTCGATGCGAATGGATCTTGAAACTTTCTTTTGTTTCGTGTGTGTGTGTGTGTGTGTGTGTGTGTGTGTGTGTGTGTGTTTCTTTTATTTCGTATGTGTGTGCTTCCTGCCTTTGTTTCTTTCTTCCTTGAATTTAAAAAAAAGTGCGAAAATCTGCATACAAAAATCTCTAGTGTATATAAAAACAATGATTAAATGACTAAATTAAAAAAACGAGAAATGACCCAATAAATAAAACTCTCTGGTACAGGCATGAGAAAAAAATTATCAATAAACAAATCAGTACACACATAACAAATCTGATTTAAAAAAAAAAAAAAAAATAAAGATGATTCACATATATTTTTCAAGCAACCTCACGACTCACAAAAATAAAACATAACCCGCCTTTGCAAACCAGCTCAGAACTTCGGAAAAAAATATATATATATATACATAATTACGGCCATCCATAAAAATTTACGAACTCCAAAATGATTTAACGAAGCCAAATATAAATGTCCACACCCAGGCATTGAGCACTTCATTGAGGGATTGAGCATTTATTTAGTATGCACGTAGGAAGATGAAAATAATGGACTACTGGGAGACCGTTTTCTGTGACGCTGCGTGGGGGGTACCTTAAAAGAAAAAAAAACTTGATTCTCGGTGACTGTTACCCTGAGTGCTGGTGCCGGCTGGTGGGTGGAAAAAAAGCATAAATAGATAAATACATACATAACGAAAGAAAGAAGGAAGGAAGGAAAGAAAGATGGTAAGAAAAAAGGAAAAAGAAAAAAGAAAATGCACGAGTGAGTGGAAACGCAAATTAAATTTATTTTTTTTTTTCCCGGGGATTATTATTTCTGTCAAGCATTTTTTCAATCACCAGACGATATAGATACACCTTAGGAAAGGCCTCTCGTTGTGAAAAGATTTAACATTCTCTCCAATGACGTTCTCAATCATTTTACATTTATTTTATTTACACATACTAACAGACATTTTAATTCAGTTTTATAAAGGATTCGTTGTAGTCGGCTAAATATGGTAAATTTTAGGAATGCATGAATACGTAAAAATAAATAAATATATAAATACGGTAATAATAATCCCAGGTACATAATAAAAAGCACGTAAAAATATGAGTGAAAGGAGGATGCGTGAGAGAGAGCGGGGATGAGACGAGGTGACGCTGACTCAAAGGAGGAGATAAAAAGATGGCGCATGATGAGAGAGACAAGGTGGAGGAGGAGGTGGGGCAGGAATAAATATGTGAGTGTCATAAAACTCCAGCACCTGCCTTACTACCTCAGGCCTAGACTCTCTCTCTCTCTCTCTCTCTCTCTCTCTCCACACACACACAACCCCTCCTCTTTCCTACTTCATACTCCCACTTCACTTCATCCCCTCCCACCATCCTCATCCCCCTTACCCCCAACCCCACCCCACCCCATGCCTCCTACCTTCTCCCACCTACTACCCACATATCTCCCCTTCCTCCCTCTCTTCTCCCCTTACTCCCTCACTCCTCATACCTCCTCCTCCCTCCCCCAGCCTACCCAACACACACACACACACACACACACACACACACACACACACACACACACACACACACCTTAGTTCACCGACACTTCTCTGACTCACTCGCACACACGTCACTCACACAAACAAAGCAGGTACACACAAAAAAATGTACATGCGAACGGAAACCAGCACACACACACACACACACACACACACACCTACGCCTCTCCACAGTTCTGTTCCGTATTCCCTCTCCTCCATCTTTCTGTACTTCGACAAGCATCATTCCTGGTCTTTCTCCCATTTCCTCGTCAAATGAATCTCTCCTTCCCCATTTTCGTCTCCCCCTACACTAATGTCTCCTAGCCTCTCTCCCCTACTATACCACACCTGTTCTACCATACCCCACCCTCCCTACCATCCTCTACCTCCCTAACCACCCCACTTTTCCCCCAACTTCTTCCCCAC
The DNA here is from genome assembly GCF_032717465.1 of Coenobita brevimanus. NCBI lineage: Eukaryota > Metazoa > Arthropoda > Malacostraca > Decapoda > Coenobitidae > Coenobita > Coenobita brevimanus. The sequence continues at coordinate 23,029,399 of NC_137047.1, read as the reverse complement.
ACACTCACTACAGTCCCCGTTTCACTTACCCAATCTTTACCATCCCCTCCCTTCCCGATCACCCCCACCTCCCTGCCACCCCCAAATATTTCCTGCCTCTTCAGCCAATCATTTTCTTAACTACACCCCCTCCACCTCCCCTACCAGACCCATACCCATCTACCTTCCTAACCATTCCCGCATCCCCAACCATCTCACTCCTCTCCAACCCCACCTCTCCACCCTCCTCAACCATCCCACCTCCTCCCCTACCCCATCTTTCAGCCTCCGTAACCTCCCCCCTTCCCCAGCGAGAGGACACAGAGAGCGACGGGGACACTGAGGGTATCCAGTGTATAATCAGTAGGGGCTCCTCCTTATCCCCATCCTATCTTGCCACGCTCACTAATCTTGACCCATTCCTCATCCACATCAACCTTCTACTCTCTACCTGGTCTTCCTCTCTTCTTCTTCTTTCTGGCTTGCTCTCCTTCAGTCCCTATATATTCCTCTACCTTAACTTTTTCTTTACCTCTTTAATCTCCGTTTGCTTCTCTTTTCCTCTTTACTTAAATTATTCACAGTTCCTCTAGTGCTCACCACCTTCAACTCTCTCTCTCTCTCTCTCTCTCTCTCTCTCTCTCTCTCTCTCTCTCTCTCTCTCTCGTGGGGCCGCTAGGATGTGATGGAACACTTGATCAGTAGTAAGACAAGGTATAATGACCTCTAAAAACCTGATCAACAGGACCCTTGTTTGACCTACTCACGTCCAGTAACCCTATGATTTCACTCAATCGCCCCTCACACCAACCTGAAAAGAGAAACAAAGATAATCAGAACTGTAATAATAATAATAATAATAATAATAATAATAATAATAATAATAATAATTATATCCATAAACATTCAAACATCACACATTAAAAACACAAACACAACACAAGCCTCTCTTGCAATCCTTTACCACATCCCAAGCCATCACTCCTTATTCCTTCCTCTATACTCTCCCTCACTTCAGCCAATCACAGCACAGCACACATCACGTCTAGGCAAGGGACGAACCAATGAGAGAGGGACTTTAATACCTGGCCGAGGAGGTGACCAATCAGAGACGAGGTTTGATATCGGTGTGGCCAATCAGGGAAGAGATGTATCTGGCCATAACAGAAGGCAACAGAGAGAGTCTTTTATGATGAAGCTAAGGGTCACTTTAGGAGAGGAGAGGGGAGGAGAGGAGGGGAGAGAAGAGAGGGTGGGAGTGGAGAGGAGAGGGAAGAGGTGATTAAGAGGAAGGGATGGGTAAGACAAGAAGACAACACAAGAAATAATCATAATAAGAAGCCATGCACGAACCACTTCATATATGGCAGAGAGAGTTATATATGCAGAAGGGAGAAGGGGAAGGTTTGAAATAAAAACTATAAAACAAATGATAAGAACAAACACGAAAGAAAGGAATATATATTTATTTTTCATCTATTTATCTATCTATCTATCCATCTATCTGCTTATCTATTACATGAAGACAGAGGTATGAGAAGAGAAAATACGCAAACTGACAAATGTGTAAAAACTAAAGGAAGTGTAAAGACTTTCAAATCTCGCTAATTGAAGGGGACAGAAGGAGGGAGGAAGAGGACGGGAGGGGAGGGAGGGAGGGAGGGAGGGAAGGAGGAGGGAAGGGAGGGAGGGAGGGAGGGAGAGAGGGGAGGGAGGCTGAGAGAGAGGAGAGAAGGTAGGTGTTGTGATGAATGGCTGGGGCAGGTCATTAGTGAAGAGCAATTAGCGAGATATACAAGGAGGCGGACAGGGTTGTAAATTCATTCGCTTCACCCTTAATTCCATCACACCACTCCTTCTCTAATATACTTATCACACGCAAACCTACTCACACACTTTTCACACGCAATTTAATTCACATACTCGCTCTCCCACTTACCACGCGCAAATTAACACACACACACTCACTCGTATACATTTGTCACGCGTAGATTAACTCCCACATTCCCTCTCACACATTTGTCACGCGTAAACCAACTCACAAACTCTCTCTCACACACTAATCACACGCAAACCACACACACCTCTCAGTTCGCACGTACTCTACATCACCAATCAACACACACATTCTCAAACACTTACCCCCTCCTCACACACACACACACACACACACACACACACACACACACACACACACACACATACACACACACATTCCCACTCTCCCAAACCCAAACACACCCCCACTCAAACCACCTCAGTCACTGCACTCCACATACCTCTGAGGCTAACTATAAACATCTATATCGAGTTAGCAATGAAGATAAGAAAGCCAAGAGCCACCCTGATAGATCCCAGTGCTGATAAATAAACAAACTGATACACTGTACAGCTGTCTATTTTGGAGTAACTGAGACGCCAGGAAATATAGCAAATCTAACTTACGTGATTACAAAGTTTGTAAATCCAGTCAAGGTTTATATTTATCTACCTATGAATCATCAGTCTATCTACCTATCTATCTGTCCATCCATCCATCTATTCACCTATCTATCTATCTATCCACCTGTCTATCTATTTATGTACCCGCGGCAAAATTCAGATACAGGTGTCTATATCGGGTCAGGTATGAAGACAAGTGCAAATACATGGGCTGAGATGCACTTGAAGGCGGTAGAGGAGCACGAGGCTGCCCCAACACCCACCTTACCCGCCAACAAGGGAGCACTGTGATCCTTGAGTACCACCTCAGTCCTGGCACTCGAGGCGGTCAACGGCGTAGGTGTGGAGTGGCCAGGCGTGGAGGACGAGGTGGTGGAGAGGTGGAAAGGAGGAGGAGAGGAGAGGAGAGGAGAGGAGAGGAGAGGGGCACAAGGAAAGGTAAGACAAGGGTAGAAAAGCAAGGGAAAAGAGAGGATGGTATAAGGGAATGGGGAGACGATGAATATATGTTCAGAGAGGAGAGAATAGACAGGAATGAGAGGGGGAAGGGAGGAATGAGAAGAGGAAGAGAGGACACCGGAGAGGAATTCGAGGACACTGACTCAAACCAAGAGATGTACGGTACCAATGTGGGAATGCAGACGGGAAACTAGACGAAAAAGTGAAGGTTAATGATAAGACTAACGGGAATGGGGAAATGAAGGGAGGAAATGACGAAAAGGTTATGTTGTAAGGGAGAAAAATTAAATAAAAAAATCATAATGGCACCAACACAATACTGAAACGAAGATGGAGGAAAAATAAGGAAAAAAAAGGACATACAAATTGGTGTAGGGAATGACTGGACGATGAAATAAGAAAATACGGCTATAGGGATGTTGCAATGGGTATGCTCTCTCTCTCTCTCTCTCTCTCTCTCTCTCACCCCGGGTACAGAGAAACTCGTGAGTCAGAGCGAAAGCTGGCAAGTGGACAGTCCTGGGTCCGGGTGACAGGGGGGAGGGGGAGGGGGAAAGGGGGAGAGAGAGGAGGGGAGGGGAAAAAGAAGGGGAGGGGGAAATGAGGAAAAGGGAGGGGGAGGGGGAAAGGGAGGGAGAAAGGACGGAGAGGGAGACGGGGAGAAAATGAAAATGAAGGGGTAATAAGGGAAAATAAATGGAGATGGGACAATGAAGTGATGGAGAGAGAGAGAGAGAGAGAGAGAGAGAGAGAGAGAGAGAGGGAAATACCTTTGTGTGGCGTCAGGAAATGGTAAACAGGACTAAGGCAATGTCACATCAGCTTTCACATTGGACAGTTTCTTCAGGATGTTGTACTGAATATATTACTGTCTTATATACATTTGTAACTCTGTCTACATTTCAACTTTTATATCTATAGTCGTGCCTCTGTCTGTCTGTCTCTCTCTGAAGCACACACACACACACACACACACACACACACACACACACACACACACACACACACACACACACACACACACGTACCTTCACATACCCATATACCCTAATGTCGCAACAGGATGTGAAGCAACGCACAGACAGACGCCCAGGTGATGTGAACGAGAGGTGGAATGGGGAGGCAGGGAGGAGGATGAAGGAGCAGGAGAGGGAAAGGGAGAAAATAGGGAGAAGAGGAAGCGTGGAGAGAAACAGGAGGAAAGTAGGAGTGTTAAATAATGGAGGAAAAGAGATGGAAATGTTGGAGGAACGCATGGTGAAAGGGAGAGAGAAGAAAAAAAATGGAAGATGGAAGGAAAGGTGGAAGGGAGGACAAGAGTAAAAAAACGATGGTACGGATGAGAAGTGGAAGAAATGAAAAAAATAAAAATGAAGGAAAAGGAGGAAGGGAGGGAGGAAGGGAAGAATGACACGAAGGGTGGACGACATGCAGGGAGAAGTCAGGTAGGGACAGAGGAGCGAAAAGGGAATGAGAAGAGATAGGGACGGCAGGGAGAGGAGTAAAGGGAGTGAGAAGAGATAGGGAAGGGAGACAGAGGAGTAAAGGGAGTGAGAAGACATAGGGAAGGGAGGGAGGGGAAAAAAGGGAGTGAGAAGAGATTGGGAAGGGAGGGAGAGAGCAAAGAAGACATAAAAGAAGGAAATGAGAAAAGAGGAAGAAATGTAGGGAGCGGGGTAGAGGGTGACAGGAAGGAAAGAAGCGAGAAAAGAGACGGCCGGGAGAGATGTTAGGGAAGGAAGTAAGAAGGTAGAAAGGAAGATAGGAAGGGAATGAGAAGGGAGATGGAAAGGAATGAAGGAAAGGGAGAAGGAGGGATGGAAGGGAAAAGAATGGAAAGAAGGGAGAAAGGAAGAGGTGAGGACAAAGGGAGGGATAACTGAGATGGATGAGATGATGAGAAAGAGAAGAGAAATGGAAAAGAGGAAAGATGGAGGAAGGGAATGAGAAAAAAAATGGACACGATATATGGAAAGGGAGGACGCGGACAGGTAGAGAGGAAGGAGGAGTGGATGGAGAATAGAGATGGATGGGAGAGATGGAATGGAGGGACGCAGTTACGGGGCCGAAAAAGGCGACGCAAAGGCGGGTACTGATGGATTGATGGATGGATGGAGTCAGGGTGATGGATGGATGGACGGATAGATCAAAGGAGAGATGAGGTGGTGAGGATGATGATGATGATGATGGAAGAGGAGGAGGGACACGAGGAGGAGAAAAGAGGGTAGGAAGAGAAGGAGGCGGGGGAAGGAGGGTAGGAAAAAGAGGAGGAGGAACGGGGGTAGGAAGCAGAGAAAGGAGAGATGAGGTGGTGGGGATGATGATGATGATGATGATGGAAGAGGAGGAGGGACACGAGGAGGAGGAAAGAGGGTAGGAAGAGAAGGAGGTGGAGGAAGGAGGGTAGGAAAAGAAGGAAGAGGAACGGGAGTACGAAGCAGAGGAGGAGGAGGTGGAAAAGACGGTAGGAAGAGGCGAAGGAGGAGGAAAGACAGTACTAAGAAGAAGGAGGAAATATGGTAGGAAGAGGTGAAGGAAGGTAAGTAAATGGGGTACGAAGAGGAGGAGGAGGAAACAGGATAGGAAGAAGAGGAGAAAAAAGGAAGAGAAGGCTCAGATTAAGGAAAAGATGATGTGGTATAAATGTTGACGATGATGGATGAGGAGGAGGGAGAAGAGGAGGAAGGATGGAAAGAAGAGGAGGAAGGATGGAAAGAAGAGGAGGAAGGACCGATGACAGAAGAGGAGGAAGGACCGATGACAGAAGAGGAGGAAGGAGGGATGAAAGAGGAGGAAGGATGGAAAGAAGAGGAGGAAGGAGGGATGAAAGAAGAGGAAGGATGGAAAGAAGAGGAGGAAGGAGGGATGAAAGAGGAGGAAAAGGACGAGTAAAATAGAGAGAGGAGAAGGATCAGGAGGACGAGAAAGAGAAAGAAGTGGGAAGAGAAGAAACAAAAAGAAGTGGGAACAGAAGAAAAGAAGGGAACAGGAAAAGAAACGGAAGAGCCGACAGAGAGTCAGGAAAGAGGAGGAATAGAAAATGTGGAAAGTGAAAGAAAAACACAAAAGAATAACGTGAGGATAGAGAGAGAGAAAGAAAGAGAGAGAGAGAGAGAGAGAGAGAGAGAGAGAGAAACGGGAGGGGGGGGGAGGCAAGATATCATCAGAGGAACAACTGGCTAGGAATGAGAGACGGAGGAAAGAAAGGAAAGGTGTGGCAAGAGAAGAGGGAAGGAGGAACAGTGAAGGTAGAAGGATGAAAATAGGAAAAAGTTATACACAAGAGAAACGGAAGATGAGGGATGGACACGGAGGGAGATAAAAGAAGGAATGGAATGGAAGATAGTGTGGGAGGGGGAGGGAGTGTAGGAAAATGAAAGGGAATGAATAACATGTGGAGGTCTTAGGAAGGAGCAGGGAGGCGGGAACGGGAGAAGGGAGTGCAAGACGGAATGGAGAAAAGACAGGAAGAAGGATGATGGAAGAAGAACAGAGGAGTGTGGAAGGTGGTGGTGATGAATGTTAAAAGGACAGCGAAAAAATTATATATATATATATTGGAGAGAGAAAGGGGGGGGGTGGAGTTGTCAGGCAAAACTGGACGAGAGGAGGGAGGGAAGAGGGAAGATGAAGGAGATAAGGGAGGGAGAAGGGAGGAAAGGGAGTGGTAGGGACTGGAAAATCCAGTGGAGAGAGCCAGAAAGAAGAGTACGAGGAGGAAGGAGGGAGGAGGAGGCGAAGGGAGATAGAAGAGGAAGGGGAGTGGAGGGGAGAGAGAAGAGGAGGGAGACAGGATAGGAGGAGGAGGAGGAGGGAGAAAGGAGAAATAAGATGAATACGGAATACGGACAAAAGAACATGGATGAGAGAATGGCGAGCAATATTTCAAAATATTAAACAGTGAAGGGAGAGTGCAAGGGTGAAAAACCACAAATAAGAAGTGACAGACAGAGAGCGAGCGACACACGAGAGTGGAAGGAAACGGTGCATTTAAGCGAAATACCGAAAGAAGGTGCAATAGTGTGGTACAACAGAATAACGAGTGAGAGAGAGCAGGCAGCTAGGCAAGGACCAGCAAGCAGAGAATCAGAGATATCGGTAAGTAGGCAGATAAGTAGGTAGGTAGGAAAATAGGCAGGCAGGCAAGTAGGTAGGTAGGAAAATAGGCAGGCAGGCAAGTAGGTAGGTCAAGCAAAAATAAGCAGAGGAGACATGCAATCTGGCTATAATATGGACAGACAGACAGACAGAGAAGATAGATAGACAGACAATATCCAGACGGGACAGCCAGACAGACGGCAGCATAAAAGGCAAACTGACAAGCAAAGAGAGAGTGAGGAGAAGATAATACTAGTAGTTAGAGTGTGTGTGTGTGTGTGTGTGTGTGTGTGTGTGTGTGTGTGTGTGTGTGTGTGTGTGTGTGTGTGTGTGTGTGTGTGTGTGTGTGTGTGTGTGTGTGTGTGTGTGTGTGTGTGTGTGTCTGTGTGTGTGTGTGTGTGTCTAGTTAAAAATGAATACGCACGCACAAAAATACACACACACACATACTGTACACATCCAACATCATACATGCACGCACACATTAAACAGCATGCAACCACTACAAAAAATATGCACACACACACACACACACACACACACACACACACACACACACACACACACACACACACATACACCCCCACACACAAACAAACACACACAAAACAACGCCCCCCCCACCACAAAAACATAAACCCCCCACCTAACCCCCCTTCGGCAGTGCGATTTCTTCCCTACAACAGCGGCCATCACAGCAAATTGCCTCCCATCCCCCTGGCGGCCGAACGGTGAACCAAACACACCAACGTAACGCCTTAAGTCAATTTTCAACATCACCATCATCATCATCATCATCAGTCATCGTCATCGCCACCTTCATTTTCATCATTAGCATCTTCATATTCCAAACTTTATTTTCATTTTTTATTATGGCGAACTAATTAATGACCAAAATAACACAATAACGAAACGGGTGAAATAATGAACGAACAATAAAGGTAAAATAACGAAAGGGCAAAACTAACCAAGAGAAGAAAATCAGGATGGGTGAACAGTTTCTATTTCTCATCACCCCTTCCAGCAGGCGAGCAAATACGGAGATGGAAATACACACACGGAGAGCACGCAAGCTATAAACATGCACGCACACAGGAATGCACACACACACACACACACACACACACACACACACACACACACACACACAGGGATTAACAGTCACATCAACAAGCGAACATGTTGTCAGACACACATTTATGCAGACGCTCCTAAACACACACACACACACACACACACACACACACACACACACACACACACACACACACACACACACACACACACACACACACACACACACACACACACAACAGGAAAGCAGATACACACTTAGACAGGCAGACACCCAGACACCTGTAATCTGGTGTGTGGATTATTTTTTTATTCATTTTTCTTTTCTCTGTCCTGTTATTGTAAAAAAAAAAAAAAGAAGCAAATCTATCGTATTCTGGCAGGCAGACAAGCGCACATACTTATGAATAAGACAGGCTGACACTATCCTTAAAAAATCAGACTTGCAGACACAAACCTGCAGGGCACACACGCAAGCAGCAAGATGAAAAGCAGATTTGCAGTCGCCTTTTCCAGCCAACAGACAGGCAGACAAACTACTGAATAAAACCACTTAAAAAAAAAAAAAAAAAAAACGCATGGACAAACAGGCAGACAAGCAAGCGGTGTGACATATATATATACAGTATACATGTGGATATACAGTACTGAATCACACAGCCGTATATGCCCTCCAGACACACAGACAGGCAAATAGGCATCACAGAGGTAGGCAAATAGGCACCACAGAGGTAGGCAAGATGGCACTAAATAGTCACAAATAAGGGCACATTTGCACCATACAGGCAGGCAGGCAGGCATACAGGCACTATACAGGCAAGCATAAGGTGGAGCCGGTGAGGTCCCCAGAAGCCGGGCTGGGGCAGAGGGGAAGGATGGGGGGGGGGGCTGTGGCGACGTACGAAGCCGGGGAGGTGTTGTGGTCAGCCAGCACAACCTGCCACTTCCGCCCACCACCACGCCCACCCCGCCACACCCACACCGCCCATGTCACGCCCACACTTTCAGATGGGCGTAAATAAGCCGTGGGTGCGTGGACTGTGGGCAAGGGGTGCGTGTGGGGTGCTGTGTGTGTGTGTTTGGGTGGCACGTGTGTGTATTATGCGTGTGTATTGCAAGTTGGGTGCTCGGTTGACTCTCCCTCCCCTCCTCTCCCTCCCTTTCCTACCTCTACTTCCCTCCCCCACTCCCTCTTCTCTCCATCCCACCTACCCCTCTACCTCTCCTTCTCCCTCCCTCCCTCTCCTTCCAATCCTCCCCCTTCCGAAAAAACTTAATCCTACCCCTTACCTCCCTCTCCCCTCCATATCCCTCTCTCCCCCTTCTCACTTCCCTCTTTCGTTCTCTTTTCTCACTCCTCTCACTTTTCATTCCCACCCCAATAAATCCTCCCTCTCCTCCTTCTCCTTCCCCCACCTTCTCCTTCTCCTCCTCACCCTCTCGCTCTCCTCCACTATCCCTCCTTCTCTCCTGCACTGCCTCTCATTTCCCCTCCGGTCAACTTCCTTCCGCCCCTCACATCTTCCTCCCTTCCTTCCTTCCTTCCTTCCTTCTTTCATTCCTTTTCTTTCCCCCACTCAGGCACATCATACACATTACATAATAGTACTGTTGTTGATGTGTGCGACAATGTAAATCAATGATAAAAACTTCTGTGGTTTAAGACTAAGGCATGTTTGAAGGGCGAGGCAGGTTTTGGAGGTGAGGAAGGTTTGTAGGGTAAGGCAGGCTTGGAGAGTAAAGCAGGAATGTGAGATAGGGCAAAAGAGAGAGATGTGACATGACTGAGGGTGTAGAAAGACCAAAGAGAAATGATAAGACTGGGTTTGAAGGAGGGGGAAAAGAGGCAATGGTAGGAAGGAGGGAGAAGTGAGGCAAGGGTAAGGTAGGATGTGTGTGTGTGGGGGGGGAGGAGGGGTAGTGCAAAAGGGAGGGGTGCCAAAGCATTCAAGACAACTCATATCATTACCAGCTGTAAACTGGGGCGTTTCCAGGCCAGTCCCTTGCCAGACACTCACTCACTCACCCACCCATTCCCTCCCTCCCTCACTCTCTCTACCTCTTCACTAAACTCAACCTACCTCACTTACTCCACCTTTACTCCACTCAACCTACACTCATGGCATCTATCACCACTATATGCAACCTCTTCCTCTTACTCCACATCTCTAATTCACTAGCTCCACCTCACTCCACCTTCCCTCACTTCATTCCACCTGGTCTACTTGCTTCAGCTCCACTTCCTCATCTTATTCCACCCACCTCTCCCTCCACTTCAATTCTTTTCTTCCTCCACTTCCACATCTCAGTCCACATGCACTCACCTCCACCACTTCACTTCATCCACCTCCTTATCTTACTTCACCTCTCTCTGCCTCCACTCAACTATTTACAAGAGAGAGAGAGAGAGAGAGAGAGAGAGAGAGAGAGAGAGAGAGAGAGGTGGAGAGGGGGCAGCATGATATATTGTGTACCTAATAAGGCATGAGAGTCGGGTTGATGCTTATTATTAGTTGTGTAGCTTGTCACCACGCATTTCTCTTTCTCTCTCTCTCTCTCTCTCTCTCTCTCAACACTAACGACAGAACTGATCACCAGAAAGGGACCTCAATGTCTGTGTGGTCTGTGTATCTATGTAACTCCCTCCCCCCTCCTTGGGCAGGACCCTTGGAGCCACCTACAGACCCTAGTGCACAGAGGGTATAACGGGCCTTTCTCTCTCTCTCTCTCTCTCGTGTGTGTGTGTGTGTGTGTGTGTGTGTGTGTGTGTGTGTGTGTGTGTGTGTGTGTGTGTGTGTGTGTGTGTGTGTGTGTGTGTGTGTGTGTGTGTGTGTGTGTGTGTGTGTGTGTGTGTGTGTGTGTGTGTGTGTGCGTGCGTGCGTGCGTGCGTGCGTGCGTGCGTGCGTGCGTGCGTGCGTGCGTGCGTGCGTGTGTGTGTGTGTGTGTGTGTGTGTGTGTGTGTGTGTGTGTGTGTGTGTGTGTGTGGCGACTATGACCTCCCGTGACCTTTGGCCTCACACCTGCATAGAGGACGGAGGAGGGGGCTGGCCGGGCGGAGGGAGGGGGGGGTAGGGCAGGTAAACAGTAAGGGAGGAGGAGGGGAAGGGGAGGTAATAAGAAGGAAGGAAGAAGTATGGTGGAGAGAAGGTAAGGAAGCAAAGACGAGGGAGAGGAAAGGAGAGGTCAGAAGGGTGAGGCAGGGAGATGAGAGAGGGAGATGGAAGGAAATAAGGGGGATGGAAGAATAGAAAGAGGGAGAGTGTGTAGGAGCAGGAAAGAGAATTAAAAAGAGGGATGGGTGGAGACGGGGCAGGGAAGAATAGGTGAGGGAGAGGCAAGAAAGTCAGGGAGAAAGGGAAGGAGGTGAGAAGGGAGTATATACAGAGAAGGATGGGTAAAACATGTGGATAGAAAAGACGGAAATTTTAGGACAGAGAACGAGAGATGAGGAAGGCATGGGAGGAGGAAGAACGAGAGAGGAAGAAGACAGAGGAGAGATGATGAGGTTAAAAAGCGCAGAAAGTAGGTAGAGGAGGCTGGTATGTAGGTACTTTTTGGTGGAGAAAGCTAAGGTAGGGAGGGAGGCAGAGAAAACACAAGGGAGGGAGAAGATGGGATGGAGAAAAGGGAGACTTTGAGAGATGAAGATAGTAGAAGGGGGGAGATATATTGGTGGAAATAGAATTACACGAAATAAGAGAGATGAAGGACGAGAGGAAGGATGGAAGGAATGGCTGACGGGGATAAAGGATGGAAGAAAAGGGGGAGTTATGGAGATAAAAATGTAAGGTAGAGACTGGACGGAAAAGAACTAGAACGGGAAAGAAGAAGAGGCAAGTAGAAATGAGAGGAAGAGAAAGAGGGCAGAAAGAGGGAGTAATAAAAAAAAATACAAGGGTGGAAGATGGGAAAGGAAGCTAGAGGAAGGTACAAAGGAGAGAAGAAAGGAGGAAGAGGGAGGTAGAAGGTAGTAGAAAGGGTTGAGAAAGGAGGGGGAGAAGCAGAGGAGTGGGTGTGTGGTGGTGGATGTAGTGAGGTGCGGCACCCTTATTATGGTGTTGCCCACGGCCCTCCCTGCCTGCCCCCTCTCTGCCTTAGCCTCCTTGCCTTACCCCCTCTACAACATCCCTGCTTGCCTCATCCTTTCTGCCTTAACCTCCCTGCATCACCCTCTACCTGCCTAACCCCTCTACAACTTACCTATCTCCCTTCTCCTTCTACATATATACCTTATCTGACCTGGCTTCTCCACCTACTAATGCATCTACGTAACCTTACCCATCTACCTATTTGTCCGCCATCACTACCTCCCTATTTAACTACCCACCTTCCCAATCTATCTACCTGCCTGGCACATTCTACTTACCTACCTTATCTACCTACGCTGTTTCCCTTCCCTTCCTGCCTGCCTGATCCCCTACAAGTACTGTCTGCCTTCCTAACATCCATTCCAGCCTCCTCTCTGCGCAACCATACCTACCTACCTAACTCATCATATCCTCCTGCCTAAGTCTATCAAGGTACGTGCCTGATCCTTCCTGCCTGCCATCCATCCCTGTCCCCACGCTTCACCCTCCTGCATTACTTCCTCTCTACCTAACCCTACCTCCGAGATACTGCATGAATGAATGAATGAGCGAGTGAATGCAGAGGGGGGGGTATGGGGTGAGAGATCAGAGAATGGTATGATGGAATGAGATGAAAGGAATGAGTGGGATAAAGAGCTAGGGCAGAGTTTGGTAGGGCGTTTGGAAGGACAGTGGAAGGACAAGGGGTGGGAGGGTGGAGATGAAGGAAAGGAGGAGTGAGAGGAGAGTGGGGTAAAGTGCTAGGACTAGGAGCGTGGAGTGGTGTGGGGGTGGAGTGGTAGGGAGAAGAGGGTACGAAGATGGAGAGAGAGGAAAGAAGAGGGAGTGAGGATGGAGTGAGGAGGGTGGTTGGGCAGAGTGGGATGGGTGGAGGAGAGGTGGAGTGGGTGGGGGAGGTGGAGTGGGAAGGTAAGTAGGGTGGCAGGGTGGAGTGGGTTGGGTGGAGTGGTCTATACAGGTCATTCAACTTACCACCACATACCCAGCAATGCCACTATCACCACCACAAGCACCATCGCCACCATCACAACCACTGCTACCATTACCACCACCACAGCAACTACAACAGCCATTCCATCCACTAATACTACCACAATTACCACATATACCACAGCCTCAACCACAACATTCAGAAAAACTACAAACTACTAATACAACTTCCTGTACTACCCAAACCACAAAACTGCCTCGCCACACCTACAAATTACAACAACACCATCTTCTAATAACCACAGTTTGGGCCGTATGATCGTGGGTATAGGAAGACCCATGAAACCTTCAACCTTAAAAGAAACTACGAGAAAATATCAACGTGCCTCATGCAGGAATCCTACCCGTAATAATAATACTAATAATAATAATAATAATAATTTGTTAGGAAGCCCACCAAACGCAAGAGGATAAGATACATTTTCTTTGTAGTTTTCCTGAGTGACTATTTTACTCAGAGCAGCTGGTGATGGTTTCGAGACAACATCCACTAATTTAAATGCGAGGACTTTCTGTTTTTATTTTTATGTCCTGCTGCCGCCAGAAGATATCATGGCCTAGAGGCGACCTGTGGTAATGAAGGGGTTAATTGGTACAAGTGAGGTGGAGTGAGATAGTGGCAGAGTGAGCTAACTAAACGCGTCACTCCACCCCCACCTGTCCTCCCACACCTCCTTATCGCACTCTGGGACATAATTGTGGCAGCACCAACACTATTAATTTACCTTAGATTATCTGGGGGCAATTCCTTTACAAATACCATCATCACCGCCACTTACACAAACATTTCTATGCTGACCATTACCAGCCAATCACTAAGTAATTACGCGACATTCGAACAATCACTACCACAAATATATTTTTAACACATGCATGTAACTGTGGAAAATATGCTCAGTGACCTCATTTCCGAAGGCACCACACAAACATAATCATAGAATATCTTTGGAGTGAACGCGCAAGTTTATGCAGGCAAGAGAGAAAGCACAAGCAGAGTTACGTATAAAAGTCAACTATGTAAAGTAAGAGTAAATATCATTTACCGTTTAAGGCAAACTGACAAGTACTGTAGTTTGGATAATTACCACATATATATTCCTATCAGCCATACACATCAGCAACCCCTGAGAGCCCTATCTTTAATCATTAGCCCACAACACCCATTATCCTCAGGCGTCACTAATCACCATGACATTATCCACATGTAATGACCCCGCTCCAGTACCCCCGTGACCCCCCCATACCCCCTGCCCCACTCCCAGCTGCCGCCCTGACCTCCGCTGACCCCCCCCCCTCCCGCCCATCAGGTTACGGTACACCCTTCTTAGTCAGCGATAGTGGGCGTGGGTACCTGGTTTGGGCGTGGGGTGGCCAGATTGGAACGTGTATACAGGTGTGGATCTAGTTCGGACGTGACTGAGGGTATTGGTTTAGACGTGGAGCCAGATTCGAACGTGTACTGCAGGTGTGGTTATAATTTGGACGTGTGGATCTGGTTCGGACGTGACTGAGGGCGTGGGTATGGAAGTCTGACGTGTATGCAGGTGTGGGTATAGTTCGGACGTGTGGATCTGGTTCGGACGTGACTGAGAGCGTGGGTATGGGCGTGGAACCAAAGTCGGCCGTGCATACAGAGAGGCCATACACCTTCTTCGGCCGTGATTTAAGGCGTCGGGCAGTTTCGGACATGCTGGGAGAGTCCGAGGAGGAGACCTGGGCACGGTTTCGGGGGTGGGTGAGAGCTGGAGAGGCAGGGAATCGGACGAGGCTAAATCTGGGCGTAGGACAGTGTGAGGATCGTTGTTTTGGGCGTGGGTGTGGGCGTGTAGGGGAGGGGGGAAGGAGGGGAATAAAAGGGCCCTGGGTTATAAAGCAGTGGGTGAAAAAGCGGGGGCAGGAACGGATAAGGAAAACGTGGGTGACCTGACCAGCACCAGATGAGGTGAATAAAAAGGAGGAATGTGATAAGTAGGTGAAAGTGAATAACAGAATGGATGAAAAATATTATGAACACGCGTGAAGACGTGTCAAGAATGGGTTAGCATATTAAGGAAAGTTGAAATAAGCAAAAGAGTTGGTGAAATAGGCATGAAAGTGAAGTGAAGATGTAGGTAAAGACAGGATCGAAGGAAGAGGTGCAGATTTGGGCGTGGAAAGTGATATGATGGAAATGAATGAGAAATACAATGACATGACCTAGGCAACAGTGTATTAATGCGAGAAATAAAGCAAATAGGGTCCTAGGATTTATTTCGAGAAGCGTGAGCAATAGATCATCTAAAGTAATACTGAAACTTTATCTAGCATTAGTAAGGCCACATTTAGACTACGCAGTACAATTTTGGTGTCCTTACTATAGAATGGATATTAATTCGTTAGAAAATGTACAGAGAAGAATGACTAAAATGATACATGACGTCCGGAACCTGTCATATGAAGACAGACTGAAAAGACTAAGTCTGCATTCGCTAGAGAGGCGTAGAGTAAGGGGAGACTTAATTGAGGTTTTTAAGTGGATGAATGGTATAAATAAGGGAGATATTAGCAAGGTACTTAAAGTGAGCATACAGGATAGAACTAGAAATAATGGTTTCAAACTAGAAAAATTCCGTTTCAGAAAGGAAATCGGTAGAAATTGGTTTGGTAATAGAGTAGTAGACGAATGGAATAAGCTACCTAGTAAAGTAGTTGCTGCCTCTTCCATTGAGAGTTTCAAGCATAGGCTAGATAAGCATATGACAAATAAGGGGTGGATATAGAATAAAGAAAATATTATAACCAATACTAACTAAAAAATAAATTTTCTTTTCAGGTTACACTATGATAGTCTCTATTCTCCTTTCACACTTTCCTGTAAAATGTCCACGCCAGTTTTTCTATACGGCGTGGTGTTCTTTCTGACTTTTTCCTGCCGGCTTCGGCTGGAGGGTTTGGAGGGCGGGGGAGAGCCTTCTTCTTTGCTATCCTTATCTCATTCTAGTAGTTCAGTTACTCTTCTAGGAGCTGCCTAGCATGGGCCAACCGGCCTACTGCAGTTATCCTCTCTTCTTATGTTCTTATGTTCTTATGACAGACGAAGACTAGGAAATGATGTGAAAGACGAGGAAACTGATGTGAAAGATGATGCAGAGGGCACAGGTGAAGGGGAGAATGTGGCTGGGTGTGGGTGTGGGTGTAGATGTGGGTGTGGGCGCAACAAGACCCGAACACCCTACCACCCTCTGATCTACATGTGTATAGCCCATCCCTAATTACCCGTGTGTGTGTGTGTGTGTGTGTGTGTGTGTGTGTGTGTGTGTGTGTGTGTGTGTGTGTGTGTGTGTGTGTGTGTGTGTGTGTGTGTGTGTGTGTGTGTGTGTGTGTGTGTGTGTGTGTGTGTGTGTGTGTGTGCGTGCGTGCGTGCGTGCGTGCGTGTGTGTGTGTGTGAGAGAGAGAGAGAGAGAGAGAGAGAGAGATGGAACGCAAGAAGAAAGATAAGGTAAGAGATAACGAGAAGACTGAGGGACAAATGGGACACAGACAGATGGTGAAATGGACAGAGAAACAAATGACACACACACACACACACACACACACACACACACACACACACACACACACACACACCACACACACACACACGGGAGAAGAAAATGAGCAGATGGATAAATGAGAAATGGAGTGAGATGCAAGGAAAAAAAACAGGAAGGACAAAAGGAGAGACGAAGGAGGAGGAAGTGAGATGGGAGAGGATGTAAGAAGGTGATGAAGGAAGGATGGAGTAGAGGTGGAAGAGAGTGAGGGAGGAGGAGAGAGGAGAGGCTGGACATACTGGAAGCACTAACGTATAAACTGAAACTGTGTAAGGAGGTGGACGAAGGAAAAAACAGTGTCAGACTAAAATAAAGGAAGTGAAAAGGTATGTGTGACGGAGAGTATGGGGGACAGGGATAAGGGCAACAGAACTCAGGAAAAGGAGAAATAAGGAGGAAAAGGAGAGATAAGGAGGGGCTGGGGTATCTAGGACGGAGGAGCGTTGGTATCAGGGGAGGAGGGAGAGGGAAGGGAAGGAAGGGACCACAAAAATGACTGAGGTATTTGGAAAGTCTGGGAGAAGGATGATGGTTTTAGGACAGAGGAAGTGAGTGAGGCTGAAAAACAGTAGAAGGGAGAAGTAACGGAAGAATTCAAAGTGGGGAACAAAAGGAAATGGAGAGAAGAAAATGAAAAGAAGAGGTAAAAGCTCAGATAAATATGATACATACTGCACACACACACACACACACACACACACACACACACACACACACACACACACACACACACACACACACACACACACACACACACACACACACACACACACACACATTATTAAAAAATCAATAAAATGCAGGTGAAACAAAGGAAAGGTAAGAGTCACTCACTAATTACCCAATCCCGTGTCAATCACCAGGTAACTGGCCCTTAGGTGAACGAGTCTCTTACCTGGCGGGGCTAATTAAGGCCGGACTCTCACTCATTAGCCCACCTGAGTTATGTTTATGGTAATTATCCGAAGAGATGAAGGGACAAGGTATTTCGTAATGGATGTGATGAGGATGAAGTCACATGAAGACAGATTTACCTGGTGGGATAGAGTGACTGCCGCGAGGATAGGAAGAAATGCTAAGTAAGATCGTTTGACAGAAGGGATAAAAATATGAGACAGGCTTGCACAGGATAGGAAGAAGCTGGCTACTGTGGTCCATATTCTCGTCGGAACAGGAGACAACCTAGCACCTCTTCCTTAGCGATTCATTTTTTGGATATGGCTGGTTAATATTTGGTGCGCTATTTACATGAAGCATGGCGATATTAGAAAAATTTACATGACACAAAATAGGACAGGAAAGTGTAAAATGCACAAAATAAATCGCACAGGAAAAGGTGTTTGGGAGCTCTCTTACCCGACGAGAATACGGGGCGCTAAATAAAGTTGTCTCGCGGTTACAAGAGTTAAATGGGATGGCGTCATTGGTGAGAGGAGACGCTAGGACGAAGAAACAGCGCTGAATAAAATCGTCAGCTGGGAAGAGGAAATAAAATGGAACAAGGGGATATACTGGAAGGAAGGAGACCACTGGCTACCACGGATGTCATGGGCTATTACAGTGTACTGCCTTGGATGCCTGGACAACCATTAGCGCCATCACGAATACCATCTCAGAAATCACAGTCACCATTAACATCCACACACCATTAGAAAAACCATTACAGCCAACGCCCAGTTCAATCACCATCACCATTATCGTTCCTACTACTACTACTATTACTACTACCATCACCGCTACTGTCATCAACATAATCATCATCATCTCAAACACCAGGCAAAGTGTGGTGTTGGTTACGTGCCGGTATTTTCCTCTGGTTTTACTTAATCCTCAAAAGGGTAAAGGCATCACCACCACCACAACAACCACCTTTTAAGCAAGACTAGCATTACAAAAACTGGCTTGGGGCTTAACTGTATCCAAGCCACCCAACCCAGTAATGCGCTTAATGACTCCCAGCTTGAACGACTTAATCCCATTTCGTTCTACACTCGTTCCTCTAAGTTTCGTCTCAGTTCGTTCATCTCGTCCATAATGTTTAGTCTGAGAGAGATACATGTTCTTAGTCTACGGTGATTTAAAACTGTCATTACTGTAAACTGTTAATCTCATCACAAATACCAGCACAATGAAGTGAAATGATTGTGAGAACCTGGTGTAGTGTGGTGGTGTGATGGATGAGGAGGTGATGGTGTGATGAGTAAAGTGAAGTTGGTATGATGAGAGGTGCTAATGTGAGGGGGTGTCGTGAAGTGTGCTGATGGAGGGGAATGCATGATGATGATGATGATGATGATGATGATGATGATGATGATGATGATGATGATGATGATGATGATGATGATGATGATGATTGATGATGATGATGATGATGATGATGATGATAATGATGATGATGATGATGACAATGATTTATGCCAAGGTTGAAGCGAATTGGTGAAGAAATAAAAAAAGAAATGGTGCCAAGTTCAAAAGGCGTTTGGAAGAAAGAAGAAACAAACGGGGGGAGAACAGTAGCTCTCCAGACTTTGATGTGGAGACCTAATGATGATGGTAAACTGGTGGGGTGAGGGGGGAGGTGGAGGGGGGAGGGGGGAGATGAGAGGTAAGGGGGGAGGTGGTGGTGCGAGGAGGGAGGTGGAGTGAGGAGGGAGGTAGAGGGGGCGATGTGATGAAGAGTGGTAGTATGAAGAAGTAATGGTGACATGACAGACAGGGTGTTGGTGTGATGAGGGAGGGGAATACAGCATAATGATGATGGTGGGGGTGGTGGGGGTGGAAGAAGGGGAGGGTGGGGAGGTGAGAGGGGGTGTTATGAGGTGCAACGGTAGAGTGGTTCACCCCGGCCAAGCCAGTTCTTAAGTCGGGGTCGTCAGCATTACCTCGTACCTCTCTTCATACCTCACACCTTCCACACACCTCTTTTCATACCTCACACCTTCCACACGCCTCTCTTCATACCTCACACCTTCCACACACACCTCTTCATACCTCACACCTTCCACACACCTCTCTTCATACCTCACACCTTCCACACACCTCTCTTCATACCTCACACCTTCCACACACCTCTCTTCATACTTCACACCTTTCAACACACTTCTCTTCATACCTCACACCTTCCACACACCTCTCTTCATACATAACATCTTCCACACACCTCTCTTCATACGTAACACTTCTCATACCTCACACCTCTCTTCTTCAAACCTTACACCTTCCACACCTCTCTTCATACCTCACACCTCTCTTCATACTTCACATCTCTCTCCATAACTCAGACCTCCCACACACTTCAGTTCCTAAACTCACACTTCACATCTACCTCACGCTCACACCCATCTCACATCTCTCTTCCTGCATTCACACCTCTCCGTACCTCACACCTCTCGTCACACACTCACACTTTCGCCTCTCTGTACTCACATCCATGCTCACAGCTACTCACACTTCTCTTCATACACTTCCCATCTTCCTCTCACTTACACCTGCCACACACCTTTCTTCACACCTCTCTTCATACACTTTTCACATATATCTTTCTTTATACACTCACACCAATTCTTATACACTTCACTCACACCTACTCACATCTCTCCTCATTCACTCAAATTTCACATCACTAATCCCACCTTACAACTCTCACTCCCAGATTGAAAAAAAGAAAAAAAAATCTGTGACTGTAACTATATCACTCTACATAACCACTACCCAAGTACAGAAAAACACAAGGACTTAATTAAAACACCACACCTCGACCATAAATATTCCCTTCCACCATACACCCCGTCACTGACATTTAAAAGCGTGAATACTGCAGTGGAGGAGAGGGGGGCGTGTGAGTGGGGACAGGAAATGAGGCAAAGGTGAGGAATGGATGGAGGTGGAGATGTGGGGGGGATAGGAGAGGGAACAAAAAGGCAGGAGGAGAGTGAGGGACGGAAAAGAGAAATGCCGGATGGGAAGAAGAGTACAAAGAAGTACAAAGGAAAGAAATCAGGAACAAACTCCTTGGTCCTTCCGACGCTATTTGTTAAAGATTATAACTATTATATCTAATTCTCTGAGATGAAGATATGGACAGTAACTCAAGGAACGGCAGAGTAGAGGACAGGGAGAGGAAGGAGAAGAATGAGGGATAAGGAAAGGGCGACAGAAGAGATGAACAGGGAGAGAAGTGAAGTGGAGGAATGGAGAGAATTATGTAAAACAGGGTGCATGAAGGAAAAAAAAACAAAGAACCGGTAAGGGATACTGTGTGTGTGTGTGTGTGTGTGTGTGTGTGTGTGTGTGTGTGTGTGTGTGTGTGTGTGTGTGTGTGTGTGTGTGTGTGTGTGTGTGTGTGTGCCTGAGTTACGTGTACACGTGTGTGTGGAGACAGAGGTGCCACAACACAAGGTAAGCGGGCCGCCACCACACAGACCTTGAACACACCTAACACACCACACAAAAAGAAGCACCCGCCACCCCCTCTTAATCCCCCCTATGCCCTATCCTTCGCTATGTACCCTTCTTATAACCCCCTATGCCCCCCTTCTTAACCCATATGCTCCTCCTTATCCCCCCTATGCCCTATCCTTCGCTATGCCCCCTTCCTTATAATCCCCTATGCCTCCCTTCTTAACGCCTATGCTCCCCCTTTCGTTCCCTATGCCTGCTCCTTCAACTCCCTTCCCTAACCTTTATATTCCCCCCTCTTTCCTATCCTCCTAAGCCTCCTCCTTAGCCCCCAACGCCCCCTCCTTCACCCTTACGTCTCCTCTTTAACCCCTATTCCCCCCTTCATACACCCCCCTCGCTATGTTCTGTATTCTGTAAACACTGGGCCATGAGTTTTGACATTACTTCAGGTGTGTGAGGTGGCAAGACGCAGTGGGGGAAAATACCTGTTAGTACTGCATTTACTTTAATAATACGATTGCCGTCATGTGATGCCAATTAGTTTAAGAGACATTTCGTAGTCAAAAGGTTAATATTTTTTTTTGTACTGTCGTTGTAATTATACGTTCGGAGCTGAGAATTAATGAAGTGGAATATAAATCTTTTTATTATCATTACTGCTGATTATATGACCAAAATCTCACACAACTTTCAATATTATTTCTTGCCGGTGTATTGGAAGTATTTGCTGCAACTGTACTTGACGAGGTGGTCCAAGAATGAGGTGGAGGAAGTGGGGGAAACAAGGTTATGAATGGACGACTAAAAAAAAAAAAAAAAAAAAAAAAAAAAAAAAAATAGTATAAATAAAACGGGTGAAGAGGCAAGGAAGGGGAAGTACAGGAAAGCAGGGTGGGAATAAAAAAGGGGTTATGTAGGGAAAAAAAAATTAACAAAGAGGTGGAGAGGAGAGGAAGGGGCGTATATGAAGCAGCGTGGCGTGGCGTGGGAGGAAGGACAGTTATAGGGCAGCAATAGTAAAGCCTTTAGTCATCTTCTCGAGGCTGCCTCTCATAGGATGCAGCGTCATGTAATAAATATCAAAATACATAAGGAAAATACAAACCTAAATTTATATACAGTTTCAAAGAGGTAAATACATACAGCAATCTTAATACCAGTTAAAGAGATACATGAATACAAGAGTACGATATACAGATACACGTAAATAAAAATAAAAGTTACATGCAGATTAATAAACACAATCCAACAGTTCAAAATGTTTCCAAAACATTGCAAACTCGGGCCACCTAAGGCACCTACCACACACCTCTCTTCCTAAACTCACACTTCACACCTGCCTCACACTCCCGACTCACACGTCTCTCCCTGCATTCACACGTTCCACTTCACACCTCTCTTCATACCTCCCACCTCTCTCTTTATACACTCACACTTACACCTCTCTTTATGTACTTTTAACACTGGGATTTTGGCGTTATATATAAATACAGATATATCCTGACGCGAATCTTAAAGGAAAATTATGATGACTAAGAAAACCTTATGTGTATTTTTCATAACTGGACCATAAATACTGCAATATAAAGTTAAAAAAAAAAAAAAGATCAATGTGTGGATGGTTAATTGTGTGACATGTGAAGGTGTGTCAGGCCTCAGGGAAAGGGTGTCATGTTTATGCACGCACACGCACGCACGCGCACACACACACACACACACACACACGCACGCACGCACGCGCGCACACACACACACACACACACACACACACACATCCAAGAGCACACGTAACAACCAGACTAAAACAAAGCACCCCAATAAAACACACAAACACGTACAGTACATCACAACAAAACACCAGACTCATACTAATAACAGTGGCAGCAAAATGTCGCCTACGGTATGCCCTTCTTGTGTGTTGTTAGGTACCGCTATGCTCTCTCTCTCTCTCTCTCTCTCTGACACAAAAGATTTACTGCCTAGCAGGAACAACACCCTCCCCTTCCTTCCTTTTCTCTACTGTATGCTCGCCTTTC
Organism: Coenobita brevimanus; assembly: GCF_032717465.1. Lineage (NCBI taxonomy): Eukaryota > Metazoa > Arthropoda > Malacostraca > Decapoda > Coenobitidae > Coenobita > Coenobita brevimanus. Next base: position 23,006,260 of record NC_137047.1, on the reverse strand, counting down.
ACCTCCTTCCTTCACGCCCTCAACCCCTTCTCTTTCTTTCCACCTCCTCCCTCCCTCCCACCTCCTCTCTTTTTCGCCTCTCCCTCTTCCATCACCTCTAGTTTCTTCATCTACCTCCTTCGCACCTACCATCTCTTTTCTTTACCTTTCATTTTTCCCTCTTGTAAACATTCTCTATCCTCCCTTCTTTCCATTTTTAATCCCTCACCTAACTTCTAAATTACCTCCTCTTTCCTTAACACCTTTATTATTTTCTTCTGTACTTGTCATCTTCGCAAATACTACCTCCTTTTATCATGTTTTCACTTCTCACGCTTCTCAGCCTCTCTCTCACACACGACTCCTCTGTTTCATACTCTCCATGTCTTTCCTTAACATACACCAACTCCCTCCACACTACTTTTTCACTGTTCTAATCTCTCTCTCTCTCTCTCTGTTTCCTTCGAGGTCCACCCTCCTCTTCCTCTAGTTCATTTTACCTTACCGGTTGACCCTTTCCTCTCTTCTCCCCCCCCCCTTTTTTCCCCTTCAAATCGACCCTCCACCTCCTTTCCTCCTTCATTTCCCCCCCTCAAGTCCACCCTCCACTTCCTGTCGTCCACTCCACCTTCCTGACTGACCCTTCCGTCCCCCCCCCTCTCTCTTTCTCTATACCTCTACCTCTTACCTTTTTTTCCTCTCTCTCTCTCCACTTCCTTTCCTTTCTACAAATCCATCTTCTTTCTCTCTCTCTCTCTCTCTCTCTCTCTCTCTCTCTCTCTCTCTCTCTCTCTCTCTCCACTTCGTCTCATCCACCTTCGTAGCTGACCCTCCACCACAACGCCAGGCCACAGGTGATCCACAACTGCTCCACGCGCACAGGTAAAATATTGTCTCAAGTCCAGGTACACGGTGAAGGTGGGAAAAAAATGGAGGTTTAAGAGTGGACTGTTTTGGGGGGAAAGAATCATTTTTAGTCCAAGTCCCGTTGCTTGGGGTGGCGAGGTGTGGAGAAAATGGTGGGGGAGAGGGGATAAAAGGAGAGGGGGAATGATGGGGGGTATAAATGAGAGGGGAGAGGGGAATGAGGCGGTGGATGGAAGTGGTAAGTAGTAATGAAGGGGAAGGAAGAATGATAGGGACGAGGAGAAAATAAGGAAGAGTTGGCTAATGATGGGGAGAAAGGAGGAATGAAGGAGAAAAAGGGAATGAGGGAATGAGGAAGAGGGAATGAAGGAAAAGGAGGGAATGACCGAAAAGAGGGAATAACCGAGAAAGTGATGAGTGAAGAGGAAACTGAGGAATGTAGGAGGAAGGAGGATAATGAGGGAGGAAAAAGGGGAATGAAGGGACAGGGGGATAATTAGGGAGAAAAGAAGAATGAAGGGGGAAAGGGAGATAATGAGGGAGGAAAGAGGCAGTGATGAGGAGAAGGGTGTAATGGGGGAGAAGGTGGAAAAGGTGCGTACGTGGGTGTGGCAACTCGGAATTTGGGTGTGGTAAGGCTGCGTGCGGTATGAAGTCTTGCCTGGTTTGGGTGTGGAGGTGGTGTGTGGTGTGGGTGTGGTGGCGCAGGTGTGGTGGTGGTGTGTTGTGTGGGTGTGGTAGTGTAGGTGTGGTGGTGTGGGTGTGTTGATGCTAGTTTAGGGCTACGTGTCGTATGGAAGTCGCAGAATAGCATGGGTGTGGTGATGTGTGGTGGTGTGGTGTGGTGATGTGTGGTGTGTTGGTGTGGTGATGTGTCGTGGTGTTGGTGTGGCGGTGGTATGAGGGTATGGATGTGGTGTGAGTGTGAAGGTTTGAGTTTGACAGAGTGTGGGTGTGTGATGGTGCTGGTTGTGACGTGTGTTATGAATATGGGTGTGGTGGTGTGTGTGTCTGTATGTGTGCGTGTTTGGGTTTGTAGTGGTGGTTCTTAGCGTGTGGGTGTGTGATGGTGTTGGCTGTGAGTGTGGTGGTGTGTGTAGTGCAGGAAAGATATAAGAGCAGTGGAGGTGTGCGAGATGTAGAGGTGGGGGTGAGGTGAGTCAAGGAGGAGAGGTGAGATGAGAGGTGGAGGTTAGGTTAGGCAAGGTAAGGTGAGAGGTGGGGGAGAGATGAGAGGTAGAGGTGAGATGAGAGAGGTGATGAGGTGAGTCAAGGTGAGGAAAGAGGTGTACAGGAGTGAAGCAGGTGAGATGTGGGTGAACTAGTGACATTCTACCTCCCTCCCTCATGCACGACCACCAAATATCAGTCACTTCTAACCTTCTCCCTCCCTGATTCCTTCTCCTCTCCCCCACCTTGCCTCACACTCTACCCTCCCTCCCTCCCTCACATTCTACCCTCCCTTCCTCTCTCCCTCCCTCCCTAATTGTCTGTATTTTCCCCTTCCTCCATCTTTAATATTCCACCTTCCTTCACATTCTCAACTTCCCTTTCTGTCTTTTATCTTCCTTCCTTCCCACAGCAACTTCCTCACACACCTTCCTTCACATAGTGTACCTATTCTTACATGCTACTTCATATCCTCTCCTCCAGGCCCTCACATTCCCTATATCTTTCTCACACGTCCCACACCCTACATTCTTATATAACCTCTTCCATAGTTGTCTTACACCCCGCCCCTTTTCGCACCCTTCCACAAGCCTCCAACACACCCTAATTCTTCGCCTCCATCACATCACACTCCACTACCTCTTCCTCCTCTCAGCCACTCCCTCTCTTCACATCCACCTTTCCTGCCCCTCCCACCCGTGACCTCCCTGCCGCTGTTGTGACCTTTACCCTTCAGCCCTCTGGTCACGTAATGACCCTCCACGCGTCCATCTAAGTAAAAAGGTCACACACGACTGTTTCAACGTCCTTACCTTAATTACTCCTTTGTCCTTTTCACTCACACCTAAGCAATGTCGATGAACAGGAAAATGTATATAAAAAGAAAATTCACTACCACCTCCCTGCCATGATCTGATTGTAGAGAGAAGTTGTCTGTAAACTTTGTAAACTTTTTCCTCTCAATCTTTACGTTCTGCTTTGTATTTTCTCCACACTCGTTTTCTGTTTTCAAACTTATCTGGTTACACGGACAAACTACTGCCTATCATTATTCTTTATTTTCTTCCCCAATTTCCCTTCGCCCAGTCCAAATTAAAATATACTAAACTGATAATTCATTCTGGTCTCTAAAACTTATATGGTTACAGGTTCAGACTTTTTCCCATCATTCTTCTTTACTTTTCCCGCCAATTTCACTCGGTAAGCCCAGCCTTGTAGCCAGCACTCCGTTTCTCCCCCATCGCATTCCACCCACTCCCGGCCTTCCAGTTTTTGCACAATGCTGCCTCTCAAGTATCATTTTAGGAGGTAAATTGTGGAGCTGAGGAGTAAGATATTTTAGATGTTCATATTTTTCTGCTTTGTGTGTGGTGGACTTTTTTTTTTTTTTTTTTTTGAGAGGGGGCCGGAAGGCCAACTTTTTTTTTTCCAGATGCGCGAAATACCCAAACTTCCAACATTTCTCTACCATTATATAATTTTTAAAAAAAAAAAAAAAAAAAAAAAAAAAAAAAAAAACTGTCCAGCTCTTTCCTCTTATCAATCATTTCACCCATCCATCTATTTAATTTTTCTCTTTTTTTAATTCTTTTATTTTTTTTCGGTACGACCGTCACACCTTCCTACATACCTTTATACCACATGCCAGGAAATGCTGCAACTCTTTCCACTGAACCAAATTCTTTTTAGAGTATAATTTCTTCTACCAGTATCCGGCCTTCCAATTTCTTCATTCACTTCACTGCAGCACATTCCAGGAAAATCAAGCCTTTCTATCCATCCATCCATCCACCAATCCATCCATTCATCCTCCAGTTCATCCGTCCACCAATCTACCCATCCATCCATCCACCAATCCATCCATCCATCTGCCTATTTTTTCTTTTATCCTGTATTCATTTTTCTCAGTACTTAATTCTCATCACCTTCCAAATTTTCCATACCACAATACCTGCCACCCTTTTTCCAGTACATTCCTGGAAAATCTTCAACCCTTTCCATCCATCCATCTATCCATCCATTCATTCATCCATCCAACCCTCCCTCCCTCCATCCATCTACTTTTAATCCCCACTCCTTCCCGGCGATATCGCTTCTCCACCTAAATTCCTCAGTCTATTGAAGTCTGCCCCTACACTTAAGCCTCACCCATCACCACCCTCCATTTTCTATTCCTTACCCTGACTCCCATTTCATTCTTTTCTTTCCCGAATTTCTTCCTTTTCTCCCCCAATTTCGTCGTCCAGCCACCAATTTCACACCCAGAGCCCGGCCGTGACTCGCCAGGGTTCAGTCCCAGGGGCGGACAGTCATCACAGAGATTGGTTTCATTGGGTAATGGAGTGTGGACCAATGAAGTGTGACGTGGGGGGTCTTTTACTGCTGTGACTACCCTGGATGAACTGGTGGGATAGACAGTAGATGGACAGATAGATGGACAGATAGATAGATAGACAGACAGACAGACAACCAGACAGGTATAAACAGACAGATATAGATATAGACAGATAGACAACCAGACAGACAGACAGAAAGATAGATAGATAGATATAAAGAGATTAACGAGAATCAAGGATATCTGCAATGAAATCACTGATCTCCAAATAAACCAGTTCACACCAACAGTAATGAAGACAACTACAATTTGGCATCAATCTAATGAACATTTATCGTATTACGAAGTCAACCTATTACTCCCCCCCCCACTCCTCTCTCCCCCCCTCTCTCTCTCTGTAATTAAAATAAGCCTTTCCATTAATGCTAGAGCCGGATCACAAAACAAAGTACATCACGGTCTGTGCTCTCTACGTAACTCTCTCTCCTTTATGCCACACCCAGCCTACCCTACCCTACCTTACACTACCCTACCCTCCCCTCCCCTCCCCCATCCTACCCTACCCTACATCTCTCCTGCCCTACATATGACGCGATAACAAGGCTCACCACGCCCTAGGGATAGTACCGATAACCACCCTTACACCCTACACGCCCACCCTACCAAGCCCTGGCCATCAGATACACCTTCCCTAGCCTCTATCCCGCCCTTACCAGTCCACCCTACCTTACCTGCCTCCCTAATTAACGACCCAGCCTACTTATGCTTCCTATTCATACCTGTTCCCAATCTAACTCATCCAATTAACCCCTTCACTACGAGCACTCTTAATTATCTACTGCCAGATGGTTTTAATTACCGGTGCTATGGGGTTCATAAAGACAATAAATAACCCTCATAATAATGTCTTTAAGATGCTGGATAAAATCGTCTGTAAACAGGAAGAATAAGTGGGATGAAAAACTAGGAAGAATAATTACACGTGGATTAAACTCGCCATCTCACCTGTGTTACCTGTCCAGCACACCCAATCCCCTATCCAACCTATCCAAACCACATAACTATCACTATCCAGCCTACCCATTACTATCCAACCTACCCATATAACTATCACTATCCAACCTACCCATATAACTACCACTATCTAACCTACCCATTACTATCCAACCTACCCATATAACTATCACTATCCAACGCATCCATATAACTACCACTATCCTACACACGCATTACTATCCAACCTATCCATATAACTACCACTATCCAACCTATCCATATAACTACCATTATCCAACCTATCCATATAACTACCACTATCCAACCTACCCATTACTATCCAACCTATCCAAATAACTACCACTATCCAACTTATCCATTACTATCCATCCTATCCATTTAACTACCACTATCCAACCTACCCATCACTATCCACCCTATCCATAGTACATACCTAGCCTACCAATTACTAACCAACCTATCCTAACCTATCCTTCCTGACTATCCACCTATCCTTCCTCACTCCCTATCACTCATCTACACCACCCTAATCCCCCAACTCCCCCTACCCTCTCTTAACACCCACCTATCCTCCCTATCCATTAAGTTCTTAGCCTCCCATCCACTACCCCACTCTGGCTTCACACACACTCTATCCCTCCAGCAAATATTTTTTTTTTATATTTTTTCTTACTTTCTTGTTCTATTTCTCGGCTTTTTTCCCTTTCTACTTATCCCTATGTAACAAAATATATACAACTTCTCTCTCTCCCTCCCTCTCTCTCTGCACTTACCGCTTTAGGATTCTCCCTGTCACGTCCCTCCTCTGATTCTCTCAACTCCGACACTTACCTGGAATATAGAAAAAAAATATTTAAAAAATGCTGAGTTTAGATGATGATGATGATGATAATGATGATGATGATGATTATGATGATACTACTACTACTACTACGAGCAATAATAATAATAGTAATAATAATAATAATAATAATAATAATAATAATAATAATAATAAGTAATAATAATAAAAATAACAACAATAAACAAATCAATAAATAAACACTAGCAATATAAGCTCAGTAACACCCCAAACAATAAACACCTGAAACCAGCGTCCCCTTCCACCTGTCATGTCGGATCCAACCCTACATGAGCCCCGGCAGCCAAGTATAGAGGGTTGAATCGCTTATCACACCTTAGGCTTAGGTTACATATACACGCACATATACGCCGGGTGTCGGGGAGGGGAGGAAGAGAGGGGAAAAATGATTGGATCTTGGTGCTGAGGGGAATACGTGGAAGGAAGATGTGTGTGTGTGTGTGTGTGTGTGTGTGTGTGTGTGTGTGTGTGTGTGTGTGTGTGTGTGTGTGTGTGTGTGTGTGTGTGTGTGTGTGTGTGTGTGTGTGTGTGTGTGTGTGTGTGTGTGTGTGTGTGTGTGTGTGTGTGTGTGTGTGTGTGTGTGTGTGTGTGTGTGTGTGTGTGTGTGTGTGTGTGTGTGTGTGTGTGTGTGTGTGTGTGTGTGTGTGTGTGTGTGTGTGTGTGTGTGTGTGTGTGTGTGTGTGTGTGTGTGTGTGTGTGTGTGTGTGTGTGTGTGTGTGTGTGTGTGTGTGTGTGTGTGTGTGTGTGTGTGTGTGTGTGTGTGTGTGTGTGTGTGTGTGTGTGTGTGTGTGTGTGTGTGTGTGTGTGTGTGTGTGTGTGTGTGTGTGTGTGTGTGTGTGTGTGTGTGTGTGTGTGAGAGAGAGAGAGAGAGAGAGAGAGAGAGAGAGAGAGAGAGGTGAGGGAGATGTAATAAAAATGACGAAAAAAAACAAGAGTCAGAATTAATATCTTGGCATCAAGCCCTCAGGTAAGGGACTTAAAGGAGTCAACACGCAAAAGGAGATGACCAAAAGGGAAATGAGTCGTAAAACCAGTCTCTCCATTTCAGCTGGATCTTCCCCAAATCTCCCCTCCCTGGCTGGTAGATAGATAGACAGATAGGTAGGTAGATAGATACAAATATAACAAACAAGAAGAGGAGACAGAAAGGGAAGAGAGAGACAGAGAGGGGGAGAGTATAAAGAGAAAGAGAGAGAAAGAGACTAGAGAGCAATGGAAGGTGTGAGCCATAAATCTTGAAGGGTCAGCATTTGCATGGGTTTGGCATTAGCATAGAGCCGGCATATCAGGGAGCAGGTAATGCCAGGTGGGGTAGGTGTAGACAAGACTCCTACCCCTACCCTCTACATCTACCCCCTACCCAACCCTACTCTTTGCCCCTACCTTACCCCCAGCCCCCCCCGACCTACCTAACAGATCCTCTCCCTCCGTCAGTTCCTACCTTAAACTTGCTTTCTCTTGCCTTAACCTAGCCTTGTATTTTCTCTCTCTCTTTCTTTCTTTCTCTCTCTCTCTCTCTCTCTCTCTCTCTCTGTCTCACCTTAACCTACCTTTACAAACCTCTATATCCTCTCCCAGCTCATACCTCCCTCGCTTTCCCAACCCAAATCATGTTCCCTTTCCTTACCTACACCTACCCACATGTTCTCTACCAACCTTACTCTCCCACCCGCATTCCCTTCCTTAAATATACCCAATTCCCATGAAAAAAAGAAGAGAAAAAATTATTACCCTAACGACTTCCCTTCCTACCTTCCCATCAACTTTGCCTTAATCCTCTCGCTTGTGTGAATTAACTTGTGTATTTTATGTAGACTAATTAGACATTTTTAATAGGATGGCGTCAAAAGGTTAAACTTCTCCATCTTTACCCCTCTACTACTACTACTACTACTGCTGCTATTTTCCTATTTTCTCCCCATATTCACATCTTGCATATCCCTTTCCTACTTCCGCTCCTAATTCCTTATTCTTATCATTTTCCTCCTTCATCCCTTTCATTTCAGGTATTCCACACGAAGCGGATATATTATTAGTTTTCTCAATATATTTCACCTAATTACCTTTTATCTTTCTCTCTGGCTAACACTTCTCGTCCCCTTTCTAGCACAATCATTACTCATTCATCGCATTCCTGTTTCCTCCACACAGTTTCCATTCTACTGCCTTCCATCTCAATCATAATTTTTCCAAAAACTACTGGGCTATTCTTCCCCTTTCTCTTCCCCTAATATTATTTTCCTTCCCACCCTTTCTATGGAAAATCAATCTCCCTTCCTCCTCTAAGCATCTTTCAGCTCCCCACTTCTCTCATCATACATTCCACTCTATCACCTTTCACTAGACTCCCACACTTCCTAGCCCTTGCTTCCCTTTACCAGCACATCTCCTTCCTTCCCACCCTTTCCCCTACACATCACTCTTCCGTCCTGCCCCAAGCGTCCCTACTCATTACCCCAACCCCCTACTTCAAGACACACAAATACACACTTCCCCAGCCCGCCACGTCATGAATCCAACATTTAGAATCCTCATTACATAGCCTCTGCATATATCATTCTCCTCTGCCTGGTACTCTTTCATTATTCACTGTCTTATTCATTTCACAGGCACTGCATAAATCACTCTTCTCTGTCCGGTACTCTTTCATTTTCACTGTTATCCATTTCACAACCTCTGTATATCTCATTCCTTTCTGTCCAGTACCCTTTCTTTACTTTATTCATTCCCCATTTTACTACACTTATCTCCTGCCTCATCCTCTCCCCTCCTATTCTCTAACTTACTCTCCCAGTTTTCTATCCTATCCCCTTCCCTACCCCCTCCCCTGCCTATCCTATACCAGACACGTTCCCTGGCCCATCCACATTCCTGCCTGGCACCCTATTCATGCCTTATCTCCCCTGATATCTCACAAACGTGCCTCTATCCCACGGCACACCATCCTCAGCCACACCACACGCCCATCCTCCACCCGTGCCAATACCATCTTGTCTTCCTATCTAACCCCTACTACCTGTGGACTTAATTCTTTTAATTTATTCTTGTTACCTGTACAGACTCACGCAACTTTAAATAACCCTTTCACTATCTCCCCTCATGCTGGAAAAAAATAGAGGTAGCAAAACAAAATAAATACATACATAAATAAATAAATAAAAATGTTAAGGTGCCTCCCGTTCCTCTCCTACCTCACCTATTCTCCTGCCATCCCACTCACCTTTTCACTACACAGACGCCCAAAAAAAGTTACTTCCCATTCCATTCCTGCTTTTCTCTCTCATCTCACCATCCTACTTGCTGATTCCCATACCTTCCCTTCCTTCCCCCTTTTCCACCCAGTTCATTCTCTTGTCGTCCCAGTCAAACCCTATCATTTCACTCGTGTTCCCCTTCCATCCCGCCCCATCCTACCTGTTTAAATCCTATAAGCCAACTCCCTCTCCTCACATTACCTGTTCCATCATCATCATCATCATCACCACCACCACCACCACCACCACCTCCATCACCCCACCCTATCCCACTCCCCTCTTCCTTTCATCATAGCATCCCCCTCCCTCCAGCCCACTCGTGCCTCTCTCATTTAAAACAAGCCCCGCTCCCATTCCACTATCTCAAATCTCACCCTCTTATCTTTACAACTTTCTCTCTCTCTCTCTCTCTCTCTCTCTCTCTCTCTCTAAGCAAGGAGGCTGTCCAGTAATAATAGGCTCGGTAATGTAATTCTGGCCTAGCCGTTCCCACCTCCGGCCAAACCCTTTCTAAATACGGGTACAGTTAGGGTCCTACAGCCTACTGGTTGAAATATGAGAGAAAATACCTGAAAACACACACACACACACACACACACACACACACACACACACACACACACACACACACACACACACACACACACACTTAACACGCCTATAAAAAGCAGACATTTTAAGAAACCCTGCAACCAATAACTATAATCTTCAAACTCATGTGGGCTATACTGTATATAAAATTGCAACCCATTCATTAAAAGCAATCCTGCAACCCGTATAACAAAAAAAAAAATCCTATAATACGAAACAATATGAAAACTCGTATGAATAATCCTGATCCCCTTCTATAATCTGCTCACTTTACTTGACTTAAAACTGTCATCCCTCCATCTTGAATGCTAAGTTATAACAACAGATTAACTCAAGAATATGATTACAGTCACGAAGAAGTGCTATGGAAAAAATGTAGAGCCGTAGTATGGTCTCTTTCTTGCACTGAGCTACGTGGAACAAGCCCCCAAAGGATGAAAGTTTGGGCCATGTTAAAGTGAACGAACTGCAGTATGTGTTGGTGCCTGGGTGAGTGGGCAGTTTCCTTATGAAGATGGGGGCTTGGCTTGGCTACCAGGCGTTTTGGGGTGTGTGTACTTCTGCGAGACAGGACCCTCCGTGTGGGATTTGCATGTGACGGTATGCGGTCACACGGAACAAGGTGAGGGAGAAGGGGAAGGAGGGAGAAGGGGAAGGAGAGATAAGGGAAGGTGGGTGGAAGAGAATGTGAGAAGGGCGAGGAAGAAGGAAATAAAGTGAGGTAAGGAGAGAAGGGAAGGGAGGAAGGATGAGATCAGGAGAGGAGGTATAGGTAAAGAGGTGGGAAACGAGGCGAGCTGGGTTAGGGAGAGGGTGAAATGGAGGTAATATAACGAGGCAGGGAGCAGACACAGAGAGATGATGAGGTGGATGACATGAGAGGATAGTCGTGTTGAGAGGGATGAGGTGAGGGGAGAAGTGTGGGAAGATCAGGTGAGGATATGATGGGATGTAAGGTAAGATAGAAGACAGGTGAGAAGATAAGATGGAAGACAGGTGAAAAATAGAGACCAAACAACAACACACCAATCAATGAATAAAATAGGTCGGGGAGATATTCTGTTCTTAATTTCTCAAGTATGTAAAAACGGCAGTTCAAAGACATTTATATATGTAAGGTGAAGGCTATGCACAGTACCTGCTCTCTCTCGCCTCATTCTGTTCCCTCGTACATTTCACAACGGCTACTTAAACTGTATTAACATCTTTCAACATTCACAACTTTCTAGACAAAAAAAAAAATAATAATAATAATGTCACTAGTACGGCAAAGTCAGACATCATAAGAGCGGCCAAGTTGTCATGAGATGCTGGTATGTTGAGCTAAAAAAAAAAAAAATCAGCTTCAGTATTCAAGAAATAGACCAAAAACTTTCAAATATTCAATCATGCATTACGTAAACTTATGCACGTCCGCGACCAGTTTAGGACTTTTTTTTATAACAAGGAAAAAAAAAACCACCACCACTATTTTCAATACACAATCACGCGTGACGCAAAAATCGATAAAACTCTAGCCAGGCCCACGGACAATCTACACTATTATCAAACACCGATCGATGTTTATTCATGAATCGTAAGACTACAGTATAATCCAAAACACCAACAAGAATGCCCTCCACTTACGCTTTACCCGTGAAGGAATTTCAACGCTGGTGTAAGTAGCATTCCTCGCTCCCTCCCACCGCCACGACCAGCGCATATTTTGGCAGTCGAGGCCATGTTTAGCTCTAATGTACCCACGCTTACGGGAAAATTATACACACGGGTGCCTACGTAAACCTTCGGATAAAAACACAATGGTCTGGGCGCGTGCTTGAACCATGCAAATATTAGTAATTTTGCTTCCTTCTTTTGTTCATCGTTTTTTAATTTATTTATTACAGATGCAAGACGTTATATTTTCTGGAAGTCTGGTTTGTTCCAATGAAATTCACTTTTTCGTCATTTCTCCCGTTCTTTCCTTCCCTCACTTTTTCCCACTTGGTTGTAGGCTCCTCAGTCACATAAACTTCATTTCATCATCATCATCATATTTCTTCTTCCTCATTTCTCCTCCTCCTCCTCCTGTAGAGCCTTCTTCTTTGCTATCCTTATCTCATTCTAGTAGTTCAGTTTTTTTTTTTTTTTTTTTTTTTTTTTTTAATAACAGAACGGAGGAAGGAAAAACAAATGGAGAAAAAAAAATAATCCATACACCAGATTACTGGTGTCCTCTGTTCATAAAATATCTGTAACAGTTAGACTTGAAGAGTTGTAGGTTGAAATTTGGAGGAAAACAACTCTGGGGAAGCGAGTTCCAGAGAGATGCAGTTCGGGGAATGAAAGAATTCTGATAGGCAGAAGTTCTGCAATATGGTTGAGTGACATTCCAGTCATGAGCGCTACCAGATGCCCGTGTAGCACGAGGGAAGGCATGGAGAGGTGGCACCATGGACGCAACTTCGTCTGAGCATTTGCCAAAAAAATATCTGTAAAATAATGCAAGGGAGGCAACATTCCTTCTTACTTGCAGGGGAGGTAGTTTATATGTAATGGCAGGGTTGTTAATGATTCTAACAGCTTTATTCTGAATTTTGTCTAGTTGCCTTAATGCAACCTCTCCACAACCATTCCACAAGGGTGAGCAATATTCAAGCTGAGAGCGCACATGACTCTTATAAATTATAGCTAACTGCTCATCGGCGAAGAAGTTACGGACTCTGTACAATAATCCAAGTTTCTTTGAGGCGGTTTTAGCAAGTGATCTGACATGAGAGGTCCAGCTGAGGGCACTGTTAAGTGAGACACCAAGAATTTCAATACTTTTGGAGATGGGAATATTAGTAGCACTGAAGGTAATGTACGAGTCTGGCAATATCTGTCTATTGGTAAACTGTATATATTTAGTTTTACTAGCATTAAAAGAGACAAGGTTGTTTTGTCCCCATTCACTGATTGTAGATAGATCTTCATTTATGGAGATGGCTGTATTGAGTTGAGAGGTAGAGATATTAGACTTTGTAAATGGATGTCTGAGTGTGAATGAACTATGTAGTGTTGAGTCATCTGCATATGAGTGAATGGGATTGTGAGTGACAGATAAGAGATCATTAATATGAACCAGAAATAGGGTTGGCGCCAGAACTGATCCCTGCGGCACGCCGGTGTTAATTGAGTGGAAATTCGAATATACATCATCTACTTTTACTCTTATTTTCCTGTCACTAAGATAAGAAGAAATCAAAGGAACAAAAGACGTTAGTCCATAGCAAGGGAGTTTGGACAGCAGGGAACGGTGCCATACTCTGTCGAAAGCTTTAGAGATATCAAGAGCTACTGCATGAGTTTCTCCAAAAAGATCAATTGATTGATGGATGGTATGAGTTAAGAGATTGAGTATGTCAATGGTGGATCTTTCGTGGCGAAAACCGTATTGTCTATCATTAATTAAGTTGTTGGATTCAAGATGTTTAACAATATGCTTATTAATTAAAGTTTCAAATACCTTACCAAGAGAAGATGTGATAGCTATTGGTCTGTAATTGGAGGGGTCAGACGAACTTCCTTTCTTCGGAACTGGGTGGATATTGGCTTCTTTCCATGAATTTGGGAATAAAGAAGTACGTATACTCTTCTAGGAGCTGCCTAGCATGGGCCAACCGGCCTACTGCAGTTATCCTCTCTTCTTATGTTCTTATGTTATTCTTCAGTCCACTTCTTCACCATCTAAACTTCCCCTGTTCCCTCCTTCCTTTAAACTTGGTGGCATGCTTCACAACAATTTGGGTGCTTTCCTTGTCAGTAACGCTTGACTTACTGTAATGCAAATCTCACACATTCTTTTACCTTAATGTAAATATCATGAATTCCTCTGGACGATCGAACAGAGGCATGATCTTTCTCCCCGTCCCCCAATACAACTGATCAATAAACAGAATACCAACCAAACTACGCACTTACCACCCTCAAGGCAAACTGGTACAAATAATAAGTAAATAAATAAATGAAAATAAAAACGCAGTGTGCCAGAAAATGGATATACTGATTCTGTTTCATTAGTTTTTTGCATCAACCACATCTGAGGCTCTGTACCGTGTTTTCCAGTTTCGTTTCATTTCATTACTTCCTGCCGCCACCATTTAATTCGCTGACTATTGTTCTCACTGCTATTTCTCACGCGGGCTATTATTTTATTTTTTCGTTCTTCTTGGGTTATTTCTTATATAAATCACTTTTGTATCAGGTAGAGGCTATTATTTTCGCAGGCTTTTTTTTTTTTTTTCCCCTTCGTGTCATTTCTTACAGACATCACTTCAATTTTTTTTATATCACACTAACATTACGTGCATTGTTTTCGACTCCCTTTCATTCCCTCTTGCAGCCACCACTATCATAGTCTCAGTAAACTGCTTTCCCACACGGTAAGGACAAACAGGGTGCTTGAGATTAATGAGCCTGGTCTCTTATCCGTCCCCTGAAGCGCCGCCCCCCATGGTCCTAATACCCCCCCGCTGCTACCGTGATCTACCTGTGTCTCACCTGCCTACCTGCCTGTCAACTGTGATACACCTACACCCACACACCCACGCACTCCAGCAGGGATAGGCATGAAGCAGAGGGATATTTGGATGGAAAAATTACCCCCACTTACTTAAGCTGTGACCTACCTCCACCTAAACACCCAAGAGAAATGTGGGAACTGAGGAATATAACTGGGAAGAATATTAGCTGCAGGAATATTAGCTGGAGGTATATTAGTTGGAGGAATATTAGCTGGAGGAATATTAGCTGGAGGAATATTAGCTGGGGGAATATTAGCTGGAGGTATATTGGTTGGAGGATTCATACCCATATATTTAAACTGTAATGCATCTACTCCCACAGACCTCAACATGGAAAACTTAGAAACATGAGAATATAAGATGGAAACATAATACTCCTATACTAATACTAACATTAGTTACACTGCGCGGAATCAACATCATCAGCCTGACTTGGACCCTCCTTAAGTATGAATTCAAACAGGACCACATCTGTTGCATTCTCACAATTAATAGCAATTCAGTTCGTGTTTTTTGTTTTCCCATTTTTTTATTTGACATCACACACACACACACACACACACACACACACACACACACACACACACACACAAAACAAGGAGGGAGAGACATCAGAAATCCATTAATTTTGATACACTGAACGAAAAACTTTACAACCTATCTAGAACGCGTGTCCAGGTGGTGGTTGTTGCGTAACTTATCAAGCCCCGATGCCCGATTTGGAGGGGACAGGTGCGCGGGTGGTCAGGAGGCACTTGGAGGTCAGAATTAATGAACCAGGCTGCGCATGTCAGGAGGGTCAGTGATGGGGCTTCGTCACGCTACGTTTGCTGAACCACACAAGGAATGCAGTATTAAATGTCGACTCGAGCTAAACAAATTACTGACTTGTTCTATTTGTTTCATTCCTCCCCACTATACCCACTCTCAATATATCCCCTCCCCTCCCATCTTTCATTCCACTCCACTATGCCCCCCCCCCTTTAATTCAACCTGTCCCCCTCCTATCCCTTCTCTTCCCCTCTTATCCCATCTCTCCTTCCACTCCTTTACGAATATTCCCTCTATCATTAAACTTGTCCCTCTCCCCTTCCACCCCATCTTTCATCCCATCCCCCAAGTCCCCCTGTCAGTCAACTTCCCCTCTTTTCGTCTCTTATTCTACCTCTCATCCCAGCCCAACAGCCCCATCAATCAACCTGTCCCTCTCCTATGCCTCTCGTCCCTCCCATCCCAGCCCAACTTGCCCTCCTAGTCTTGTCCCAATCAACTTGTTCTCCTCCCATTCTACTCGTCCATCTCCTAACCTTCTCGTCCTCCTCTCCAAGCCTTACCTTGCTCCTCTCCTCTTCCATCCCACTTATCCTCCTCGCCCTCCCACTCTTCCTCTCCCATGTCTCCCCCACATCATCTCACTCTTACCCTACCACCATGATTCACCTCCTTTCCATCTCACTTTAATCTTCTCTTATGGCCATCTGATTTCTCCTCATATTCTGTTATCGATACATGGGTAAGTCACTTAAACATCACTTAAGGCAAAAAAAAACAACTTCAATTAAATCTCCTCTTACTACTGCCTCTCCTCCCCCCTCTCCGCCAAATTCTATTATCGGTACGTTGTTAAATAAATTGAATATTAATGAGGACAAAAAAGTGGTGCACGCCCAAAGTCGAGGCAGAGCAAATGTTAAGAGGCTCTTCGTTGTCGGTAATCGTTCTATTAACTTAAGTAACAATGCAATGAGAGAATCGCGTGTGTGCATGTGTGGCCTGGGAGAAAGCAGTTGGGATGAGTTCTGCCTGGGAGTAATGTACGACTTTGCAACATAATATAGCTTAACAGTACATTACACTACATACCATAATAACACTTCATAATGCAATATAACAATACGTTACAATATATCTCAATAATAGATTACATCACTTCAACACATACCACAGTCAACCACACCGGCATATAAACAATACACGAAGTTTTTGTTGTTGTTGGCTCATCTGGATAAGAACCCGGTGGAGTGCAGGATGAGGTTGTCCTGCAACCCACCGTCCCCCTTTCGGAAGACAAGGAGGAATTTGAGGGACGTTTGTATAACCAGTAACATCGCGTGAAGGTGCCTCTCTCCAGCACCATACCATATAGTAAATAATACAAGTATGTAAACATTTAAATCAAACATCATTTAATGCCAGCACACCACAGCCAACACAGCACACCATCAATAATAACAAACCACAACCATCATTCCATACCACACAGCCGTTAAGACCACAAAACACCACTACAACAAAATACATTACACTACATCATCAATAACAATAAACCACAACCACCATACCATACCATACCATACCAAACCACTATAACACCACAGCACCCCACCCCACCACACCATCACACCTCAACACCCCATCAAAGAAAAACGGGGGTGCAAACTACCACCCTAGGGAGCGCCTCCAGTGCCTCACCCCAGCATTACCCCAACACAAAGGGCTCTGGGACGGAAACAAAAGAGCTTTACTGCCTATTGAAGTCTTCCTAGTGTAGGTTGGATTGACGGGGGGTTGAAGGGGTACCTGCCGAATGAACCCCTACGCCTCTGAGGATGGAGGAAGAGGGCGGGCAAGAGGGGGAGGGATGGAAGAAGAGGGAGAGGAATGGAAAGATGAAGTGGGAGAAGAAGGATGAGAGGGAAGGATGGAAGGAGGAGGAGAGGGAGGGGAGAATGATGGGGAATGGGAATGACAGGGGAAGGAAAAGTTATGAGTGGGAGATAGAGGTATAAGAGGGAGGTGTAAAGGTAAGAAAGAGGATATAGGTATGAGAGGGAGATAGCCAGGTGTGATGGTAAGAAGGGAGAGACACGTAAGCAAGGCAGGAAGGTGAGACAGGAAGGTATGTGAAGGGAAGGGAAGGAGCTGAGATCGGTAACAGGGGAAGGGAAGACATGGCAGGGAAATGAGGGGAATGTGTGAAGGGGACAAAAGGAGGTGAGAGTGGAATGGGAAATGAGTAAAGGAGGAGAGGAAGAGTAAGGAAGGAGGAAAGGAAATGTAAAAAGGA
The DNA here is from genome assembly GCF_032717465.1 of Coenobita brevimanus. Classification (NCBI taxonomy): domain Eukaryota; kingdom Metazoa; phylum Arthropoda; class Malacostraca; order Decapoda; family Coenobitidae; genus Coenobita; species Coenobita brevimanus. The sequence continues at coordinate 22,988,574 of NC_137047.1, read as the reverse complement.
GAGAGAATGATAGGCTCCGCGAGAAAAAAGGACGAAAAATGGGGGAAGTCAACGGGTGATAAGGGCAACGTAGAGTGAAAGGAGTAGGTTCTTATTTTACAATATGGGAGATTTTGAAAGATATGAGCTATTGAAACAGGAAGAGACGTGGAAGGCAGGAGAGGAGAACAGGAGTGCAGTGAGGAAGTACTAAATAAAGAGGCAGAACAATTGCTCTCTCTCTCTCTCTCTCTCTCTGTGTGTGTGTGTGTGTGTGTGTGTGTGTGTGTGTGTGTGTGTGTGTGTGTGTGTGTGTGTGTGTGTGTGTGTGTGTGTGTGTGTGTGTGTGTGTGTGTGTGTGTGTGTGTGTGTGTGTGTGTGTGTGTGTGTGTGTGTGTGTGTGTGTGTGTGTGTGTGTGTGTGTGTGTGTGTGTGTGTGTGTGTGTGTGTGTGTGTGTGTGTGTGTGTGTGTGTGTGTGTGTGTGTGTGTGTGTGTGTGTGTGTGTGTGTGTGTGTGTGTGTGTGTGTGTGTGTGTGTGTGTGTGTGTGTGTGTGTGTGTGTGTGTGTGTGTGTGTGTGTGGTGATGAGGCAGGTTGTGAAGTCTGATGTAAACTGAGGTATGATCAAGCTGAGGTTGTTGAGGCTGAGGTAAACTGAGGCAAAGAAGTAGACGGGAAGGTGGGGGGAGGGGGGCTGAAGTGGGAGAGGGAAGGTAGGAAAGTGGAGGTGTGAGGTAGGAAGCAGAGGATGAAAAAACAGAAAATTGAGGTCAGAAATAAAAGGAAAGGTGGAAAAGAGACCAGAGAGACATGGAGAGACCTGGAGAAGAGAGGAGGACGAGGGGAGGGTGAGGGAGGGAAGGGGAGGATGAGGGAGAGAAGGAGGGAGGAGAGAGAGAAAGGGGGGGGGTCTGACTGGTTGTATTGGTGTCAGGCGAGCGTCAAGACCAGTTCGAGAAAGTTGCCGCCGCCACCGCCGTCGCCGCCACTCGAGTACTCTGCCATCACGCCGCCATCACCACCACCATCTCCGCCATCACCACCAGTATCTATGCCACTCCACCATCCCGACACCCTTCCTGCCGCCGTCTCCACTACAATCTCTGTCGCCATCAATAGCATTATATCCACCACCACCACAACTGTCACAACCTCTACCACAACCACCACCACAGCCACAACCACCACTACCACAACCACCGGCACTACCACACTAGTCATTACGATCCTCTTACCTATCATGCCAATAGTATACTGTAAGAGAAGTGGACTTTGGAGAGTGCAAGAAAGACTGATAGTAGTAGTAGTAGTAGTAGTAGTAGTAGTAGTAGTAGTAGTAGTAGTAGTAATAGTAGTAGTAGTAGTAGTGGTAGTAGTAGTAGCAGCAGCAGTAGCAGCAGTAGCAGTAGTAGTAGTAGTAGTAGTAGTAGGAATGTTAGTTGTACCACGGGGAAAAAAAGTACAGTAGTAGAAGAAACCAGGCAGGTAGCAAGAGGCATTTAAATGTGACAGGTGGAAGGGGAAGTGGTGAAGGAAAGATAACAGTGGAGGAGGGGGGGGAGGGAGCCAGGACCTTCACGCCTGGTAGAATATGGCCTCCACTACTGAGAGGGGGAGGTGGAGGGGAGGGGATAATAGGGGATGGAGGGGGATAAGAAAGGGTAGGGGAAGAGATCGAATGGGGAGAGAAGGAAAGTTATAGAGTAAGGAAGGAGTAAGAGGGATGGGGTGGAGGTAAGACTAGTGATGGGTAAAAGACTACAAAGGAATGTGAGGACTGGAAGAAAGACTAGGGGAGTGGGTGGAGGAGAGGTTAGTGGTGAGAAGACAAGGATGGAGGGGTTAGGGGAGAGGGAGGGCAGAGAGGAGAGGTGCTGGGTGGGTGGTGGAGGGTGGTAGCGAATATGTCAGTAAGGAAAACGAAATGTCAAGGATATAAAAAGAAACCGAGGTGAAATTAATACTGCCAGCGACGCAATCTCAAAATTAATTAAGGATGACAGGTGGGTGGTACAGGTAGGCAGGTGGAGTGAGTGAGTCAGTGGGTGTGTGGGTGGGTGGAGTGGGTGAGTTGGAGGAGTGATAAGTTGGTGGATGGTAGGTTTGGGTGACGTGATAAATTAGTGGTTGGAAGGCTAGGTGGTGAGTAGGTGGAATGGCTGAATCAGTGGTGAGTACGTGGTTTGTATGTGCAGTGGTGAGTGATGAGTCATTTTCGAACCGGTGGAACTGGAAGTGGATGCAGGTGGGCGAGAAAACGTGGAAGATGTGGTATGTATGAGTAATAAGAAAGTGATGAATAATACGAGTACTGAATGTATGCCAGGTATCAGTGCAGACGGCGTGACACTACTCTTACTACTAACTACTACTACTACTGCGATGACTACGACTACTACTACTTCTATTACTACTACCACCATCCTTATTATTACTGCTGCTGCTATTACTACTACCACCACCACCACTACTACTACCACTACTACTACTACTACTACTACAGGGTACCCAGCAATCGTCGTGCCCCTCACTATCTTACTTGGTCTGACCCTTACACAAGACTGGCACGCGCCCCGCCCTCCCTCACGCACACCCCAAAATATCTTGTTCACACTTCTCACCTCTCTATCGATTACTGTACCTCTCTTTTCGATAACACCTCGCAATGTCACACTAGCACCATTTATTTACCATACTTAACATCATGCTCAAACTTCAAACACCAATTCTCAAGCATAATTTGGTCACACTTCACAGCTCTCCCTTCTCATCCTCACACTTTTCCTACATACCGCCACTTCTCACCTTCTCGACCCCACCTCACACCTCTGTCACACTTCACACCTCCATATACCACACTTGCTTCTCAGTCAAACCATCTAATTCCCCTATCACCTCTCACTTCCACACCTACTTAATACAATCATTACCACATCACACCTTCCTTACAATACCACCTCCCACTATAACGCATATAATTAGACCAAACAATTCATTACCACCTCTTTCTCCCTTCTCTTCTTGCCATTTTTCCTCTTTACGTCTTCTTTCTTCCCCTGTTTATCTAATAATTTTACCTACCTAGTGCCAAACCTTTCCCTTCTTTGTCTTCTCGATAATTCTTTGCACCCTTCCCTTTTATGACGTTAAAAGAGTACACACACACACACACACACACACACACACACACACACACACACACACACACACACACACACACACACACACAGAAAGAAAAGAAAAATCAAACCATCTTCTCGACTAAAAAAAGCAAACCATAACACAAAACACGAACAATGCAATATTAAACTCACAAGAAAAAGTACCACAATGTTCACGTTTCTCAAAAGGTACACTTAATTTATACCAGCTTCATATGACCAAACCAGCAGAAACAAAAACAAAACAAAAAATAAATAAAAACTCACCTACCCCTATACTTACCGGGAAAAACAGACCGAAATATAGAGGAAAAAAAAACACCTGATACGATAAGAAAACCACACGAAAATCTACCAATAAACGTACGAACACCCCATCGAAAAAGAAAATGGAAAAAATTCGTGGGGTAACTGAAATAAAACTCTTTGGAACTGGTTTTTGCGGCGTATGAATAACGGGAGTCCCGGTATAGTGGAGGATAGGAGGAACACAGGCCTTATATGGAGGGGGAGAAAACGGAGGACGGGTGGAGGGAAGGAAGGAGGGAGGGAAGGTGGTGAGGAGGTGAATGGAGAAGAGTGTGGGTGAGGAGGTAGGAAGAGCGAGGAGAGCTGGGTGGATGGAGGAAAGACAGGAATAAGAGGTATGGAAAATGAGGGTGAAGGAGGAAGATATGTATGTATGTATGTATGTATGGATGGATGGTGGATGGATGGATGGATGGATGGATGGATGGATGGAAGGAAGGAAGGAATGGAGGGGAAATGGGTGTGAGACAAGAAGTTGGTGGGAAAAAGAAGGGGAGAAGATTGAGAGAAAAGAGGTAAACGTGGGAGCGAAGGATGGCAGACAGATGTGGGAGAGGAGGTAAAAAGAAGGAAAGAGGAAAGAAAGGAGAGGAAAGGAGGAGAGGGTGGAGAGAGCAGGAGAGTGGCAGCATGGAAAAGAATAAAAGTAGGGAGGTGGAAATAGAGTACAAGGAGGGAGAGGGGAGGCAAGACAGAAAGAGGGGAGAGAGAGAGAGAGAGAAAAAAAAAAGGAGTGTCAGTGATAGGAGGTATGACTGAGGATGGAGGAAAGGGTGGTGAGAGGGCAGAGGTGAGAGAGAACGAGGTGAAAAAAAAGACAGGCGAAAATACTGACTGAAAAAAAGAAAAAAGGGGCGTCTAATAAGAAAAGAACACAGTGTAGCATCGCTGAAAAATTTAGCAGATAAAAATAAACCTGTTAACCAAGCCCAAACGGAAAAACACAAATGAAACAGGATATGCAGTAGGAATAGCGAGTAAACAATACCACTAAAAAAATCATAAGACTACAGCCAAAAACAATGAAGATGCGTTAAGACAAGATTAAGTTGATGAGACAGCAGACTAGACAAGGTGTGGAGAAATGGGAGGAATGCAGAGAGAGGAGGAGAGAAAGCGAGAGAGGTGAGGAGGGGAAGGGGGAGGAGGGGAGGAGACATATGTAGGCCAAGAGAGAGAAGCGTACTGTCGTAGTGGTGGTGGTGGTGGTGGTGTGGTGGTCGTGGTGAAGGTGTGCTGGTGGTGTGGTGGTCGTGGTGAAGGTGTGGGGGTGATGGGGGAGGTAGTGTGGGGTGGAGATGATGATGGTGGTGGGGTGGCAGTGGTTGTGGGGGTAATGGTGGTGGTGGTTGTGGATGCTGGTAGTAAGGGTTGGGGTTTGTGGTAGTGGGGAGTTGAGGTGGTGGTTGTGTTGATGGTAGGGGAGCGGAGGTGTTTGTGGTGGGGATGACGATGGTAGGGGGTGGTGGTGGTGTGTGAATGTATTAAATGTGGTTGTGGTGATGACGGTGACGACAGTGGTGGTGAGGGGGTGACGATAGTGTTGGTGGTAGGGGAGGTGACTGGTGGGAGTCGTGATACTAATGTGATGATGATGATGATGATGATGATGATGATGCTAGGAGTGTGACAGACAGACAGACAGACACATAAACAGATGGACAGATAGGCGGATAGACAGAAATAGATAAATGGAAGGATAAACAAATAGATGTGGGGGGAAGAGGGGGTCCAGTGAGGAGGTCAAGGGGTCAAGAGGTCAGGCGGGAGGTGGGCATAAGTGGCTCACGGGGCGCTCTCTCTCTCTCTCTCTCTCTCTCTCTCTCTCTCTCTCTCTCTCTCTCTCTCTCTCTCTCTCTCTCTCACCTTAGCAGAACTCTCCCTCTCTCAAGACTCACCTGAAAGAAAACGGAAAGGAATTAATATTCTGCTCTATAAATAAATAAATAAATAAATAAACAAGACTCTACCCTCCTCCTCTCACTCACCCGATTAAGTAAAAATACGCGAAGAAAAATTAAAATAGAAAATAAAGTACGATTTTAAAAAGAGGGCTCATGAATTTTGACTCACCATCTTTGTTACATAAGGAATGGAGTGAGAAAAAGAATGAGAAGCGAGGAGAGACGAGGAAGAACATCAAGGTATAAAATAATTAGAGAGAGAGAGAGAGAGAGAGAGAGTACAGAGGCGAGAAGAGACAGGACACCATACACGTGAGCCAAGAGATTAACGAACAGAAGAATGGATTAAAAAGTGTAGAAAATGAGAAAGCACACACACACACACACGCACACGCACACACACACACACACACACACACACACACACACAGGCCATTAAACACGTGAGCCAGGAATCCTACCATCCTCATCCTTACACAGCCATAAATACAAGAGAAAAATGTTGGTGGATATATTTACAAGAGGGAATAAGTCTGTCTGAGAAGGCCCATCCCACGCTACGGGGGTGATGGATGGGAGGGAGAGGAGAGAGAGAGATGGAAAAGGAAGAGAAAGGGAGGGAGAGGAGAGAGATGGATGAGGAAGAGAAAGGGCAGGAGAGGAGAGAATTGGAAGAGAAAGAGAAAGGGAGGGAGGGAAATGTGTGCGTGTGGAGGCTGAGATGAGGAAGAAAAGAAATGAGGAAGAAGAGCTGAAGAAGAGTGTTAAGTAGGTGGGGGTTGGGATGGGGAAGAGGAGAGGAGAGGAGAGGAGGTGTTACGTATTGGAGGCTGTGGTAAGGAAGAGGAGAGATACGAAGAGAATGATTATGAGGAAGAGAGGAAGATGAGGGAAGGAGAAGAGGGTAATGTTGGAGGAGGCTGAAGCGCAAAACACGCAGAGGAGAGAAGGAGGAGAGAAGAAAAGAATCACAAGGGACGAGGAGGAGGAGAAAAAGGTAAAAATGAAAGAGGGAGGTATGACAAAACAAGAAAAGGGAATAATTAGACCTAAAAGAAAGAAGGCGAAAAGGGGAGCTGAGAAAAGAAGAATGTAGAGAAAGATAAGAATAACACACACACACACACACACACACACACACACACACACACACACACACACACACACACACACACACGCACACACACACACAGGAAGATGATGCCAGCGTGATACAGGGCGTCTTAAACGTCCCAGAAGAACGCTAAGGAGAAAGAGTAGCGGGAGGGGGGGGGAGGAAAGAAAATATACGGGGGGAACAGCAAAGGGTCATTACACGCTCACTTTTTGTATTTATGGGCAGGAGGGCACGAGGGGAGAAGAGGGACAGGGAGAAGAGGGAGAGGGTAAAAGGGAGAAGATGGAGAAGGTTAGAGGGAGAAGACGGACAGGGTAAGAGGGAGAAGAGGGACAGGGTAAAAGGGAGAGGGTACGAGGGAGAGGGTAAAAGGGAGAAGAGGGAGAGGGTAAGAGGGAGAAGAGGGAGTGGGTAAGAAGGAGAAGAGGGAGAGGGTAAGATGGACAAGAGGGAGAGGGTAAGAGGGAGAGGGTACGAGGGAGAGGGTAAAAGGGAGAAGAGGGAGTGGGTAAGAGGGAGAAAAGGGAGAAGGTAAGAGGGAGAAGAGGGAGTGGGTAAGAGGGAGAAGAGGGAGAGGGTAAGATAGACAAGAGGGAGAGGGTAAGAGGGAGAAGATGGAGAGGGTAAAAGGGAGAAGAGGGAGAGGGTAAGAGGGAGAAGAGGGAGAGGGTATGAGGGAGAAGAGGGAGAAGAGGAAGAGGCAGTAGGGATACGGGGCAGCACAGAGGCTTCTAAATACCTTTTCATTGGCGATTTATTTAGATATTACCCACTATTATTATTATCGTTATTATTATTTTCATTATTATTATTATTATCACTATTATTATTATTATTATTATTAGCTTTCTATCACCTCTTCCTCAGCGATTTATCTGAACAATACACCTTATTCCCAGTAATATCGACATAATTTCCCTCAACAAGATGACATATGATACTGAGGTGTAATGTACATAATAAAACGATGAAAAACAAGTGCTACGATCCTATGCCACTGAAATACGAACAACAAACAGAGAACAGGAAGAAAATAAAACAGTTAAAGAGAAGGGACAAAAGGGAGATGGAAAAAGGGTGGAGGAAGAAGACAATCTGTAATTAGCAAGACAAAAAAAAAAAAAATAGAAAACAACAATAATAAAGACAAGAAAGAAATACCAAAAAAACGGGAAAAAGAAAACCAAGGGAAGGTGAAATACTAAACACGAAAAAAAAAAAAAGAAATAGGGACATACAAAAAACAACTGAAAAAAATTAATACCAAAAAGACGAGAAAAAAGTAGAGGAAGAAGACAGGAAAAAAAGAAACGAAAAACACATAAAAAAAGAATATGAAAAAAAATACAAGGCGAAAGAAAGAAGGAAAAGACGATGTAAAAAAAAGTAAAAGGAAAGAGAAAGAATGTTACTGAGGAGCAGATATTAAAATTGCTAGATGTACTAAAGATGTGCTAAATGCTATGTACTAAAAATGTGCTAAATACTAGCAAAGTACTAATAATGTGCTAAATGCTAACAAAGTAGTAATAAGGTACTAAGAAGGATACAAGGGCCACTTTATTTCGGCCATCTGGTGGAATTCCGGCCATCAACGCGAACTTTATTGGGCAGGTAAAGACGGGGAGATAAGGGGAGATAAAGGGTGATAAGGGAGGTGAGGAACTGGAGATGGGGAGGGAAGAGAGGGGGAGGGTGACTGGGGAGAGATGGGAGAGGCAGGAGGGGTACGTGAGGAGAGACGGGAAGAGTTGGGGAGAGAAGAGGGTTAGGGGTGGGAGACAGACAAGGAGAGACAGGGGTGAAAGACTAAGAGGGAGGGGGGAAGGGAGAGGAGAGAAGAGAAAGGGAAGAAAGAAAATGAGGAGAAAGAAGGGGGAAGATTATGAGAGATAAGGAGTGGGGAGGAAGGTGGGGAACGAGAGTGGGAACTGTGAGGAAGAAAGGAGGAAGACGGGTTGAGGAAGGAGACGAGGAGAGAGTAGGGGGAGAAAAGGGGGAATATGGAGGGGGAGGCTCTGGGGGATGGGGGGAGGCTCAGGGGGATGGGGGGAGGCTGGGGGGAGGTCATAAAGAGCCTGGCGGTAACTTGGGTCACGGGAGGCAAGGGTTGAACAGCCACAAAAAGTTTTATCCTGGGAATTCCAAGATAATTAAACTCCCCCTAACTGAGAGAGAGATTTCTCTCAGCTGAAGAAAACCCTCTGGTCCGGAAAGCTCACTCGGGGCAGATTTTAACCCTTTCAGTGGGAGGCTTTCCACAGTTGAACAAAATCGTCTAGCATTAGCCAATCTAAAACTCATCCACCAAACTTACACCTTCCATTACCACAATATACACATCATATCTAGTGACTGTGGCAAAAGAAAGAGGAATGAACGAAAAAAAAGGAAGAAAAAAGAAAGAAAAAGAAAAAAGAAAAAGAAAGAAAGAAAGAGAGGAAGAGAGAGAGAGAGAGAGAGAGAGAGAGAGAGAGAGAGAGAGAGAGAGAGAGAGAGAGAGAGAGAGAGAGAGAGAGAGAAACAAACAAACCCAGTAATTCAGACACTACGGGGGTGAAAATGCCCCCTTCTGTATTCCGTAGTCCGGCGATCCCCCCTTTAACACCTGAACTGCAGTGCCTTCCACGCCACATAGGGGAGCCTAAATACTTTTTCCAAAGAATCAAATAACGAGAATGATTAAGGAGTCTGGTGTACATCTTCCCATCTTAAGAGTACAGACAAAAAAAAAAATGACAACGACGACCACAACGGCACTGATGATGATGATGATGATGATGATGATGACGAGAGGGGGGAGGAGGAGGTAGAGGGGAGGCGAGAACAAGGAGTAGGGAGAAAAGAGGAGAGAGGTACGAGGGAAGGGGGGGGGGATCTGGTGTGCTGGCGGGGGGCGTCGCTTTAGGACGGGAGAATTTGTGCGGCGGTGACGTAAATGGCGTAGTCTCTGCCCCACTGAGTTATGGCCGGGGGGGGGGGGGAGTGCGAGGGGGAGAGGGGAGGTTAGAAGGGGGAGACGAGAGTGGGGTGGAGAGAGGGGAAAAGGTAAAAGAAATGTATGGAAGGTGGAAAAGAGAAGGGAGAGTGAGCTGAGAGTGAGGATGAGGGGATGGGAAGGGGGAGAAGAAAGTGAGGTGAAGAGAGGGGAAAGGGTAGAACAAAGGTATGGTAGGTGGAGAAGGGGAGAGGAAAATGGGAAGGTGAATAGGAGAAAGAGAGAAAGAGGGGTAAAATGGGGAAAGGGAGTGGGGAAACGAAAAGTGGGGATGAAGGGAAATGGGGGGAAGAGAAAGTAAAAGAGGAAAGGGGAAAACAAGGTGGGTGAAGAAAGAGGGGAAGAAGAGGAGGGGGACAGACAGGGTGACAGGGGAGTTCGGAAAGTTGGAAGAGGAAGAAAAGGGATAAGACTAAAGGACAACAGATGAGAGAGGGAAAGAGGTCGAGGGGAGAGATGAGGGGAGGAAGGGTAATAAAAAGGGGAAAACAAGGAAAGAAGGCTGTTAAAAGGGGAGTGGTGGTGGGGGTAGGTATAGAGGGGGAAGGGTGGGGGGTAGGTATGGAGGGAGAAGGGAAAGGGGAACCGACAGGGGGTGGGGGAGACGAGGGATAAGGAAAGAGAGGGAAGGAGTGGGAGGGAACGAAAAGGTCATAAAACAGGGAAAGACGACAAGAGACGAAACAGAAAAGGAAGGACAATGAAAAAAAAAAAAAAAGAGAGAGAGGGACAGATGAGGCATGCTGTGAAAAAGTAAAAGAAAAAAAAAAGAAAACAGAAATAAACAAATAAATGGGGGAGAGGAGACAGTGAGAAGGACCAGAAAAAAATAATGAGGGAAAGACAAGAAAAAAAAATAAGTGAGGAAGAAGGGAAACTGAAGAGGGAGAATCTGAGGAAAACAGCAATTAAGAGGGAGGGAGAAAGGTAAAAAGGAAAGGTAGGAACAATAAATCAAAAGAAAAAAGACAGGTATAGGGAGAAATGGTTGGTCAAGAACATATATAACCAAGTAACAGGTAATTGGAGGAGGAGGAGGAGGAAGGCAGGGAATAAGGAGGAGGAGGAGGAGTTATGAAGGCGGGGAGTAAGAGTGGGTTGGTCAGGCCCGCCCTCAGTTTAGCCATCCACTTACGGAGTTGTGTGGGAAACGTCTTAGTAATTCCCAGCTAATTACTTCATCCACAACTTCCCTACTCATTATAGTTGGGGTTTTTATGAGGAATGCAATAATAATAATAATAATAATAATAATAATAATAATAATAATAATAATAATAATGATAAATAAATAAATAAAAAGGAGCCATATTAGTAAAGGATGTTATTTGCTGTAGTGGCCGAGAGCTGAACACTTAAAATGCAAAAAACCTAATTCATACAAACACCTGCAAAATTAAAACAAAAAAGAACCCTATCAATAAAAGAAAGCCATTAAAATAGTGTCATTAGCAGAAAAACGAAATACAATCGCAAAGGAACATCTCTATACTCATCCGATTAACTAATATGCTTCATCACCACCACCACCATCACCACAATCACCACCACCACCACCACCACCACCACCATCACGATACTGTTTCCCACGTTTACACAAAATGGAGTGATTTGACGCATTGGGTATTGTCATTTCGTTATATACATCTTCTCCGTGGTTCTTTAGTCACCATTTTTGTTATACGAATCGATTCTTGTACCTCACGCCTTCCTTGTCTCTCAGTTTTAGCTCATTTCAATTTCCTTCTCCGCTCCTTACCTTTCTATACCTGTACCTGTACCACACCTTTCCTTTCTCTCTATGGCGATTTGCTTTTAATGGAGACTGTTTCTGAGCCTTTCAACTCGAGAGGCCTCATCAAAGCTATATAAGTTAGTGTGGAGCCAGTTACAGCATAAATAAATAAACAAACAAATAAAGTCTTGGAGATAAGGTTAATCTTTCCATCTCTCCTCCTCCTCCTCCGCTGTTTCCTTCCTTCTCCTTCACCGCCTCGTCTCACCCTCACCCCTTCCAGTGTTAGTATGACGAAGGGGAGGGGAGGGGAGGGGAGGGGAGTTACGAGGGGAGGGCAGGGTGAAGTGGGGGAGGGGTGTGTGTGTGTATGCGACAATCTAGTGGGGAAGTGGAACGCAACGACCGAGTTACAAACACCGCAGGAGACGGGGAAGGGGATGGATGGAGGGGAGGGAGGGAGGTAAGGAAGTGTGTAGGAAGAGGGAAATAAGTGTGAGAGAAAATGTAAGAAAAGAGGGAGAGAAGGAGAGTGTGTGGGGAAGAAGGGAGAAGGGAGGGAATGTGGGCAGGAAGAGAGGGAATGAAGATGTGGGGAGGAAGGGAAGGAGGAGGAGGAGAAATATGAGAAGAAATGGAAAACAGAAGGGGAAGTAATACAAAGCATCAAGAGGGTAAAGGAAGAATCTGAAGGAAAGAGATTGGTGGAAACTGGAAAGATGTTAGGAAGTGTACCGAAGAGAAAAAAAGAAACGAGAGGGAGAAAATATAAGGGGGAAATGAGGACGATGAAGAATAAAGACGAACTGTAGCAGGAGTAGGAGTGGATGGATGAAGAAGTGTGGATATGAGGCAAAGAAGAGGGGTAAGATACTAGGAAATTACGTAAAAACATCTTGTTCTGAAGGGGTTAAATGGATGTAGGGGAGCGAGAAGAATAGGGGGGGGGGAGGCAGACGAAGGAATGGCAGGGAGAATCAAAGAGGGAACGCAAAATACCACCATCTCCCTAACACTCTTCCCACAGTTATAAAAGTAGGTGATTGGGGGGGGGGGCTTAACCACAAAGAGGAAGGAGGAAGACACAAAAGCAGCAAAACTATCATCAGGATACGAAACGATAAAATACCTGAGCCAAAGTGAAAGAGAAGCACACCAATTGAGGAGTTGAAATAATAAGATAACTAAGCAATAAAGTCGGTAGACCAACTGAGCCTGTCATATTAAGCAACTCGAGATGATAGAACGGAATTAAAAGTGAAGAGTGACGAAGTGATATGAATACTAAAAATATAACAGTGTAAAGAAAATCTGTGTGCCCAAAGTAAAGATGAAAAAGGCGACAACGAAACATATGAAAAAATACGAAAAATAATAACAGTAAACCCAATCAACACGTCATATATAAAAAAAACTAAAAGACAAACGCAGGCAGGGAGTACGAAGCGAAATGAAAACAAAACAGAAAACAATAAAAGCCGTAAAAATAAGGGCAACTGGTTTTAAAAGGGGCGAGGAAGAGAAGGGGGAAGGAAAAAATGTGGCGGTTTGTAGTGCGGGTGTGTAATGTTCGACACTGACACCCTGGGGATTTATGTGTGGGTGATGGGGAGGGGAAGGGAAGGTGAGGTGAGGAAGGGGTGGAGGGAAAGGGTAAAGAAAGGGAGGAAAAGAAGGAGAGGAGAGGAGAAATGAGAGGAGAGGAAAGGAGAATCTACGAGAAGAGAGCAGCGGAGGGGAGACGAGAGGAGAAAGGACAGGACAGAAGAAGAGACGAGAGGAGAAAGAGGACAAGAGACAGATGATAATAGGAGGCGACACTGTGATGTATAGGCGGCGGTGAGTGGAAGAAATAAGAAACGATAAGAGGAGAAGAAGGAAAGGAGAGAATCAGGAGAAGAAGAGAGGAAAGAAGAGAGGAGGAGGGAGAGTAAGAGTGATAAAGGAAATACTTATTGGGACTGAAAGAGTAAGAGAGGTTGGAAGTGGTGTGGGAGTGAGTGTGAAAGAGTGGGAGTGAGAGTGTGTGGGGGGTGAATGGGGTGACAGTGGGTGAGAGGTGAGGGCAGAGGTGATGGTGTGAGAGTATGTGGTGTGAGTGGTGACGGGGGGAGGGGAAAAGGGAGGGAGAGTGGAGAGGAGGAGGGAAAAAATTAAATGGATATTAAGGTATGCGTGTAAGGAGAGGGCAGGGGAGGAGGTGAGAGTAAGAGGAAAGAGAGAAGAGAGTGGAAAGAAAAATCAGCAACTGAAAACACACACACACACACACACACACACACACACACACACACAAAGGAAGAAGAATGAAGTCATCAAAAATACACAGGAAAGCAAACAGCAAAAAAGCTACTGTTCCTTTCGATTTTTTTGCACGGATCCGAAAAAGATGAATAAATACATTAATAAAATGAAGGAAGACGAAAATTATGACAAATACAGCAAAGGTAACGGAGATATGAGGGCTGGAAGGAAGAAGGAAGGAAGGAAGGAAGGAAGAAAGGGAGGAAGGAAGGAAGGAAGGAAGGAAGGAAGAAGGAAGGAAGGGAGAAGAAACTGGGGAAGGAGGGAGATTCATACCTGAAAATGAGATGGAAGTAGGGAAGTATGGAAGCAAGTAAGAAAGGAAGTAAGAGAGAGAGAGAGAGAGAGAGAGAGAGAGAGAGAGAGTACGAAAAGAAGGTAGGCAGAAAGGAACTAAGGAAGGAAAAAGGGAGGATGATGGTTGGGAAGTACGTGAGAAGGAAGCGGAGGAAGAGAAGGATGGAGGGAGGGAGGGGAGGAAGAGAAGGATGGAGGGAGGGAGGGAGGGAGGGAAGAAAGGGTCAATTGAGGGGGAAGTAATACCCCTTTCTGTTATTTATCGCCCTTTGTTAAAATGATAACTATATATCCTGCTTCTCTCTATCCTCCCTTACACCCACTTCATTCTCCCTTTCTATAGTTCTCTCTTATTCTCCTTTTCTCTAATTATCTCTTCTCTTCCTCTTTTATTCTTCTCCCTATACAGTACACGTTCCAGCTGCCTCTTCCTCCGATTCTTTCTTCGTATTTTCTCACTTCGTATTTTTTTTACTGATCTACATTCTCTCTCTCTCTCTCTCTCTCTCTCTCTCTCTCTCTCTCTCTCTCTCTCTCTCTCTCTCCTTCCTCACCCTCCTTTCCTTCCATCCACTGTCCCACATTCCTCCCTTCCTCTTCATTCCCCCTCCCTATCCTCTTCCACTATCCCACACACTCTCTCCTCTTCTCTCTCATTCCTCTCTCCTCCTCCCACGCTCCTTCTTTCCCTCCCTCCCCTTCCCTCCTTCCCTCCCTCCCCCTCAACCTCCCTTTTCTCTATGCAACACCAAGAAGGGCTGGAAAGGGAGAATAGGGAGGCGTGGCCCCTTTGGTGGAGGCTAACAAGGGAGAGCAACATGGTCAGTTGGAGAGAGAGAGAGAGAGAGAGAGAGAGAGAGAGAGAGAGAGAGAGAGAGAGAGAGAGAGAGAGAAATTACATGAAAAAAAAATGCAAAAATCGGCGAAGACTGACAGAACACATGGACAGAAATGAAAGAAAATGATAAGAAAATAGACACGTATGGAAATGAAAAAAGAGAGTGAGAAACGAGAAATGACAGAAGACAGGAAAGGAAGAGAACGAAAGGAAATGAAACAAAAGACAGAGAAATAAGAAGAGAGAGAAGAAGGAATGACTCATAAAAAAACGGTATCACAACAACCAGGTCATTGCCGTGAGAGGGAGGAGGAGGAGGAGGAGGAGGAGGAAAGAGGGTGGAAAGAGAAGAGACGAGGAAAGAGGGAGGAAAGAGTCGAGAAGAGGAATGAGTCAAGAGGAAGGAAACACACAAGGAAAGAAGGAGGAAAGAGTAGTGAAGAGGAAAGATTAGGGCAGAAGAGGAGGGAGAGGAACAAAGAAAAGAGTAGAGGAAGGAGAGAGAGAAAAAAAGAGCAGAGGAAGAGATAGGACAAAGATAAACGAAGGAAATATTACCCAAAAGAGAGGATATGGAAAGGAGGATGTAAGTTGAGAAAAATGGAGGAAAGGAATAGGAAGAAGAGAGGAACGTCAGGTGTAGAATCCAAAAGAACGTAAAGAAAGAGGAGATAAGGCAGATGAAAAGGAAGAAAGAAAACATGAGGAAAGATGGTAAGGAAGGCAAGAAGGAAGGAATGAAAGAATGAATGAATGAACGAAGGAAGGAAGAAAGAGAGGAAGGAAAGAAAGAAAGAACGTAAGTAGGATGGAAGTAAGGAAGGATGGAAGTAAGGAAGGATGGAAGGAAGGAACAAAGCAAGGAACGTTAGTAGGAAAGAAGGAAGGATGCGACGTAAGATGGAAGGAAGGAAGGAAGGAAAGAAGGAAGGAAGGAAGGAAGGAAGGTAAGGAGAGATTGCCTGAGAGTGACATTGCAGAGGAGAGCGAGCCAGCCCCACCCTGCTGTTGGGAAAGTGTCAAATATACCAGTAAATCACACCGGCACGTGAACACCACCACCACAAAACCACACCATTTACACCAGGCTCCACATGCTAAACCAGCCACCTTACACCACCCTCACAACACCAGTATACCACCAAACCACACGAGCACACCTTACCACACCACCACCACAAAACCACACCACTTACACCAGGCTCCACACGCCAGACCAGGCATCTTACACCACCCTCACAATACCTGTATACCACTAAAACACGCAAGCACACCCCACCACACCCCTTACACCTCCCAAAACACAACACCAGTACAACACCACACCAGACACTCCATACTGGAGGGCCTCCTTTATACCAGCATCAAAATAGTACCAGCACAATAAGATAACTACCATCACTTATGAAACACCTTGTAAATACCAAGCACTTCATACCACCTCACATGCATCACCACCACACTACAGCCACACACCACACCACTTAACCCCTTCACCAACCACATAACCATCACATCACACCACACTACACAATCCCTACACCACAGCACCAGCACACCATAACCACACACCACACCACCACCACACCACACCAAGACAAAGGCAGCAAGAGGGTTATGCAGAGAAACAGCAACTTCATCCCCAACTCCCCATTCCACTGTTTATATTTTACTCTGTCCTTACGTGTCAACACTGGCGTTACTGTACTTGGTGGTGCTGGAATATGACAAGGATAGCAGGAAGTTTTATTATTTTTATTATTATTATTATTATTATTATTATTATTATTATTATTATTCTCTCATTAAATAAATAACGTAGGGCACAAATAATAAGGGTGACATAGATCAATTTGGAGGGAGCAAACAGGAGAACTTACATGGAAGGGAGAAAGGAAGGAAAGGAGGAGGGAAGGATTAAAGGAGGAAAGAAAGGAAGGAGGGAGGGAGGGGAAACGCTGGAAACAAGAGGGAAAAAAAAAACAATGGAGGTAAAAGATATGGAAGCTGAGCATATATGGAAGGAATGGAACGAAATACACAATGAAAAAAGAAATCAAAGAAAAAAGATGGCAGGTATTGATACGTGGAAAAAAACAATAAAGAAAATAAGAAAAACATAAGGAAGACAAGACACCGAGAAAAAGAAAAAAAAAACGAAACCTAAGGAAAAGAAAACAATGAGGATATGTGAAAAGAAACGCAAAATAAAGAAAATTAGGAGCTGAGGGAAAAACAGCTTAAGGAGTTGAAGGAAGGAGGTAACGGGGAGGGAGGGGAAAAAAGAGACAGGAGGAAAAACAAAAGGAAAGAAATGGAGGGAAAGTCTGGAGGGAAGGTCGAGGGGGAGGAGGGGGAAGACGGATGGGGGAGAGGAGGGGAGGGGAGGGAGTGATGGGGGAGGGAAGAGGGGGAGGGAAGAGAGGGAGGGGGAGGGAGGTAAGGGAACGGAGGGAGGAGTTCTAGAGGAGACAACACAACCGGGGAGGAAGATTAATGAGTAAATTGCGGAGGGAGGGAAGAGGGGGAGGGAAAGGGGGAGGGGAGGGGGGAGGGGGAGGAAGACCGAGCAAGATAACTCACGAGAAAGTTGGGCAGTGGAACCAGACACCAGGCCTAACATTACAGAGGAATACAAAATACGGGAGTGCAATATATGGGAGAATGGGAGTACAATATATGGGAGAATGGGAGTACAAAATACGGGAGAATGGGAGTACAAAATACGGGAGAATGGGAGTACAAAATATGGGGGAATGGGAGTACAAAATATGGGAGAATGGGAGTACAAAATATAGGACTATTGGATACAAACTATGGAAGATTGGGAATACAAAATATGGAATAATGGGAGTACAAACATGGGTAATTAAGGTATGGGGGAGGGTAGACTATGGGAGTATGATGGTAGGGGCTGAAATATACTATGGAAGAAGGCAGTTACTATGGGAGGATGAGGGAGGTATGCACTCTAGGAGGAAGGTCAACATTTAGCACCATACCATCTTTCCACATTATTTCCCCCGCTATCACACCATCTTATTCAGCTTAACCTTAATCCTCAAACAACCACTTATTTTATATTATTATTATTATTATTATTACTATTACTATTATTATTATTATTATTTTTGGTGATGTCAGGCGATTTTACTCACAAAAGGGAAGCATAATGAGGTTGTGAGTTAAGGGATTCCGATTTTCTTTTCTTTTATTTCCATGAAGGACGATGATGAGGATTCTTCTTGTCTTTCAATCAAAATAATAATAATAATAATAATAAATCACCACCATCACCTTCACTACCACCCACCACTACTGTATTACCAGAATCATCATACAAGTTAGGTGAAATATTAGACATTGCTAAAGGGATAACTCAATATGTAATGTAATAACCTAGCCGTATTACCATTGCACAATTATATGCATATGTCTGTTATACATACACATCTTACAAAATGTCATACAACAACCATTGCATTTATTCAAATATGTATACAACTTGTTTAAAATGTAATATTACTAGATCATTGCAATTTACTATGAATATTATATGTATACAATAGTATAATCAATATTATGTACTAATATTATAATATGGAGTCCTGACACTACCGTCACCACCACCACCACTATCATAGTTACGGTAGGAAACATGCCCTAACTTATTTATCAATCTCTCTCCTTAAGTCCATAATCGTTACAGCAAGACAGGGACAGCCAGCGACAGCACCAAAGAGGCCCGGCGCTCCCCCAATAAATCGTGTGTCGGTGTGTGTGTCGTGGCTCCGCAGCGCCCCCAAATTAAGCGCGGATGGGGGAGGGGGGACATTACAGCGAGGCGACTGTGGTCAGGGCATGTCTCCTGTCCACACCATATTTACGGCCTCTTGTCTTACACCCAGCACAGACCCACCAGCCTTGTTTCTCTCTTTTACTCTTTTCTTTTTTTCAATTTACTTTACTTTTCTTCCATCTATTTTTTTTCCTTCACTCCTCTCCTCTTGTTTTATACTTCTTGCGGCTATTTTCTTTTCTGTGCCTTATGTTGACTTTTCTCTATCTTATTCACACATCCCTCTATCTTTCTTCCGTCTGTCGCTCTATTTGGGTTTAAATATATAGATGGATTTTACACACACACACACACACACACACACACACACACACACACACACACACACACACACACACACACACACACACACGAGGATCTATTGAACTATCACGCTCAAAATATGGCTCTCTAATCTTCAACAATCGATTACTTAGGTCATAGCAAGGCGTGTGAGGGGTGTGGGGAGGGGGGAGAGGGAGAATGGGGTGCATGGTGTCCGGTGTGGGCAAGGGGGTGAGGGCTGGGGGCTGGTGGGGTACTGATGGGTATCGCTGGGTGGACAATGCCAGGCCCATCACTGTCCATCATACAATCAACCACATACCCTCCCAACCTGCCCAACCATACCCTCCTCCTACCTACCTCCACCCCTCATCTCCTCACTTTCTTACCTTCCTCCTTACCTCCCATTCTTTCTCCTTACCTCCCTCCCTCTCTTCCTTCCTCCTTACCTCCCTTCACTCCCTTCATTCCTCCCTCCTTAGGTCCCTCCCTCCCTTCTTCCTTCCTTCCCTTCACTCACCTTACGCCCTTCCTCTTTCTTACGTTCGTCCTTCTCCTTCTTACCTCCCTTCCTCCTCTTTACCTTACCTTTTTACTTCTCTCTCTCCCTCTTCCTTACCAGCCTCGTCTTTCCTCTTTCCTTCCTTCCTCCTCCCCCTTTCGTCTCTCCCTCCCTCCCTCCCTCTCTCCATCTTGCCTTCCTACCTTTCCTTCTGTTTTAACTCTCTTCCCACTGTGCTTTCTTCCTTATTAAGATGCGTCCTCTCTCTCTCTCTCTCTCTCTCTCTCTCTTTCTCAGTAACCTTCACTTTCCTTTCCTTGTGGTTGTTCCTCTCTTTCCCTCCCTCCCTCCTTCCCTCCATGCTTCCTGCCCCTCCAACCGCAAATTTTCCTCTCTCCCCACTTTCCCCCCTCCTCCAACAATTTTCCTCCCCTTCCCCTTCCTTCCATTCCCTCCCTGCCGTACTTACTGTTCTCTCTTTTTCTCTTTCTTCCGATCGCCACTTTTTCTTTTCTCTCTCTCTCTCCACTTCCCTCCCTCCTCTCTCTCTCCTCATCCCTCCCTCATGTCTCTCCACTTCCCTCCCTCCCCCTCTCTCCATACCTCCCTCCTCCCTCTCCACTTCCCTCTCTCCATGCCTGCTTTCGGCCCACTGATCAATAAATATGTCTTTTGTCTAGTAACGGTCCCCGGCTACCAGATCCAAGCCGGCATGGGATGATGATGATGATGATGATGATGATGATGATGATGATGATGAAGACGACGACGACGATGAATAATAATAATAATGTCGAGGAAAAAAAAAAGAAAAATGTGGCTGGGTGGGTGACTAAAACAAATGGGCGCAGGAGACAAGCGAACACCCCGCGGCACGCCATGACGGAGAAGCGGGCTAGGGTGATGACGGTGGTGCTATGATCGGCGGCCGGAGTATCTGACCAAGGCGTGATCGATACCCTGTCAGCCCATCCCCTGCCTAACTCACCCCCTCAACGTCCAAGTGGCAGGGGAGGATCAAGGAAGGTTGGTTTCTCTCTCTCTCTCTCTCTCTCTCTCACCCAACACTTTTTCAACCTATCCTCTTTTCTGTCATATTCCACCATCTTCACATGATTAAAACCAATGAAAGTTCTGTCATTAAAACACAGCATTTCTTTTCTAACAATGCTTTTCCCTTTAAGATTAGTTTCTCCCCCTTTCCTCCATCAACCCGCTCAACCTCTACTCCACCATCCTTCTCAAGACATATTATCTTCTCAAAAGGTCACAGAAATCAGCTCAATCAAGGCCTTGCTATTGTTACAGTTCCAGTCTTTCATTCCTCACATTCCTCTCAGTTTTAACATTTCTACGTAAACATAATTTTTCTTTCACTAAATCTACCTTATCAATCTTTCTTTCTCTCCTTTTCTTTCTATCTTTCTTCTGCGTATATGGATTTTTGTCACTAAATTTACCTTATCAGCCTCTCTCTCTCTCTCTCTCTCTCTCTCTCTCAGGACTGCACATCATCCTTCCCCCGCAGGTCACTCCAAATCAGATCACTCACGTCGTGACGTCGGTTCCATTGTTATATTTCTAAAGCTCAATTCTTTTCCCACATTGTCACTTATTTTTTCACCTTTTTCGTTCATCTTATCATTCTCCTTTCCTCCCCCCCTTTTCTCGAGGCAACATATAAGATTTTTTTTCGCCATTTTCGTTTCGTCCTTCTTTTCCTCTTCCATATTTCTTGGATTTTGTTTCATCCACCTTCTCGTTTCTCTCTCTCTCTAATCCTTCTCACGGCTCTGAGTATCCCTCCCCCAATCAAAACAAAACAAATATTACTCTTTCGTGTTTGGTTCCTCATTCCTACCACAGCTCATTCCAGCGCTATCCCCCCCTCCTCCCCCTTTTTTTCCCTTAATCTGTCTTCTCATTCCCCTTTTTAACCCTCTCACCCTGACGACAGCTACTCCAAAACAACAAACAACCATCTCAAACAACAAACAACAAACAACCATCTCAAACAACAAACACCTATCTCCTAATCAAAGCACTCAGTACCTTGCCATTGTTTTGTTTCGCGCGTTTCATTCCACCCGTTCCAGTGGTCACTAATCCTTCTCATCACCCTTCCCATCCGTCATGTGTTTCTTTTGTTCCCCGGTCCAGTTCCTCCCAGGCCTCCCATGCCGCTCATTCCTCCTCTCTCCATTCCACCAGTCTCTACTCTGACGCCATTTTTTGTGTGTGTTTTGTCCCCCCCCCCCTCTCTCTCTCTCTCTCTCTCTCTCTCTCTCTACTTACCTTAATGGGACTTGTATTCTTAAGACTCTCCTCTTAACTCCACCACTCACCTGGAAGAAAAAGGAATGAAATTAGTAACTCAAACACCATCAAAATAACTACTACTATGAACAGCACCAATACACCACTACCAAGACGGGTAACATCAATTCAACCATACTACTACCATTACCACTACCACTACCAGTACTACAATGAATAATACCACCACTAACATCACCACTAACATCACTACAACACCACTACCACCACTACCACATCTACCATCCTCGCAACCACCACAACCGTCCCCTCCATAGGTAGGGCCTGGTGAAGGGCAGGGAAACGAGGAAATGCAGAGTATAGGGAAGAGATGGAAGACTAAACGAAAATAAAGGTGAAAAAGGCAACACAAGGACAAAAAAAAACGTGAAGAAAAGAAAATAACCAGATAAACGTATAAAAAAAAAAGTGCATTAGGGCCCAAAACCAAGAAACAGACCAGAAAATAGGAGCTGAGGTGCGGAGGGTTTCTATACGGTTTTCACTCTCACTTGGCCTAAATATGGCATGTCTCCAGATTGGATACTCAGCTGTAACAATAGATTATCACTAGAATGTGGTGCTGGTCACGAAGAAGTACTGTGAAAACGAGGAAGAGCCACAACACCGTCTTTTCCTGCCACTGAGCTACGTGAAATAAGCTGTAAGAGAACGAAGATCTGGGCCAAGTTAAGGTGAGACTATTATGAGCTGATGGGCCAGATAAATGTATAAAAGTCTGGATATGAAACAACCTGGAGACAGCTCAGAATATGGACGTGGAGGAGGGAGGAGAACTAATCTGATGGGCGGAGAGGAGAGGGGCTGCTAATCTGATAGACTTTAAGAGGAATTACCCAAACATTACGACTACATCCCATCCAGGTAGAAAGCTGCTTCGCCAGATGCGAAGAAAAATCCCCAGACTCTTCCTTTTTTTCTAGAGCATGGGCAAAGACGATAATGGGTCTTTACATAACCTTCATTTTCATTATTTTCCTTCACTTGGTCTACATATGCTTCAGTGATCTGTTTTCCTAGCTGTCGCCTACCGTTCTATTCCTCTATTAAATCCAGACTGGTGATTCTCTAGGCCATTCCAAACCTCTCCCCCTGCTTACAGCCCCTAGTCATTTCAGTCATGTATTCAGGCATCAGCAACTGAAACTACTTTGCGTTTTTGTATGACATTCTTAGGATGCAATTTTCTTTATTTTTTTAAGCTTTAGGCCGTTTTTCTTTTTTATTCAGGAAAATCTGAATTCCTTAATCCAATGACCCATACATACGGTTTCTTCACATATCGAGTAGTAGCGTATTATCATGTATACACTAACTACCTTCCTATATACACTCCTCTGCCTTGTATTTTTCACCAATCCTACTCTCTCTCTGCACCCATATCAAATATCTACTTTTCTAACTGTATATGTGCCCCTGTATAAGGCCCGAACGCTGCCCTGCCTGTCTCTGCCCGCACCTGCTTGTTCTATATACAGTGTGACTCGCCAGCTCCTGCCAGGTCCCTCCCTTTACCTGTCCTTGGCCACACCTGTGTTCCTGCCCTCATTTGTAGCCTATCTCACCTGTCGTCTTAAATCTGTTCTCCAGTTCATTTTTCTTAATATTTGTCTCCTGCCTCACTTCTCCTCTATGTGCTAACAAGTGTTCTCATGTACTCAGATGCTTTCTAACACCTGTCCTCTACCACTCATCTCTCTTCTAGCATGTTTCTCTCTCATTTCATCTTTCGTCTGACCTCTAACACGCACTACCTCTAACCTAACACAAGTCTAGCCTCTAGTAAATACCTGTCTTCAAAGTACTACTTCGTCACCTTTTTTTTTTTTTCTATTTTACAAAACAATATTCTTACATTCCCAATTCTCCTCCGTTTATCCCAACCACACCGATTTCAACCCCACCTGTCACAACCCCTACCATCCTCAAAACATCACCTTTCTGATCCCACACCTCTCTCAGTTCAACCCCTTTTCTAAAATCCTATTTATCTCAAACTTCCACCTATTTTAACCTCCATCTGTCTTAACCCCTACCACTCTCAAAACCCCACCTTTCTGACCCCCCCCACCTCTCTCAGCTCAACCGCTTTACTAAACTTCTATCAACCTCCCGCCTATCTCAAATCCCACATATTTTAAACCCCTGCATATATTATCAACCCACACTTATTTCAGTATCACCTGTAACCCACACCTGTCCCATCCCCACCTCTCTGTCCCATCTGTCTCCAACCCATACCCGCCTCAAACCCGTCCTGTCCCAACTGCACCTGTAACCCACATCTGTCCCAAACCCCACCAGTAACCCACACCTGTCCCAAACCCCACCAGTAACTCACACCTGTCCCAGACCCCACCTGTAACCCACACCTGTCCCAAACCCCACCTGTAACCCACACCTGTCCCAAACCCTACCTGTAGCCCACACCTGTCCCAAACCCCACCAGTAACTCACACCTGTCCCAGACCCCATCTGTAATCCATACCTGTCCCAAACCCCACCTGTAACCCACACCTGTCCCAAACCCCACCTGTAACCCACACCTGTCCCAAACCCCACCTGTAACCCACACCTGTCCCAAACCCCACCTGTAACCCACACCTGTCCCAAACCCTACCTGTAGCCCACACCTGTCCCAAACCCCACCTGTAACCCACACCTGTCCCCAATCCCACCTGTAACCCACATCTTTCCCCAACCCCACCTGTAACCCACACCTGTCCCCAACCCCACCTGTAACCCACACCTGTCCCAGACCCCACCTGTAACCCACACCTGTCCCCAACCCCACCTGTAACCCACACCTGTCCCCAACCCCACCTGTAACCCACATGTCCCCAACCCCACCTGTAACCCACACTTGTCCCAAACACCACCTGTAACCCACATGTCCCCAACCCCACCTGTAACCCACACCTGTTCCCAACCCCACCTGTAGCCCACACCCGTCCCAAACCCCACCTGTAGCCCACACCTGTCCCAATCCCGACCTGTAACCCACACCTGTCCCAATCCCCACCTGTAAACCACACCTGTCCCAAACCCCACCTGTAACCCACACCTGTCCCAAACCCCACCTGTAACCCACACCTGTCCCAAACCCCACCTGTAACCCACACCTGTCCCAAACCCCACCTGTAACCCACACCTGTCCCAAACCCCACCTGTAACCCACACCTGTCCCAAACCCCACCTGTAACCCACACCTGTCCCAAACCCCACCTGTAACCCACACCTGTCCCAAACCCCACCTGTAACCCACACCTGTCCCAGCCTCACCTGTCTGCCTTACCTGCCCGTGGCGTTCCCAAGCATTCACCACAAACTCAGGTAATCAGGCCTTCAGATGAGAACTGGGCTAGCCTTTTGTGCTCCTCAAGACGGGAATGGTACCTCGCTTTTATTGTGGCCGAGACAGAACGATGCGGGAAAAAGAGGACAAGGAAAATTTGGAAATAAGAGAGGAAAAAAGAGACTGAAGAGAGAGGACTGACGGAAAAAAAAAGATAAAAAAAAAAATACACGAAAAAGATAAAAAGGGCAGAGAAGACAGACGATAGGGAAAAGTGAGAAAATTGGAATGAGAAAGGAGAACAGAGACTGAGGAGGGAAGAGGAATGGATGAAAAACGGAAAGAATAAAACTAAGAACAGAATTGGAAGAGAAAGGGACGAATGAAAGTGAAGAGAAGGGAACTGGAGGTAACAAGAGAAGAAGATAAAAGAAGAGGAAGTAGGAAAGTAAACGTGAGGAGAGGAAGCAGAAGTACTGTAGGGGAAAAAAAAAATATATGGAGACGAAGAAATGGAAAAAATAAAAAAAGAGAAGAGAAGGAAGAGGCAAGAACGACTGATGAGATAAAACAGAAGAAGAGAAAAAATTAATCTAGCTTAGAGGCACAAAACAGTAAAAAATAGGAGCGAAAAATAACAATAATAAAACACGACAGGTGCAATAACTCCAAATAAGAGGAAACAGGGAAGGCTGGAGGGTAGGTCCGTGAAAAAAATAAATAAATAAAAGCAAAGAGAACAGCAGAATAAAACAAACTAAAAAGCATATAAAAGACATCGAAAAAAATGGCAGCCACAAGACCTAAAAAAAAAAAAAAAATGGGGGGGGCGAGATTTTGAAGGGCAGATCACTGGCTTCTCAAACCCTCTCGAAAAAATGGAAAGAAAAGAAAAAGGAAAAAGAGAATCGACAAGAGCAACCACTTTCTTTTCTCTCTTTTCTTTTCTTCTGGCGGGTCAAGACGGTCCTTGTGGTCGGCAGAGAGAGAGAAAAGAGGGAGGGGAAGAGAGAGAAAGAGAAGGGGGAGGGAGAGGGAGAGAAAGAGGAGGAGGGAGGGGGGAGAAAAGTGGAGGAGAAAAGGCTGAGATGAAAGGACGGGAGATAGAGATGATGAATGTGATGTGAACTGTAAATGGGTCAATGGAGGGTGTAGGGTTAGTGAGAAAGTCGGTAGTAATAGATATATAGATACATAGATAGACTAGACTGATAGATGAACAGATAGACACAGAGACAGGTGAGGAAACACAAATAGATAGACAGAGAGAGAGAGAGAGAGAGAGAGAGAGAGAGAGAGAGAGTAATGAGAAAAGGAAATTAGCTGAGAAGATATAAGTGGGAGAGAGGAGATGAGAGGAAGGCAGACACAAAGGCCTGCAAAAAGATCAAAAGGAAGAAGTGGAGGGAGAAGGAGGTGAGGTAGGGAGGGAGGAGGGATGGAAATGGGGAGAGGAAAGGAGGTGTGAAGTTGGCGAGGAGGGACAGAGGAAGGCAAGAGATGGAAACGAGGAGGAGGAAGTATAGGGGAGGGAAAGGAAGAAAAGGGAGGGAATGGAAAGAAAGGAGGGAAGAGGGGAAACGATGAGGAAGCTGGATGGAGGAGGAAAAGACGAAGGAGAGGGGGAAGGGAAGGAGAAAAGGGAACCAGAAAAGGCAATGTGGAGGGGTGGGGGTAAGGGGGAGGAACATGGGTGACGGAGGAAGGTATGAGGTAGGGGGAGGAGGCAGGGAAAAGAACAGACTCAGTGGAAAGAAATGATTGCTGTATTGAGACACGAGAAGATCATCGGCTGTCTCTTGCTTGTCTGTCTGTCTGCCTGTCTGTCTGTCTGCCTGTCTGTCTGTCTGCCTGTCTGTCTGTCTGCCTGTCTGTCTGTCTGCCTGTCCGTATCCTGTTCGCCTGCCTCTCTGTCTATTGCATTCCTCCCTGCCTACTTGTCAGCTACATGTCTCTCCATCTATTCGATTCTGCCTGTCTAACCCATGTCTGTGTTTTGCGTGTCTGCCTGTTATGTATGCCTATCTGCCTGTTTTTTTGTGTTCCTGCACATGCCTGTCTTCTGTATATCTGCCTGCCTGTCTGTTGCATGTCTGTCTTTGTCTGTATACCTGCAAGGAAGAAGGTGGGATTATTGCGGCAATGCAGTATGATTATGATGCGAGAATGAGGAGCAAGAGGACGAAAGGAAGGTGGTGCGGAAGTTTGTGGCAGGGGAAGGATGCGAGACGGAGAGTGCAAAAGAGGACCGAGTGATGAAGAGGTGGTGCGAGAGAGGGAATGGTGCAAAGAAGAGGGGAGGGGAGAGTGAAAATGGAGGATAGAGGAATGGAGGGGAAGTGGGATTGTGCAAGACAGAGGGAGGGAAGGGGTGTGTGCAAAATGGGAAGGGGTGCGAGGAAGGTAGACTGGAGAGGAATGGTTTGAGAGGGACCGATGGAGAGTGGAAAGAAAGTTGAATGATAAAGGGGATGCATGGAGGGAAGGAGGAGGAAAAGGCAGTGTGCCGAAATGGGAGAGAAAGAGGGATGCAGGTGCGAGAAAGGGAGAAAGGGGAGGAGGAGGAGGAGGAGGAGGAGGAGGAGAAAGAAATAAGAAAAGCGCACCAGTCGCCCCTCCCTAATAACAGTAATTAAACTCGCTCTCATTAACCCCCGTGCTAATTATGTCGCGGTGTGTGTGTGTGTGTGTGTGTGTGTGTGTGTGTGTGTGTGTGTGTGTGTGTGTGTGTGTGTGTGTGTGTGTGTGTGTGTGTGTGTGTGTGTGTGTGTGTGTGTGTGTGTGTGTGTGTGTGTGTGTGTGTGTGTGTGTGTGTGTGTGTGTGTGTGTGTGTGTGTGTGTGTGTGTGTGTGTGTGTGTGTGTGTGTGTGTGTGTGTGTGTGTGTGTGTGTGTGTGTGTGTGTGTGTGTGTGTGTGTGTGTGTGTGTGTGTGTGTGTGTGTGTGTGTGTGTGTGTGTGTGTGTGTGTGTGTGTGTGTGTGTGTGTGTGTGTGTGTGTGTGTGTGTGTGTGTGTGTGTGTGTGTGTGTGTGTGTGTGTGTGTGTGTGTGTGTGTGTGTGTGTGTGTGTGTGTGTGTGTGTGTGTGTGTGTGTGTGTGTGTGTGTGTGTGTGTGTGTGTGTGTGTGTGTGTGTGTGTGTGTGTGTGTGTGTGTGTGTGTGTGTGTGTGTGTGTGTGTGTGTGTGTGTGTGTGTGTGTGTGTGTGAAGGGCGAGTTCTTCTCTAGTCTCATATACAGTTCATGGCTGGAAACCGTCAGACCAGTGTAATTCTGTGAATCTATGTAACTACGTGATGGCCAAGTGACTCTCTACATCTATTCAATAACGCCCTACACCCTACAAACACCAATCTACATCCCGACACCTTACTCTACACCCCTTACGACCTACATCAACCCACCCACACTCTAGACCAACACCCTACACCCTTTTGTACACATACTATCCATATCCTACACTTACATCCCACACCGACGCTACACATACTCACCTAACACTTACATCCTCCACCCTCTTGTACACCCTCCCGTTTCTAACCTCCCTACACCCTCCTGCACACCCAGCCCAAGCACACACCTCAAGTGGCCTCCGTACACCCTCTTCACAAACCCTCACGCTCTACTGTAATCCCACTTCTATATTTCGATTGTCATGTTCCCTTCTTGTCACTAAGGGAGTGCCTGTGTGGACGTGTGTGTATGCTTGTGTGCGTCTGTGTGTCTGTGACCTGGACGTGAAGCCTTTTTCATTTCTTTTTTTCTTATCTTTTTGCTTCAGCTCTTCTTTTCAAGTAATCATTAGGTATTTATCTTTGTTTCTATCATCGTCATCATTTCCCCTACTCATCCTACATGTACTATGAGCAGTATATATATATATATATATATATATATATATAATTGTTGGCCTAGTACTTGGGTGTTCCTTCACCTGTCATTGAGTAACACATGGCAATGGTTGGTTAACGCAACATTCCGCTCACCACAGCAGTACCTGTATGCATCATGCAATCATGCCCTGCAACCCTCATCTGCCACTACGACATACCGCACATTCTTTTTTACAATAAAAAAATACAAAAATTCTGAATAAAAAAAATGTGTAATACAGTTTTCGCTAAGGTGATTTTCAGAGTTCTTCAACCCGGATGCCACTGTCTATTTCACTAACTCCATTTCTATTCATTCCCGGCTTTGCTCTTAATCCTCCCCTCACCCTCTTTACCCCCCACCCCTTCCCCTTTCTCCAAACCTACCTCCCCACCTCTCTCAGCCCCCTCCACAGCCTCCCCGGGCCGACAAAAGACAGCTCTCGTCGAAAATGCGATTAACACGAAGGAGGGTCGAAGGGGCCTGAATACCTCCTTTACTGGCAAATCTGTTATGTCAACATGGCCACCAGACTTACCTACAGACCTAACTCCCTCCCTCCCTTCCTTCATGCTATTTTTTCCTCTCTCTTCTTTCTCTTCTTGTCCTCTCACTTCCTTCCGCCTATTCCTCTCCATCATCAATCCTTCCCTTCCTACTTTTTTTTTTTCCCCTCCAACTTTTCTCTTCTCATTTGTTCCTCTTACTTCTTCCCGCCTTTTCCTCTCCGTCATCCCTCCCTCCCTTCCTGCTCTTTTCCCTCCAACTCTCTCCTTTCGTCTCTTCTACCCCACTCTTCCTACTCTTTTCCTCTTCACCAGCCTTACGCACCACCCTCCCTCCATTCCTACTCTATTTTCCTCCAACCCTTTCTTCTCTCTTACCAACTCCGTTCCTCTCTTCCCTCTATTCTCATACTCTCTCTTCTTTTTCTCCCTCCTCTTCTACGTCCGCTCATCCAACGATTTTTCGATCTGGAATTTCATGGAGAGGAGGAAGAAAGTGATAGATAAAGATGGAAAGTGCGACAGAAGGAGGGAGAAATGGAAAAATAGAAGGAGAATGGAAGGAGGAAAGAGAAAGGAGAGAGGATGGAAAGAGAATGGAGAAGGGAAGAAGGAAAATGAGAAAGAAGGAGCAAGGAAGAGCGAGAGGCAAGGCGGGGGGGGGGGTGTAACAGAAAAAAGGGGGTGTAGAGAAGAGACGAACGGTTAAGTCAACACGTACAAAGGAAAGACGATACACACACACACCGACACACAAACACACGCACACAAACGCACAGTCACGCACGCACACAGTAGGAGAGAAGGAGATGTGAAGGAAAGGATCAGTGTGACATCTGCGGCTTTGAAGGAGGTGGGGAAGGAAGGAAGAGGGAAGGGGGCTGAGAAAGAAAGGAAGGAAAGCAAGGAAGGGATGTATAAGGGAAGGAAAGTGAAACAAGGAAGGATGGGACAAGAAAGGTGAATGAGGAGAAAGACAAGAGAAAAAAAGAAAGGAAAGAAGGAAGGAAGGCAGGAAAGAAAGAAGGAAGGCAGGCAGGAAGGAAGGATGGAAAGAAGGATATGTAAGTTTGCAGTAGCTTCGAGAGAAAGGTATCCAGACAGAATGAAAATATTAAGGGGGAGTAATGGAGGGGGGGGGTGAGAAGGGAGGAAGAGATGAGGGTGGAGGAGATGAAAAGAGAAAAAAGGGAAACAGAGATGGAGATAAAAAGGATATTATGGAAGATGAGAGTAGGAAGGCATGGAGACACGATGAGACGAGGAGAGGGGAGGGACTGACACTGAGAAAATGATGGAAGACGAGAGAGAGATGGCATGGAGAGAAACAAGTGAAGAGATGAGTGATGCTGAGATAAAGACTGGAAATGATGGAAGATGAGAAAGGAAGATATAGAGAAATGAGGAGGATTTTGACAGAAATAGAGAGAGAAAATAATGGAAGATGAGAGGAAGAAGAAATCGAGATAAGACGGAGAGATGAAATGAGAGGAAGAGACTGAGACAAATGGAGGCATGAAGGAAGATGAGAGAGAGAGAGAGAGAGAGAGAGAGAGAGAGAGAAAGAGAGAGAGAAAGAGAGAGAGAGATGAGGATGGGGGGGGGGTGTAATGACAACCTCAACAACAACTTTCCCCGGATCAGCGGAACTAAGAGACCGTCTTCCGTCAGGGACCCTCAGCGCTACACCATCACACTACAGCACCACACCATCACACCACAACACCACACCATCACACTACAGCCGGCTTCGGCTGGAGGGTTTGGAGGGCGGGGGAGAGCCTTCTTCTTTGCTATCCTTATCTCATTCTAGTAGTTCAGTTACTCTTCTAGGAGCTGCCTAGCATGGGCCAACCGGCCAACTGCAGTTATCCTCTCT